>NC_073739.1:6622611-6976019 GCF_023634155.1 Falco peregrinus
CATTTCAAGTGTTTGTTGAGATGTCCTGGGCTATCTGAGGAGCCGGTATGAAGAGGGATATCGGGCTGGTCTAAACCTTCAGCCTCCTGCATTGTTCTGTTGTTAAAAAACAGGTAATACGTGTATTTAAAACGTGGTCCCTTAACCAAAAGCCAGCCTATGTATTTCAGATGCTTTTCCCCACCATGTCTGTGCATTAGAAAACTTGTGAAATAGACGCATATATTACACAAAGAAATATATCACTTGAGTTTGTAAATTCCTTAGTCACTCCTTTTTCAGGAAGGTTTAGGTGTAAGCCTGTGTTCTTCCCACCTCTCTGTGATACAGGCAGTGAGGACTAAGCCCAATTTGCACAAATCTGTCTTTTAGAGTTCCGCTGTTTTGTTGTGTGTCTGTTTGTGGTTGTTTTGTTGGGTTTTTTTTTCCTTTAAATAGCAAAACGTAAAACATGAACACTTTGAAAATGTTTTCTTTGAAAAATGTTTAGCTGTTATCAGTTATGTGTTTCAGGAAGATTTCACTGGATCATTGTATGTTTTATCGCTTGTTATCTGCATGGCTATATTCTTAGAACATGCTTTCCATTATCTTTGTACTGTACTGGGAGAAGAATGGAGGGCTCGTCCTTTGAATGTTATTTATTCAGCTGGATTCTCTTACATTACAACATGTAATTTGCAGACTATTATAGAAAGCATTTGTTCTGTTACAATCCCTAACCCTCACAAAGTTTAATCATGGCAAAAATGTCACTTCTTTGTGCAAAGGGGCTTCCAAAAAGTTGGAGAGTATCTTTTGTTCAGTCACTTAGAAGAAGATATGCTTGAAAATAAACCTGGTGTGTGCTGTAGGGAGAAGAGAAGCCACGATGTACAGTATATCATTTGGTTTTCAATTCAATGGTTCATTGTTATTTAACAAATCTGTTAAGGAACATGTTTGGGTCCAAACAACTGAAACATGAGCTTAAGGTTAAGCACTTATTTTGTCTGCTTTGTTTAAATCCACCTTGCACATGGCAGTGGTAGCTTAGCTGGGATATGGACATGAAGTTTCTGAGGTCCACATGTGTGAAAAGATGGATATCCATTCTCTCCCCCTCCTGGTAAATTAAGGAAAGAACAGTCTGGAGAATATGTACGCCACATGTAATTTTGGAGAAAGCAGTCACTGTGTCTGCATCACTGAATATGTGACTTTGTCAGTGACCAGGGAGCATCACCACACATTGATGAGACTTTTCACCCCTGGAAAGAAGGACCTATCTTTACACCATCATGGTTCCATGTGGTTTTAAGAGACTTGGATGTGGAAAAAAAGCTTTCATTTAACTATCTGCACTACTTGGACCACTGTGGGAAATCACCTGTGGGTCTCAGCCGAACAAACGCCTTCCCTTAGCCCACCAATGTTCTGTCGTGCAGCTTTCACCGGGAGCCAGCCGAGGGACATTAAGCACTTCTGACTCTACGCCAGCACAAGCTGCACTGCAGATCCTGTACATACACTGAATGATGGTAATTACAGTGAAGGGTCTAGGGTATTATTTATTTCTCACTAGCAGACAGCACCTGACAGTCTTTGTATATCAAGTTGTTATTAAAATCCTATGTCTGGATATTAAGCTGACTTATTTTATAACTAATCTTCTTTTACAACTAATCATGAACTATGTATAAAGTTTGGTAAGTAAATTCATCTAATTTGACAGGAGAGATATTAAAATGAAATAATTTATGTCATAAAATAAACCATAGTAACTTGTTTTTGTGATTGCCAAATGCAGTTTCATTACTACATTGGTGTAAACATCTTTTGAGTAATTTCAATCTTGTATTAAGACTGGATTTGCATGATAACACATCATTTTATTACTTATAGAATGCATTTTCTGAGGATTTTGTGTATAAATCTCCCCTGAATTATCATGCCACACTGAGGATAGGGACATACAGAAATCTTTACTGATGACTCCCATCCAGTGAGCACGTCACCCACCCTTTTGCTCTGTGCTGTGATACTGAAAAGGGCAGAGCTCTAGCTGAGCTAGAAGAGACACATGCTCCAGTTTCCTTCTCTGAACCATGCTTCTTTTCTAAATTTGTGTTTTGGGAAAACTTTGATGTCCTGAAGGGTGCCTGTTGATGCAGGACAACTTCTGGTATAGCCTAGTGAAAATGTGAGCAGAATTTCATGAACACAAAAACGGCGTTGTCCTCATTTGCTTTTGGGGTTGGGTGTATCTAATTGGGCAAATGCAAAGAAAGACAGAAAATGTGGGAGGTGGGCCCACATTGAAAAGCAGACTACCCAGAGAAAATCATACAAAGCTGGGTGCTCAAATCTCAACATGACAATGGCAATCAAAGATCTTCAGAACAATCTTCGGCATGCTTCAGCACTTGCAGGGGCCCAAGCTATTGAGGGAAGGAAGTTTTGGAGCCACACCTTTCTCCTCTGGGTTTCTTCAGTCCTAATTTAAAATGCTTGCACATGATATAGCATTACCCATTCTTTTTCCTCTCTACATCCTGCTATCAAACAACCAAAAATAACTCCCACTCTGCAGGTCACAGAAAATCCTTACTTACAGCGTATGGATTTCACTGGGAGCACTTGTCTTAAAATCAGTTTTCAGAAGCACGTATGTCAAGTCCAAAGTAGTAGTGCAAGTTGTTCATCAAATCTGTCTGTAATATCACTGGCCTTTTTTTTATGGTTTATCACTTTCTCATTTCCCACCCCTGCCCTTTGCATGACAGGTTCACTGGGAACAAACTGGAAACTGGAAACTTGTACAAGGTGGGAAAGGAGGCCAGAAATCACAGAACTGGGAAGGCAGCAGTTTGTTTAGGGTGTTTAGCATGTTTACAGCATGACAATAATGCTTCTCCTGACTTCTTTTTTGTGACTGAGACTGTTTACTCATCCATAATTAACAGTGTGCTAGGTAGGGAAGAGGGCAAGATATCCTTAACCAAGCAGTAAGAAGTAGCAACATGTCAATGTCATTTGCTGCTTTGTTAACACTGCCTATTGGAAGAAATATTTAAAGCAAGTGAAATAAAACAAGCTCCTATGAAATATCAGATACCATTTAAAAATAGGTATTTTAAAATATAAATGGCCATGATAGCCCTATTTAGCACAAGAGCACTGACCAGTGTAAGGAAATCACAGGAGGTATAAGATGTATATACTCTACAGTAGTATTTTACTATAAAAGCATGGACCCCTGCTGGCATATGTAATTTAATGTGCAGCATGCCTCTCCTAATTCAATCAGGTCTCTACATCCCTTCTTTTATATTCCAATTGGATTCCATGTGCTAAAGCCATCAAGATTTTCAGGATGAAATGAATGCTTGTATTAATCCAGCAATTTCCATTTAAAACACAGCATCGATTTGATTAATAAGGTTTGATGCTGAATAATTATACGGCAAATATGTAGGATATAGAAAAACCACAGATGTGACCACCAGCAAAAGCCTTGTGGGAGAAGGAGGTCAAAGGGAAGCAATGGCCATGACTGAGGTGATGAATTCTTGGCTTTCCTCTTATGCAATTAACAAGCAATGCTTCTATTAATTTGCCACCCCCAGAGTCTTCACTGGTCAGATGTGTCAGGGTCAAGGGGCAGAGGGGCAGAGCAGGGGTCAGCATCACAGCAGCCCTGAAAAGAAATGGGAAAATGAAAGAAATCCAAATGAAATGGTAAAGCATACTTTTAGCAGTGAGGCAGGGGGGAGGCATCTCTTTAATGTTAAGACTCCTGTTTTAGAATAATAAAAATGTTCTCTGCACATTTAATTCAAAGTAATCAATCTGAGGTGCAGCGTTTGAGCATCCAATAAAAGAAAATCAATGTGGTCTCTACAAGAGAAGACAAACAATGCCAGCTTTTACTAAAGGGATTATAGGTTAACATTTATTCAGTGTATTGTAATCTGATGTCAAGTGGTATAAAATCAAGCCAACAATCCATTACCACCCGTTATAGGCTAGGTGCTGATCTCATGCAAATTGACTTTTCATAGAACTTATTGAATCATTTCTGTGTTCTAGCTATGGAACATTTTTATACAGCTGCTGAACTTCAATAATTTCTATTTCAAACTTGTACTGAGGAATATCAAAAAGACAAATATTTGCCATTTCAAAGCACAGTTTAAATTTTTCCATGGTTTCCTTGTGCTTCCCATCATTAATTAATCAAATGGAATGTAGTTTGTCTTAGGTTAGTAACAGGCAAAAAAAAGGTATTAATTTGAGAACTGTCATAAAGTAGTAGTTCTCCAACTCTCCAGTCTGGTCCTGGTTACTTCCCATGAGTGTTATTAATTTATAAGCATTAAGTATAGTAAATTGACAAAAAAAAGTCATTTTTAAAAGATGCCTATGTTGTTTAGAGATAATCACAGTAATTTGTAATAAAGTGCTTTGCAGGGAAGAAGGATTCTATGCAAATCTCAGCTCTCAAAAGAAATCTTTGACAATGAAAGGCCCAATTATGTTCCCAAACAAAATCAGTTGGAATTTGTCACTGGTGTTGGTCAGGGTGAAATGAGACTCATGTCTGCCTTTGATAAGCCACAGTAAAAGGAGTAAAGCCTTTTAAATGATATATCGTAAAAAGGGATTTGTATCCATCACATGTCTTTCCTAGGTGTTAATTCATCAGAACGCAGGGGGTTTGGGCACATGGCTGAAACCCCCAGTATGTCCTGCTGGCTGCTGGCTGAGTGATCGCCACTGGCCGATATCAGCCGGGATGAGGACAAGCACAGTGCTGTTTTCCAGTTGCAGAAAAAGTCAGTAATCTCGAGTTTAACATAGTATAAAATAGCTGTAGGAGTTGTCAAAGTTAACATTATTTTTGAAACAGTCTGGTTCCTTGTTAGGGTTGGGTCACTTTTATGTGTGTAGAAAAACATTACCACATGCTTGAAAATATTGCTGATATTCTGCAGATTGTATTGCAGTACCGCTCTCTGCTACTTCAAAACACTTCGGAGTTAGACAGAGGTAGGAGGGGAAATTGGACGTGACACTATTTTTATTATAAAAGCTAAGTTTGGTTTTGCCACCCTTAGCACAACAGAACATTTTATCCAGGAAGATGTCTTCCCCCCACCCCATTCTTTTTTTATACATAACCTTGTGTTTCTAAAAGGAAATCGAAGCCCTGAAGTTCCCAAGGTCACGATGTCCCTCCTCTAGCACGGCAAACAGTAAAGGCAGCGCACACTTCGGTTATTTGAGTAGTGGAAGATATGAGAGAAAAATGATTCTGTGGATTTGGCAAAGAGAGAAAATTAAAGCACTATTACTCCTTCCTGCTAATCATTGGATCATTTTACAAATCAGCGTACAAACTTCTGCCTTAGCTTCCCCTCTCTAAAAGAGGAAAACTTCCCTTTTTTGTTGCACCATCCTTCCAGCTTACTGCATGGGCAAATCTAGATGACTGCTGCAGGGAAAAACCCCTTTTTAGGGCCTGATGCGAAAAGGCTGCTTGAGCCTCAAAATTCATCTGTGTGTTGGGAAGGACAAAATTTTCATCTATAAATTTTCCAGTCAAGTTCAGGTTGAAGTAAGTGGGGAGAGCCCATTAGGATTTCCTCCTAGCCTTCTCCCACCAAGGTGGGCCCTAAGCCCCATCCCTTGTCCAGGTATGGTTAGACCTGGGACTTCTCAAGCCACTCTGCTGTGTTCCTTTGTTGTCTTCATTTTCAACAGGAAATACTTTGTTTCCCTGCTTGTGCCTGCCTAGCTCAAGAGCATTTTCCGTGGCATTCAACACAGCAGTGCCAAGGAGAAAGCTGTCCTACAGAACAGATATCCCTTCAAACATGCATTTTCATGATGTCAGCAGCTTCCCCATGGAAGCTTCCCAGGACTTAAAAGGCTGGCGATTAGAATTTAAAATTAACGTGTCAGAGTAAAGCAGGTAGTTTAGATCCTCCACACCCACCCACGAATGGAGGTTCTTCTCCTTTTTACCTTTCCAAACACAGAATAATGATGCGGGAGATGCAAAGTGTGTGAAGAAAGTATGAAAACAAGGTGGTGGTCAAACAGAAGTGCTGATATTAGCATAAAAGACCCTCCAGCTGGAAAATATTTTGGGGGGGAGGCTTCAGTTTCTGAATGCCTTGTGCTAGGCTTTAAAACAAAACAGGGGAAGTGGTTTGGCCTGAAGAGGAAGGACATCGTAGACCCTACAGCTCTGAAAGGCATCCCGCTTTGGCATTTTTGAGCTGAGGGCCACAAAAGGTCTGTGGTGGGATTCCATATAGTTCTAGTTTTAGATAGATACAACCAGTTAAAGGTGATTGAATGCCAAGGGCTGAGCAGCGCTTATTATGCCTGCTGCTGTGAGACTTTAATTCATTATTGTAACAGAACAAAACAACACAGCAGCTGCACAGGACATGGTTGTAGTATTGATTGGGCTTCTCAAAAGTCTTCTCTTAGGATGCAGAGTGCAGTCAAACATGCACAAACATCATTCAGTTCCCCTAATTCTGTCATGTGCTCCCTGTACCTCAAACTAAAGCAGCCTCAAGATACAGGAAAATGCCTCTTTAGTTGAAGGCAGACAAGGCTCTAAGCCTGACTCGAGGGGGTTATGCAGATGTGGTGACCTTTCTTCCAGAGACCAGATTTTACACTCAAATTGCCATTAAAGCTCTGCATTCCCTCGAGGCCCACAGTCAACTTGTGTGTTTTCTCCATTAGGGTTAAAAGTCAGCGTGGCACCGTGCCCACACTGCATACTAAACGGAATGGAGCATAAATAAACGGCAGGCCAGCCCTCCATCCAAGGGAAATTGCATCTTTTTTTTTAATATTTTCGTAATACAGGCTATTTGCTATGGTGATAAGTGCAATATCTAACCAAGCTAGTGGGAGAACCCTTGCTGCAAACAACAAATATACAGGAAACGTTGTACTTTTCTCACTCTCTAAATTAAGTACAAAATTCAGAGCTAACAGCAGCAGCCTCTACCTGTACCCAGTGCCACCAAATGCACTTCTGAAGTGCTGAATTGGAAATGAGGTGTGTTACCTCTTCCTTTAGGGTAAGCTAAACAGAACATTTCTGTGAGTGACTTGCACGCGCAGCTGGATGCCAACCAGCCAACTTTGTTCATGACATGCAGCATCTCTGCATGCTTCGGTGTGAACTCTGGGAGGCCCTGGGCCAGAATAAGGGCTTCGATCCTTGTGCACACGTTACAAAGGGGTCTGTGGGCAATAGGGGTAAAATTCCAAATCCCACCTCTTGAAGCAGCCTGCCAGCGGCGGGTGTAGAAAATACAATGGATGTGGGTTTTTGTAAATGGAAGGGGTGTTTGCAAAATTGTCACCCCTTGCAAAACAGGGCCAGAGTCACCTTCCTATGCTCCTGAATGGCTCTCATGCATTGCGCAGACCTGCTATAGCAAAAATGGCCTTTGTACAACAGATATATGTGAGATCTGTCCTGCTCCACAAGGGTAAACATCCCTCAGGCTTTAAAAGGAACAGACAATTTGGTCTATTTCAATAGCAGCATCTGAGTTAAAAAAAAAAAAAAAGCTGCACACTTCGGGGAACTAAACTTGTACATTGCTTTTCCGTATGTAAAACTATATTCCTACAGCTGCAAGTGGTAATGATGAAATATTTTCAAATTGAAAAAAATTATGAAAAAAAATGAAAAATATTCAAAAATCCTTTGATGAAGACCTGAAAGTTTTCTCTGAAATAGAAAAAACATATTATTGATTATGAAGGCTTAATGACTTATCAGACAAAAGCTGTATTCCTGCAGTTCAGCAGGGATTTCTGAAAACTCATATGATAAGACGTTTTTCGTGACAGAGGTTTAGGATAGAACATTTAATCAAGATGTTGAGAGAAATCAGATGCCTTTACCCATAAGTTAAACATGTTTATAAACTACTCAGAAATCACTTCCTAGTGCTAAAGCAATTTTGCTTTGTAGGCAGTATAGCAAATAGGAAATACAGCTGCCAGCAGCAGGTGATTCACAGTGGTTTTTCTTTGAAAAATAGTATTTTTAAAGGCAGGCAACAATTTTCAGTTGATTAGAAGAATCTTTTCTTCCTGCTGCCCGCAAATTATTACGTCTTTCTTCAGTCATGTAGAGCATCAGATGACAATTCCAAGATATTAAGGCATATGTTGTAACATTAAATACAATAAATACACAGAGCACTGTGCCAGCTCAATGGCAAGAGTAATCTGCATCTGTGTCGCAGGACTTTCATATGATTACTGAACACCACATTAAACACAAACTTTAAAAGAAAAAGAAAAATAGCTGCCTTAAATGCCACCGTGGCTGCTGGTTAACAGAATTGGGTGGGCAAGGACATCAATGGGAAGCTGTACCTGTGAGGGAAATACCCTGTATATACTCACAGCTGGAAATTGAGTTAATTAAAGTATGAATGATATCTACTCTAACCCCCCCATAAGCCTGTATTACAAGCTGCTATTTGATATAAGGCTGCTTGATCTTGCCTCAAAGCTAAAAGAATCTCCATTTTAATATTTCCTGTAACACTTGAAATGTTTGGGTCTTAAGGAAAGTGTTTGGTTACAAAAAAAAGTAAAATTCAATGTCAGACATGTCTTTTTTGCTGCATTTCCCCATGAACACCAAAAAAAAATCCCCATCATGGGACAATGCAGAAAAAAAATTTCCACTTATATTTTGATCAACATAATTCCAGAGCTGCTTATTAGACAGTATTGAAAAGACAGTACCTCTCTTGGAATCAACACAAACATAGTCAGTCCACAATTAATTTCATTACACATGCGTTGGATATATTGGCCTTCTTTTCTAATCAGGTAAAAAAGCATTTCAGATGCAAGTTACCAGCTCTTTTGAACTTGGTTATCTTCTTTCCCCAAGAGGCTGTGTACACTGCACACTGCCTCCTTCACTAGGTAAAACCTCATGCACATTGTATTTTTGCAAGCTGCTGTGAAAAATGAAAGTTTTCTGTATGTGTCACCATATTTGCAATCCTACTCGGAATCGCCTATGAAGTGATAGCCTCTGAAAAAAAACCAGCTTCAGATCAGCCAGAGCAACAGAAGTGTTTCCCTTAGATGCACACATACAGAGATCTTTTGTCCTTTCCCTGCTGACCCTTCAGTCTGTTGTCTTGAAGTCCTGTACAATTACACAAGAAGCCACTTCAGTCATTCTGGAATGTATTTTCTCCTCTTTTGTTTATTATATATCTCAGTGATATCTTTCTCCAGTTGTTCTTCAAGCCATTGCCTTGGCATTTCTGTTAAACTTCATTTGCTTTATCACAAAAGGATCTCGGTGGGATTTTCTGGCAAGTAAGAACTATTAATAATAGGCTTCTTGTCATATTAAAAAGTCAGTAGGCTATGACTTAATACTGAAATGGAATGGCAAACTTTACATTGAGTTTCTTGTGTCCAGTTGTTTATTTCAGAACCTCAAGGTCTTCAGCTGTAGTAGTGGGATTTTTTGTAAAAAAGGAAATTTGCCTAGATTGTACAAGAAACTCCCAACGTTTAAAAAAAGAAGATTTTTGATTACCATTTATCTACCTGAAAATAAATCCTAGAATAAGAGACCCAGAGTCTTCTATAGAAAAAAAAATTAAAAATTAATAAACAGCCTAGTGCAGCTTTGAAAACCTCTTTATCTAATAAACAGTAGAAATGATTTAAAGAACCTTTTCTGACCTATTAGGCAGGTACTGTAGTTATTTATTTGCCCTTTCTTTTACAATGTGTTGCATTTATCAGGCTGAGCAGCTCCAAAGGGGTCATACTGGTCTATTAGACTAACACAGAATGGCATGAAACAAGGTCTTTCCAGATGCAGGAAGACATCCACATTTCAGTAGCTGTGTCCTCTGACTTGATGTGCACCTTTGCATACCTAGCCAAATTTGACAGAATATCCTATAGTTCCAGCAAAAGCCAGGAATTTTACTGAAATTTTGCAGCCAAACACTGGATGAAATGAGCTGGACTGGCAGAAGATAACGTCATCCTCACCAACCTTGTAGAGGCAAAGGCTTTTAGTCTTCAAATTCCCAGTGCATGCAGCAGGATACGCAGGTTTTCATAGTTACATTCATTGTAAATTAAAACTGAAGCTCAGGTTTAAAATACCAGAAACATTTCTCTAAAGTTGGTAAACAACTGCATAAAAAAAAGCAAAACACAACTGGGTGTAACAGATGAGATTTCAGCCCCGAATGTAGTTGCAGCAACTGCAAATCAATCTTTGCTCCTCAGAGGGCTGTTTCATGAGCTAAAAGTGAGATAGGTAAAAAGAATAATGCCCCTGCTCCTTCTGTCATCACCTCGACGTGGCAGATGCTACCCCAAAAATGTTTTAGCGGGAGCATCCACCTGACGTGACACTCCCAGCTCCTTTCTTCCACCCCAGACCTGCTCGAGCAGGATTTTCCTGCGGTCCCAGGGGTTCCTGTGGCAGTCTTGTAATTCTTTGAGTAAAAAGCAGAATTATAACAGGAGAACAGAATCATCTAGTGATGATGGAAATGCACATTTTATTTTAATTAATAGGATTAAGTACTTCACAGTTTCTCATCCTGATTTTTAAAACCTATCATGTAAATTTCTTTTTAGTTTCCTATTGATTCAACATATGATAATGAATATTGTTTTATCCATGTAAAAAGCTGTACTAAAGGTGTCCCAATGATGTCGGAACACTTAATACTCAACAATTTTAAAAAGAAAATGAAAGAGTGTATCAAAAGGGTATGAATCTTAAAGGAGCAGAAAGATCATGTTCTGCTTTGTAACAGGGTGGTATTTTTGTGTTTGTGAGATTGTAAAGGATACAAAAAGCTTCCTTCCTTATCTTGTGCAACATGAAAACAGTCAGCCTGATTTTAATGCATTAATATTGTAAAATAAACACGAGGCACTGTGTGCTAGGTTTCCAGAGCATATCATTACAGCTGCATTAAAAGCTTATGAGAACAAAGGGCTTATGTGTTGCATAAGTACTAGTCCACCCTAAATATGCCATTATAACCCATATAGATTGCATCAAAGAAAGGAAAAGAAAAATACAAATACAAATGGCAAAGAGAGTTCTGCATGCCTGCTAACTTTTTAACCACATCAGATATCCAGACATGAAGAGGCCAAGCTAAACAGCTCTTCATCGTAGAATTATAATTACGGATTCGTAAGCAGTGATATGTGTCCCTGTAGATGAAACAACAACCTTTAACCCACCTGAGAAGGGCTCAGAAAATAGTGTTGACATCGCTTGTACCTGGAGCACATTATGTCTGTTCCTGCCATGTGGCTTTTCAGGACTAGTGGGTTGATTTTGGCAACCTTAAATCCGTAAGAAATACTAGTTTTATTATACCTTTTACAAACATTAGACTTTAGCTATCAGAGCTTTGAAAGCTTATTTTTAACAGCCCCACCTACAGCCACTAACCCTCGTTCCTTACCTAGGACATAATTAAACTTCTCCAGATCCCCATTAACCTGTTCCTTTGATCTCCGTGGTGATGATATGCAAAGCCATCCTATAAGGCCTCATCTCTTGCTATTGGTTGGGATTTTTGATAACTGTATGCAGAGTTCTGAGGAAGCAAAATCTATTGAAGATTTTCTCAAGCTATGGACAAATCCAGCTCAAAAGACCAATTTAAAAAAATCCACGTATCGAGTGAAGTGTCTTCATTAGGGTCTAAGGCCTAAAAGAAAATACTAGTCCAGGGAAATGCTGAAGGTCTGTGACTGACCTTTCTTTGGTTTTAATCACTGAAACTCCCGACAGCTTAATAAGTTGAAGGTGCTGGATCACAGTCTAACTTAATAAGGCCCACAGCAGAGCCTTGGCCACCTTTGATTGCTCCCATAAGTCTTAGCACATCTGGTACTCTGTTCTTGGGTGAGAAATGTTTTCCATAACTTTCCTCATGTTCACTACCCTGCATATAAATTGTTTTTATTAAACCAAGAATGATACAGCACTGTATATTTGTGTGAGCTTTTGCAGTTTTCAGCCATCATCCCACTGAGAGAGATGATTGTTTTTTCCAGAATAGAATTAAACACGGTTTATCACAAGAATCTCCTTAGCTTCCTCTCCCCCCACCACTTTTTTTACTGAGAATCACATGGGTCAAGCTAACCTTCAGCTGTGACACAAGATTAAAGGACTGGAGATAGCAACAAGTCAGGTAGGAATCATCTGCAATCTGCTGCATTTGTTCTTTTTCAAAAAACAGTGCAGAAGGGCAAGCACACAGATTTGGCCAAGAGGCTTGCTTTTAAAAAACCAGAAAGCCAAAAGCAGCGCTAACTTAACCGGGAAAGGTGTTTATATTTTCTATGCATAGTTTGGCCATAATGCAAATTAATGTAATGTGTGGACTTATACATAGAAAGTGTGGCAAAAAAAAAAAAAAAAAAAAAAAAGAAAAGAGAAAAAGTGTCATCATTTAATGACGATTGCTGTGTACATGTGCCTGGCTGTACTATATATACTCACATGGGTACATACACATGTATGCATACACATGTAGGGGAATAAGGGTGTTTTATTCTATTTTATTCAGATCCTTTTCCATTCAGAGAAGTAGGATATCTCAGCAACTTCTGTCAGTGCTGAAAAAAAACAATTTGAGTGGTGTCAGTCATCCATTTTGTCTCCCATCCTCCTTCTGGAAGCAAGCGTGCAAAGTAGGTTTTTCTTTTCACAGGGTTTGAGTTGCTGTTGTTCCTTAACATACAGTGTTAAATAATGTGTTATTTATCTTCTAATATTGTAATATTTATCTTGGAAAATCAAGATGATGAGATACATCTTGCCCTGGAAGTGGAAGCACAGGCTGGTGATGTTTGCAAATGTTCTCAGACTCATTTTGTAGGATTTAGTTCCACAGTTTTCTACCACCCCTTGAGAAAGTTCTGTTTTGTGCACAGGCAAACTTTAACAGCTAGATTTGTGGATTTATATACACATAAGCCAAAAGTATATTCATTTGAAAGGATAGTAAGTTAGTAAAGGCATATAACTAGTTGTTATATGCCTTTACTGCTGAATAGCTAAGGAAGTGTGCTGTTCTAACTAGGGAATTGTAGGCAAGGCTGGTGTTTATGAGCTTTTTTGGAAAAGGAGTACCCTGAACTCAGGTTTTATGTCGACACCATAGTGCTTTCTGCAAGGCAGAACTGGCCAAAGAGTGATGATCAGTTTTTCCTTACATTTTTCAATCATTGTCAGAAAAATACATTTTACAAAATAACAAAGTAATGCATTCACAAACACCTGATCTAAAAATAGGATAATATATAATTCAGAGGGTCTGCTTTACCTGTAACTGTTTACAGTTGATTTTGTTGTTGCCTAAGCAGAGTCCATGAGTGCTGTTTTAAAATAATCCCTGCCTGCTCATTGTTTGAAGAGAGAAACAGAAGCAATTTCTCATTTCCCACATACCTTCAAAACTGTAAATTCTTTGTCATTAGAGATATGTTGATGTGAGTAGGCACATCCTTCTAAGGGAGGATTTCTCACTCATTATCAACAACCCCATAAAATGAAGATGCCACTGTAATAATGGCACAAGTTCCATGGCCATACTGAGTCTGATCAGTGGTCCTTGCCCATTTAGAAGTGGCCATAAGGGTTGCCCAGGGGAGAGAAAGAAGAAAGTAAGTATATGTGTTCGTTCCCCTAGTGCTCTCCTAGACTTCACTTACTTTTAACTCAGAGACTTCCCAAGTTGGAAGGGGTATTTATGCAGAAACTATGTAAACTCTACATAATCCTCAATAGATTCCTCTTCTATGAAATTGCTCGGTCTCACCTGAGCCTACCAAAACCTACAGCTTCTCTGGCGATTCTCTGGCAAGAGGAGTCCTTTGCCCAGCCATAACTTCTTTTGTTTTCTCTGACTTTTGCTTCTTCGATACATTTCCACTTTTAAGATGAATAGTTAATCTGTATTCACTCTCTTCCATGCCACTCACGGCCTGGAGAACTCTATCAAATCTTCATAACCCAAGTCCTCTCTTTTCCAGATTTCTACTTATACTTCATATGGAAGTTATTCTGCACTATTGATCATCCATTTGGCCTTTATAAGCACCTTTTGCAATTCCACATATTTTGGCAGAACTGCAAACAGTATTCAAGAGGTGAGTGAGCGCAATGATAGTATCTAGGTTTTTTCTACATCTCCTAGTATTTGCTTTGTCTTTCTGAATACAACCGAGCTCTGAGCTCACATTTTCATGGAAATACCTCAGCAATGCATCCCAAAGATACTGTTCCTGTATGGTAATGTTGAGGTCAGGACACATTTGTTCATAATTAAAACTGGGATATCTTTTTCCCATGTTCATCACTTTAAGATTTTTCTCCATTCAGTTTCATGTATCATTTTATTGCTCAGTCACATGATCTTACAAGGTTCTTCTGTAGTCCTTCAGTCAACTATCAACCCTACTGCACTGGACATTTTCAAATCATGAGCTCAGAATTTTCCCTGTGTATTAATAACTAGTTACCTGTGGTTTTGCATCATCACAGAAACACAGAAATATGCAGGTTAGGAGGCACTTTGGCAAGTCATCTGTTACATCCAGCAGCTTGAAACAGGGTCAACAGTGAACTCAGGCTAAGTCTAAAGGGCTTTGTTCAATCAGGTCTGGAAAACCTGTGGTGATGGAGGTTCCTTTCTGGGAAACCAAGCCCAGAGCTCAAGGATTAGTTATACCTGTAGTGAAATTCTTCTACTTACATACTTCTAGTACTTATATACAGTGTCATCCCCTGTTTAATTCATTACCACAGTCCCTCAGTCTCCTACTATGCACCTCAGAAAGGAGATTGACTTTATCTTCGTGGTAGCCTCATAGACTCACCAGCCTGTATTTCCTTAGATCAAGCTTCTTTCCCTTTCTGAAGGCAGGTGCATCTTTGCCTTTCTGTTCCCTTTCAAAGCCTTCCCCAATCTCCATTACCCTTCACAGACAGCAGTGAGTGTCCTCACAGTACCAGCAACCCTCAATGCCCTTGAATATACCCCATCTGGTCCCATGGAAATGTGTGGGCTGAGATTCTCAGGAGATACCTGAAGCAGAGATTTGAGCACTTCTGCTGAGTTCCTCTCATCTTGAACACTGTCTCTAGGCACAAAGGCCTGGGAGGTAAAAAGCTAAACAAAGGCAGTGAGTACCTCAGCCTTATCTATGTCAACTGTCACTAAATTACCTGTTCAGCAGCCTGGATTTCCTGCTAACGTATCCATAGAGGCTTTTCTTCTTGCCCTTGACATCCTTTGTTACCTTCAAGTCTAGTTAAGCATTGACTTCCCCTGCTTCCACCTCCTCTGCTTGTCCTTTCTGTATTCAAGCTCAGCTGTGAGTTCCTTGTTTAGCCAAGCTAGTCTCCTGATAAATCTCATTTTCCTGAAACTTGGGATGCATAATTTTTCTGTTTGGAGGAGGCTGACCTGCCAGTGTTCCTGAGCTCCTTTAACCTTCACAGTGACCCATCATAGGATCCCAGCCACCAGTTCTGTGAGCAAGCTGAAGCCTGCTGAGGTCTGTACTCTCTTTCTTGCCATTATCAACCCCCTCAGGATCATAAGCTCTGCTATAACATGATCAATACAACCAAAGCTGACATTGATCAGCACATCCCCAACCAGTTCTTTCTTGCTTGTGAAGAGCAGATCCAGGCAGCAACACCCCTGGTTGGTCCAACATAGCATCTGCATGAAGATGTTATCCCGGATAACACCTGCATGACATGGCATTGCTTTTGGAGCATATGATTGTCTTGGATTTGAGGAATTCTGCAGTGCTTCACAGTCTCAGAGCACACATTTCTCCCCCAGCTTTAACCTCCTGTAAAGCTTTTTCCACAATTTAGACAGCCTCATGTATTAAACTGTGACATTGCACCTCACTGAGACTGACTGGGGCATCTTCTGCTCCACCAGGAGACATGTGGCCTTCTGCCCTTTCTGGAAGAGTCCTTCCCCTTTTTCTGTCCCTCTTGCTCAAAAGCTTCTGAGGCAGTCCTTTCATGACCCCCTCACACCTACCATCTGCAATGCGTCAACCAAGAGGACTCTCCGAATGCTGCTTTGGGTCCCTCTAGCTCATCTGTGAGGCAGAATAAAGCCAGAGCGAGAGGCAGGGTCTCACACGGGAACTTTTCTCTACTGAGAACAAATTTTCAATCCCCATTCCAGTTTGCCTGAAGTGGTTAACTGGTCAGCCTAAGGTCAATCAGCTCTACTCCATAATCATTTTCAAAGGGGAAACTCTTTCTCTCATTGAATGGTGCAATCTTGTCTTTTTATAACCCTCTGCATTTCAGGGTAAGGATAACAGGCAGTTTTCATCAGACTCTGGGAAAAGTATTCCAGTAGTTTCAGGCTTGTAAAGATCTTTTTGCTGGGTCCAGGCATCAGACAATTACAGGTACACCCTGTTTGGCTGACCCAGCAGCTCTTGGAAGAAAAAAATAAATAAATCACTATTTTTTGTGTTATTGGATATTATTCTGCAAGACATAAACCTTGTATGAGAGCTTTTTGTCACCAGTTCACTTATTAATTACATCAATGTTATCATTTTCAATGTAGGTTTTATATTTTCCTATCCTAATAAAAATAAGTAAGGTAAAACCCCAATGGATATGATTCCTGATCATTTATTTTGTAATTGTTACCTTACAGAGTGATTATTCTTATAGTTGCTTGACTGGTTTCTTTCTGTTCTTTTTATTGATGCCTGTCATCATTAGAAAATTCACAGCTCCTCCAGACTGAAGTTTCTGAATTCTGTAATAAAGATAAGAGTATTTTAGGAAAAAAATAAATTAAAAATTACTTCAGCGTTAGTTTAACTAAATATTTCCTCAGGCTTCTATGAGTGAAGCCTGTGTAATTCAGCAGCAGACTTTAAAGGGATATATGTGAAATAATGTTATTTGTAATCAAGCAATGGACTGGGACCAGCTGCTGGCCACAGGCTTTGCCTCACGTTTGCTGGACAGTCATTTAGTTTCTTTGGTCCGATTTATCCCAGCCTAACTTCAGGGATATGACTGAGGCATCTAATTAAGATTGTAATTGCTTCAGGTTCTCTTGCTCATCAGTGGAGAGAGGGGGACCTCTGAGAGGCAATTCAGATTTAAAATATAGGTTTATTTGCCCTTTGATGTGCCTGTCTTTCTCCAGTGACTAGCTGGGAAGATGAGGACAACTGCAACTCTAATTAAGTGCCTTTGTTACATACCTAAAATTAGCTAAGATGAATCTGGATTTCTGTGCCTTAATTTCCTTTTGTAAAACAAATTTAAATTCTACTTTTCCTTCTGTGCATATATGTAGCGGCAGGCAGCACTATGATATGAATTTTAGTGATCATTGTGATGGCAATTGCTATCAACAGCGGATTCACCCAACATAAAGTTATCTTTCCTCGAGAAAGCTGAGTCACTAGGGTCTGAAAAAGCTTTAGTGATCTTTTTAAAAAGTGCTGTCGACTGTGCCTAGTTGGGAAGCAAAGCTGCCCAAGGATCTGAGGGAAGCTCCCCCTGCGAAGCCCCTTAGAAATACCAAAAATCACATGACCCACAGCCAAATTTTGCAGAACCCTCAAGATTCTATTAAATGCTTACCTAGTCCAACCTCTTCCCTTGCAGTACCTTCCCACCAAGAAAGCATCAATTTTTGTCACAGATATAACACTCCTGCTGTTGCTCCAAGCCACAATGCCACCACCATGGCCACGACAGCACTGCTGCTAACACGCACTGCGTCCTGCTGCTAATGCACACCACCTGCCCTTTGCAGGACCCTGTTACAACAGTGGTCTTACCAGGGCTGTTTGTGGTGGCATGAAAATATGAGCGTATGCGAGCAAGTGAGGGTTCAAGCTAATTCCTCCTACATCCTGCACTACTTAGTTCAACAAAATTCTCCCTCTTCCCTTCGCTCTCCTTTTGCTCTCTATTAGCAGCTGCAAGATTAATACCTTTTTTTTTTTTCTTTTTTTTTTTTTTAAGTCAGGGGACTTAGGTTGGAGGATCTCCCCCGTGCAGCTGCAGATATGAGACAGGTTTTTAGCGGCTGAAGTACAAAGGAGGGGAAAAAGCTGTTTAAAAAATAAAAAATAAAAATCACCTGGCTTCCTGCCATACAAGAACTTTCCTCCATTTGTTGGAGGGTTCAAGGCTCTCTTCCTTTTGTTCTTTTGGGTTTAATAAAGCCCTTTGTACCCCTTCCACTCCCTCTCCCCGGGGTGGTCTACATGGCTGCTGATTGAGGTCAGCTGCAAGAGATGTAACGTCCCGAGTACAGTGCAGCAGCCTTAATCCTAGTGTTAGAGTTACAGCACTCAAGAGGCTGGAGACATTATTGTTTTCCTGGCTGGCTGACCTCAGCAACAGTTGTTCTGGTCACCCAGCGCGAGCCCACCTACCGAAGGCATTAGAGGAATGCTCTGCACATGCTTTCTGAGCAGAAACAGTCCTGTTTGTGTAAGGGAGGGGGGACACTGGTAGCCAGGGTGCTGCTGGTAGGCAGGGGAAGATCATCAGCCTCCTGCAAGGCTCCGGGTGGATCTTTGGTCTCCCAGGCAGATGGAGGCTCTGGGGTTCAGAGAGCTTCTGCAAGCAGCAGTCCACGGGCAAGGCTATTGCTGTGCATGGCCCTGAGGCACCTGGAGGGGGGAAGAAAGTATATTGCAGCTCTGAAGCAGCAGATCTATTTATTTCCACCTCCACCCCCCTCCAAAGAAATAACTTTGTCCTTGAGCACCTGTATTGTCATATCCAGCCTGCTGTGGATACAGCCCTCCTATTTCCACTCATTTAATTCACAAAATGGGGAAGGAGATGATCTGTTTGCAAATCTAATCAACCATTTACAAATCCACTTTTCTCTCTTATTGATTAAAAGCCAGATTAGGGAATAAAAAATCCCAATTTTCAGGTTCTCGTTGGTCCTCAGGACCAGAATGACAACAATGTGTCTCAGCTTGGGCTCAGGATAACCACACTGCTGGTGACACACGCTTCTAGCAGTTGGTGGGCAGAGACCAGGTGACGGATGGCTCCACAGTGCAGTTTGGCTTACTCTCAAGACCCTTTCTTAGTTAAGAATGAGAAAGTCAAGCCATGCAACCGTGTTAAGTCCGATGAGAACTAAACACAGAGGAATACATCATCTGCATAATAGTGACACCAAAGTCTGAGTACCCTGACAGTACATAGTGATGAGTGGAAAATCTATATACTCTGCACTCATCTCATCATATCCATGAAATATGTACTATATAACAGACAGAAGAAAAAATAATAATCATAAGATGGGCTGTTTTGCAGATGTGGCAAGGATTTACCATGCTGGAGCTCACCTGAGCCAATTAGCTGGGCATATCCCTGTGGTAGGAGTGTTTATTTTCTTTCTTTCAGCCACAGGTAGTGCATAGGTATCAGAGAAGGGAAATTTAACCTCACTAAATCCAATATCATCAGCGAAAGCCTAAGAAATGGGCAGCTCAGATAAGGAGAAACATTGCTGTGGCATTTTGCATGAACGGTTGTTGTGTTTTGCTAACACTGTGACCAAAATCTTGAACTGCTAAGTCATGAGACTGTTGTAGGGGTACTGGAGGGAGAGGGGGGAGGAAAAGCGGTCCCCCATCTTATGTCTGACTGTAGGAAGAAGAAGACAGAGCTTTCCTTTTTTTGTTGCCCTGCTGCAGATGCATGACTTGTTTGACATCATTAATCTCCCTGAAAGAGCTTCCCCCCTTCAGAAAGCATTGCCATGCTTCCCATGAGCTCCCACATCTTTGGTATATATGTGCACATTTCACGTTACGTTTGTTTTTCAAGATTTAATTTTAACACAAATGTAGAAGAGAGACAGAAGTGCTCCAGCTCCTAGCATAGAAGTGCTTTCCCCAGCAAACCACCTTCCACATCCACATCCCAGTTTACCACTGGTTTACAATGCACAGATACCAGAAACACTTTCTATTCCCCTGACCAGCGTCTATCCCAGCTAACTGTGGGACTATCAAGATGCAGGAGAGCAAGACCTCGGTCATGAAGTCGTCCATCTGACAGGTGAATTGCTCCTTTTCTCAGCTGCTTGTTGCCAAGTTTTTCTAGAACACGTATTTCCCATGTGCAGCAGCTGCTTCCTTGTGCCCCTATGATTATATGGACAAGAATTTCCTGCTGCTGAGAAGCACCTTCCAGTTTGCTTGCAGCTCCTACCTAGGACTCATTAACATTCCTCACTGCTAAGGCAGGAAAGTTGTGAAACGCTTTCCAACTTGGAGTCACAGATTTAAATATTTTTTAAAGCCAGTGATTTAATTGGAGTATTAACCTCAGAGCTGGACTAGTTCAGCAGTTTTTCCCCCTTGACTTCAGTGTGCCAGGAAATCCAGCACATGATAAATATACATAGCTCTGAGGTTATTGTTGCTCAGATTTTGATGTGTCTGCTGTTCAGCTGTTGACTCCAGATAGATCAAATCCTGATATTTAATAAGCACTGCTGCTGATTTAACTTGGGGACATTTAACATAGTTTAGGGGATTGTGAGCCCTACAATATTTAAGCAGTTAAACAACATAGCTACTTGGATCAGTAGTAAGTTCTGTACATTTTTGGCAGGAATGGGAAGGGTCCAGATTTGTACTGTATTCTTGATAATTCGAGTGAAACATCTGGGAATGTTGCAAAGGTGATGCAGCATTTATGGGTGCCAGACTGTGAGAAAAAGAAGGGGTGGGGGGTGGGGGGTGGGGGTTTACGGGGAGAAAGCTCATGATGAAATGTCCCCTCAAGAGTCCTTATTTCTTAATTACTGCTCTGAGCTGTTCCTGTCCTGACAGCTTCCCAGCTGACTCAGCAAGCTTATTGGCATGCTTGTGGCAAGCATGCAGCAAGAAGAAAAACTGGCCGGCTCTCGGACGAAAGGAGTCCCAGCACTGCAGTTATAAAAACAGTGGATATTAGCTATCTGGTGTGTCCCTTCATTCTCTGGCAGGGAAGCCAGGTGAAATGTGGTCCTCAGTGACCAGCGTTTCGAGAGCACAGTCCCAGCTCTGAAAATTACTCCTCCTGTGGCCTTTAGACAAATTACTTTTCCTCTCCACCTTGGTTTCAACACCTATTTTTAGAAGTGCTAGCAATAACTGCTTGACATAGACATCAGTTTGGAAGTTGGAAAGTACTTTTCACACAACATTTTTATTTTGTATTTCTCCAGTAATCTGCTTCTCCGAACAATTTCCCTAAGTAATTAATTCCATGCAACGTTACTGAAAAACTTAAAGAGGGAGATCAGTACAAGATTGAATCTCCACACCATCTGTACACAAGGATATTTGGGGTGGAGATCAACATAGCGAATGTCACAACATAGATGTCACTGAGTTGTGCTATTTGCTATAGATGTAATTTTGGCACCTAAAAGCTCCAGTCAAATGTGATGTCACCATTCAACTTCACACTATCTATAAGAAAAAAAAAGAAAAAAAAAAGAAGAAAAAAAGCAAAAAAACAAACAAAAAAACCCCCACCAAAACAAAAACCAACTTAACACAGCTCCAAAGATCTTACAGTCTAAATATACTTTGGAAAGCACTGCAATATAAGCATTTTCTGGAAAATTGTATTTCCTAGGCTTATATCTATTTTTGGATAAAGGAGCATCAGGGAGTTTAGCCTGTGAATCTGCTATAATGTTTGGTCTGTCCCAGGTGTTTACTAATCATATAAAGAGATACCTTCTGTATAGATTTTAGCAGTGGGATACAGCCAATTTCTTCTCCAGCCTGTGTAGAAGAGTTTGGTCCACACGTGGCACAGTATAAGGAATGTCAGAAGACAATTTGAATACTGAATTTGTTCTTCAATAAAGAAAAATCGAAACCACTATGCTGTGTTTTCAAAGGAGCTCTTTGAAGCCCAGCTTTTAATCTTGTGGTGTATTGAGTGCAAACATGTGGCATATTTATACTTGCCCATTCAGTCAAGTGTTGTGTAAGATAGATTTTTTGGGGCTTTTCTACTGCTGGCATTGGATTTTGCTGCAGAGGCCTTGGTAATTCTGAAATAATTTTGCAGCTGTTTTATAATCAATATATGAATTAGCTCTTTAATAGTAAATAAGTAAATAAACAGATAATAATGTTTGGATTTCAGAAATCATTTTGAGCAGGCTTCCTGTGAGATCCTGCCTTGGATGAAGGAACAGGCAGTGGTCATCTTTTATACAGACATCTGCAAAGCCCACTTACATGTTTTTTGAGGGTGTTAATTAACATAATCTTTCATAATTCCTATAGAAACATATTTACTCTAACTCTTTGCTGTCCGATATCATCTTGCTCATCTCCCATTGAAAATTATCTTACAGGTTTTATTATATTTAATAAGACTATTCTGCACATTTCTATGTAGGAAACTTTAGATGAGAAGGTTACCAATCCATAAGCAGAGGGAGAGAAAACTGAGAAACCATGAAGACATAAACAGTTTCTCAGTGATGTTTAAAAGGTCCATCACCTTCACTGGGCTGTTCCCCATCCTGAAGTTCTCATTTCTCCTTTGCAGTAGGATTTTTTTCTCTTTCCACCAATAATGAACTGCTCTTCTTTCCCTAGATATTCCTTCTGAGTTTGTTCTGCAAGTATCTTTCCCTTGTTATCTCTAAACAAACATTTAAGTCTTTATCTACTTGTAATCCTTCAAGGCCAGGCTGGATGGGCCCTGGAGCAACCTGGTCTAGTGGAAGGTGTCTCTGCCCATGGCAGGGAGCTGAAACTAGATCTTTAGGGTCCCTTCCAACCCAAACCATTCTATGATTCTAAGAGAACTTCTGCAGTGTCCCAGAAACTCCCCTGCTATCTCATCAACTTCCTTCAGCTGAGCTTATTTCCCATTCCTAAAGGTGAACATGTGAGAGTTTGTTTTCCATTAGAAGCAGGCAAAAATCAGCATTAGCCCTCCAATGTCATGTGAGTAAGAAGCCTGTCCAAAAACCTCAGTTTGTGCCATCTAGCAGTTTAGGGAAACGTAGTCTTCCTCTTTTGTAGATGGACCTGATGAAATTACCTGGTGCTATGCAATACCACATATGAACTCCATAGCTCCTGAGAAGCTCCAAACTACATACCCCTGCAACTCTGAGACAGGGCTATGTCTCATGACAGTTGTGCAGCCTGAGCCAAGGCTGACCTTCTTATGAGGCAGAGACTACTTTTGATAGTAGTAATATATTCCTTAGTTGCCAGTTAGAAGCTACCACTGCAGAAATAGGATTGAACTGGAATATCAATAGTTTCTGGAAACAAAGCTTTAAAAGTCCTGTAATACACTTGTACCACTTTAGTTTTATTACTGAGAACCTGTGGAACAAACTCTTGGAGTGTAATGTCTTGACACAGGCACAGTAATCTGGGGGAAAAAAACAGAAGATATCTATAATAGGAGCAGCTGGTTTTGGTTGCAATTCACACAAGTAGATTATGACCAAAAAAGGAGAAAATTCTGCTCCTTTAAATTACAAGGCAAGCAATCACCTACAAACCGAACTACAATGTACAAGATTTCCCAAGTCTTTTTCTGGGAGACCTAACAACCGAAGCCTCATTTATAAATCACAGAATCACAAAGTGGTTGAGGTGGGAAAAGGCCTCTGGAGGTCATCTGGTCCAAACCCCTGCTCAAGCGTGGATACCTAGAGCCAGTTACCCAGGACCAAATCCAGGCGGGTTTCAAATATCTCCAAGGATGGAGACTACACAGCCTCTCTGGGCAACTTGGTCTAAAGTGTGACCACACACACAGCCCCCAGTATGAAAGGGATTTCTTGGTTTCAGGTGGAATTTCATGTGTTTTAATTTTTGAACATTGGCTCTTGTCATGGTCATCCTAGGCTTTTTGAGAAGGCTTATTTTACTGGAAGCATTTATCATTTCCTTGCATAGCCTTTTCCCAAGAAGAGAATACTTTGTAAATAATTGATGCAAAATGTTTATTTTTGTAGAATTCTGTCAGCAAATATGTGCTATTGTTAAACAAAACAAAGGAAAAGTTAATCTGGCCAGCTAAATGTATGCCAGATCTGTCTGTCTTACCAGTATAATTCACATACTACCTTCCTTGTCTTTCTCCTGGGTAGATAAGCAACAGAAAAAGGAAGTTTATCTTCGATCAGTTTGTACTTTACAGAGGAACCAAAGCCTAAACTGTTTGCAGGAGATCATGAACAGAGTGTACATAACTATCACAAGGGAAAATACTTCTTGAATCCTACATTAGTAGTAGAATTAAGCACACTGCTGTCAAGTACAAGCAAATCTCATCATTTGTGTTTGAATTGTCACCTAAATATTTGATTATTGTGACATTCTTTTTGTGAATTTCAAGGGTACTCGGGTCATGAGGCCTGATCCTTCTCTTTTTTGTGCTTTTAACATGTTAGTTTCTGGTATGTAGTGGGTTTTTCTGGCAGAAAATGCACCTGTTTATATGGAAACTCCATATGCCTCATTCAAGTAGGACATTCTAGAGCACTATGGAAGAGAAAAGTAAGAACAGGAGGTGACCGAAAAAGGGAAAAAGAGCAAAATAATCAAGCAAGTTAGAGGGTGGCATAGTAAATGAAAATGCAATTGCAAAGGAAATGCAAAAATAATCAACTTTTGAAATTGAGGCTGTAATGTTATCTTAGGCTTATGGTAGGATATAAATTAATTCATACCTGCTTGTGATTTATGATGTCACTGTTAAACCCTTAAATAGCATTAAATCCATGCAATTCAAAGTTGCATAGCATTTCTTCTGTGTACTATATGTAACAACTCTGGAGATATTCCTCTATTCCGTACACAGTTACAAACATGATTTTAAAATAAACATTGCATCACAGTGGCCGTGTACTGAGCAAGTAAAAAGCGAAAATACATGATCTGAATGGAAATCAGGTGAGAAACAAACACGTCTACAGTATTCTATAAGTATTAGTTTTGTTGAGAGACATTATCTAACAGCAAGGTGCATCTGCAGAAAATACGATGTTCCTAACTATTCTGGCAATTTATTTTTAAGTATTGAAGGACAAAGTATTTGTAGGGTCAGCCAGAAGTCATCATTGACGGGAAATATGTGAGATCACACAGAGATTAAGGAGGAAATACATTCAATTCATCCAAACATTACAATAATAGGATTAGAAAATAATAGGATTATAAATACTAAACCTTTGAGGATAAATTCTACTGTTGAGGAGATCTGTGACTGAATCTCTTGATTGTCTGCAGATCTCTTTACACCAGCAGAGGAACAAGAATCATTTGGAGTACTTCCTGAGTTAATTTGGGTGGCATTTCAAATGTGATTTTGGGGGGTTTTTGACCAGCTCTGACATATGTTGTAGCCTCTTGAAAGCACTTTCCGGGCATATTTTTCTATAATTCTATGATAACTTAAGTGTGAATTATTAGTGTAAGGAGCTTTGTTCATCATGCCATACACACAAAGAGGAGTGGCATAAAATAAAATCTGCTACTTAACTTCTTTTTATGAACAAAGACCAGGTCACAATACAAAAATAATGGTTTCATGATGGTTTATCTCAGACAAGGAATGTAACTCTCCACTGTTTTTTACTCTGTGTTGTCTTAGACAATATGTTGTATATGGTTCTGTTTATGTTATTTTGAACAAGTACATCCACTAGTTACAGTGCCATGTTAACTATAGTCAAGCTCTTTCTTTTTTCATATATTTCTTTTTTAGTTGTTTCTTTTTCTTCCTTTTTTTTCTTTTTTTTCCCAAAAAGGCCAAATGTAGAATTATGCTTGTCATTTTACAAGGGCATAGGTTCCAGATTTCCTCTCCCATCAAGCTACAAGGCAAACTGCACAAGAGGAACATGCTATGGACCACAGTCACAGGTTTGCTACTTGAATCATATTTGGTTTACTCTCTTGTTCAATGCCCCACTAGTGCAAGTTGCAGTCCTTTGCCATTTATGTTTATTTTGGGATCAATTTTAAACAGAAGTCAAGTGTATTTCATAGCAATCCTCTGCTGAATTTGATCAATGCATTCCAATTTCAATGATTTATTCTGAGCTGAAATCCACACAGAGTTTTAGAAACGAAGATTTAAGATTTGCTTCAGGACATCAGATTAGTTTATGAAGTTGTTCATCCATTTCTTTAGGCATCCACAGTTTGAGTTCCTGCTGTCTATCAACAAGTCTTCTAAAATGATGGGAAGTTAAGCTATATATATCAGAAAAGGATAACCAAAACCTGAAGAAGAATTAACTAACATGGAGCAGTAAGGAAGTGTCCAGAGGTCAGTGTGATGCTGGAAGCTCTTGCACTTCCCTTATGAAAGCAGCAAGACAAGGGGGTGGATCCTGCATATGTAAGTGACTGCACACACCACAGGGAAAAACATAGGTGTTAGAAGCCCATGCACAACTGCAGAGCTATTTTATTTGTGTTACAGAGACGTAGTGGGTTAGCTCGTGCAACTGGAAAACAGCGATGGATGGGTACAGACCAAGACAGTGAAGGTGGTACCTTCTTTACACAGCTGCAGGAAACAACTGCAAGGCCTGGAAATCATGGGAGATTTTAATGACCTTGGTATTTTCTGGAAGGACAATATAGCAGGGTATGAGCAACACAAGATGTTTCTGGAGTGTGTTGATGACAGCTACTTCATACAAAAGGTCAGTGAGGCAACTAAGGCCGATGCTGAATCCATAACACACAAACAAGGAAGAACTGATGGATAATGTGAAGAATGAGGGCAGCCTTGACCATAACGACCATGTGATTGGAGTGTTTAACATCCTAAACAGAAATTAGTAGGATAAAGAGGAAAATTGCAAAGCGGGACTTCAAGAGAGCAGACTCCTTAGTTTATGCAGGAATCTACCTAACAGCATCCACTGGCACCTAGGAGGTCTGGCTAATCTTCAAGGATAACCTCCTCAAAGCACAGGTGTGGTCTGTTCTAACATGCAGGAAGTGGAACAAGCATGGCAGAACGCCAGTACGGATGACCAGAGAGGTCCTGAGTGAAACTGGATGCTAAAAGGAAGGTCGAAGAGCAGCTGGGTGAACCAGATTTATAGAACAATTGGCCAAGCATGGAGCGATGGAGATAGGGAAGTGCAGATAACTCAGCTGGAGCTGAAGCTAATAAGTAATGCAAAAGGAAGCCAGAAGGACTTCAAGCCATTAACAGCAGCAAAAAGAAAGATGGAGAAAATGGAGCGAGAGACCGGGTGACAAAAGATTTGGAAAAGGCCAAGGTACGCAAAAATTTTTTTTCTCCATTTCTTCTGGTAAGGTCTGCCTCATCCTGCACAGAGACAGCTGTATCTCAGCAGCTTGTGTCCAGTGGCTTCTGAAAGCAGTATGTTATCACTCGGCATCGTAACAAAGGGCTGTCTCTAAGCCGACATGATTTTCATGGTTTGACCTTGTAAAAGAGGAAGCCCATGAGAAAAAATATATATTAAAACTTGCAGAACTGGAGAGTTACACATTCCAGTAATAGCTGTACACTGGGATCTTGCATCCACAGGGAACTACACAGCATTTTGGACGTGGGATGCATTTGTTTCTAACTGGAAGGATACCAATCCTGACATATGGGAGACAGGAGAGATCATTCTGAGGGGTGTGAGTGATTAGTAATGACTGTGCATTGTTGTTCTGGTTTGGGGTTTCTCTCTACAGTAGTGTGAATAGAATATAACATTTATATTGAGTTCATTCATATATCTGGTAGAAAGTTGCATACTCTGCTAGAAAGTATGAGAAAGAGAAGTTAGGGATTTCCTAAACCTGTCAATAAATGTTTATAATAGACAAAAATTAATTCATAAAAATTATGTACCTTCATGGGCAGTGTTTTCAGAAAATTTGACAAAATTAACTTTCAAAAAATTTAGGGGAAGCAAAAGCTTTTCTATTTGGCACTAACCATCAGGGCATAAGAAAACTATTGGTCATGCTTGCAGAGGTTTTCTGAGTTGTCCTTGTGCAAGAGCTGTCTTTCAGAAGTGAGGCAGAATTTTGGGACGTCTTCTATTCACAATTCAATTTGACTAAAAATTTTAAAATAGCATTTTAGGAGAAAAACAATAATTGTATGGGAGTGCAGACACTATTTTTACTGGCATTTCCAAAATTAAAGGTTTTGGTTTGATTTGCTATATTGACAGAACCTTACCTACCAAGAACAAAACTAGGGAGATGGGAGATACATCAATGCTTCATCACCTCCCCATACAATACGGTGTAGGGAATTGTACACGTAGGGCTCTTATGTAGAAAATTGAAGGTCTCAACCCCCATCCACAGTGTGTGTGACCCAGGCCAGGAATCTGGAAGTTGGCTTATTGCCTTGCACATGAAAAAATCAGTCTCTGAACTTTACAACAGTCCCAGGTTTGTCACTCTTAGGTTTCTTTATGCATAAAAGGGTCATTTACTGTTCTAATAATCACTAATATGTGCAAATTAGAATACATAGATCCTGAACCTTCTACCCTAGTGTTTGGAGCACTCCCTGAGAGGACCCAGCTTGGGTTAAACTTCTGTTAGACAGGGAAGGAACGCAGCTCTCATTTTTACCGGGCAAATGTACTAATCACTAGGGTGTTGAGAAACATAAAGCCATGTTTGTCACCTTCTTCTCCTCAGTTTCGTGAGCAACACTTAACACTTAAGCTCCCTTTAATGCATGTTGCTTGTTACAACTATTTTTTTTAATTAAAAATGTCTGAAATTGTACTGTTACTTTGCCTTCATTTCACTCCAAAGATTCTGTGTTATTTCAAAAATTTTATTTATTTTTTATTTTTACCTTAGCAAAAAATGTTAGTTATTCACTCCTGTCTGTTTAGTATGCAATCCAGAAGAACTCTTATTGCATTATTAATTGTCTAATGCAGCAGAGAGAGAAAATGCATTAAAAATAATGCTTTAAGCACTTTAATAAGTTGACTTCCACCAAAAAGCCGTAGATGGTCTGTAAGAATATGATGTTAATTCATCTGCCTTTCCCTCGTTTTGATCAGCTATTGGTTCTTGGGTGCAGATGCATATATTTTATCTTACATGTATCTCATTTAGCATGTATCATTCCTATGTCTACATGTTGTGTGTACAGAGTACAAGGAATGTTGGAAATTCCTGTCCCTCCACCCAAAGGGTGATGCACACACCTCTTTCTGTACATCCCCTTTTTTTGACAGCTCCCTGCTACCTAATTCAATACACATGGGGAATACCAGAGCAGTGGAATGGCTTGTCTCTGATGATGGGATACCCACTGCACTCCTCCTTCCACCTCACGGCAGAGAGCTGATGCAGCATTAGCTGTGGCTAAAGAGCCTGTTCCCCTTTCTTCTCAGCTGCAGCAACAGATGGTAACAGGGATGACTGGAAACACTATTACCGACCCATAGGGTGGATACCAAAGGAAGACTTGGAGAGCAGAGGCACACATCAAGCCATGTGACACTAGGTAGGCACACAAAATTGGGGGGCAGGGGGACACATGACATGACCAGAAAAGAAAAAAAGAAAAGGCTTTAGCAAGGTCTGCTCCAATAATTTGCATCTAGAGGAAGAAATACCTTATTATAGTTATCCTACATTTTGTTAGCAGGCTGTGAGGTCACAGCTTCACAGCTAAAGCTAAGTTGACAACAAAGTCAGTTTGCCATGTCGAGTCAGAATGTGTCATTTAGCCACTAGGGCTGTACAGTGTCCCAAAGGGGATGGTGGGAATCCTGGCTATAGATAAAATAAGCTCTCAGTTTCCCAGGGCTAGGGGCAAGGATGATTCTATTACTTTATTACAAAAATTACAGTAAATATTACTGTTGCATGTGGTTCTTAAGATTAAATCCCTTTCTGGATGAGAAACGGGCTCCAAAATTCCATAATGGAATTCTAGAAATTCAGGCAAAAAAAAGGAAAATGGCCTATTACTTGTTTTCTTCACATACCTATGAATCTTTGAGATCAATCTTCCATATATTGACCTTCCACTTCCATATCATTTATCTCTGTTTTTACAATGTGTTGCAATAAATTCAATATTCCAGATAATTCCAGATGCTCATCCATCTCTAGAGCATTGTGTAAAGTGGACAATAATTCTGGGCTAGGCATAAAACTGGATTTATAACAATATATATAACTGGTATATTCCTGCACCTCAGTACAATTAAAAATAACTATTGACCCTGACAGCTAGAGGGAAGCTCAGTATTAGAGTACATTCTGCTTTTTTCCAGTGTTGAGACATCGGGCATTCATGGTACAATGCTCTTCTTTCCATCCAGCAGCAGAAGTAACCAGAGGCCGGTACTGAGTTCTTTCACTGCCTTATTTGTCTTAAGCTGTTCATAAGACCTCCAGTTGGTTGTGACAGATGCCAGCATAAAGGATTCAGTCCAAGGAAAGGAAAAGTATTCTGTAAACGAGTAGAGAAGAACTAGTTGCTCTTTTTTTTTTTTTTTTTTTTTTTAAGTGTTCTTAACTTTTTAGCCCTGCATTACTATGTTCTGAGTAAAACCAGAAATACAAAGAACAAAAACCTGGAAAGAAGATGAACCTTTGTTACTTCAAGCTTAGTCAGAAATAAGAGGAGAGGGGGAAAGAAAAGAATTAAAGATAAATTAATTCTTTCTACAGGATGCCAAATTACTTCTTTTTTCCCCACAGTTTTATGTACATGAAATGGAATCTTGGTTTCCAAGCAGAGAATTTACTGAGTGTATACCTTTTTAGATTTGATGCAGGTCTTTGATTCTTTGCATTAGTGCAATCACTTGTTCTAAACGAGCATGTCTTACTATTCATATGCGTCATAGCCAAGCATTAGATCTTCCAAAGCATAATCAGCCTGTTAATGCTTAGTCTGTAGTATTGTGTGTGGTCAGACATATAATGAGTTATTCAAAGGGAGTGCAAAGATAAAGTAAGTGAATCTTTCAAACAAACACATACTTCAGCTTGTACAATATGCATATTTTGGAGAATATCCATTTTTTAATAACGGAGTTATTGTCTGAAGGTACTGAGAATAACTTCCTCTTATTCACATCCTTCTTGAAGGGCTGAAAACAAACATTCTTCATATGATCTTTCCTTAGGAAAATAGTAAGAGTGAGGAAAACTTTGATTCCCTGAGTGGGAGGTTCCAGAAATAGGAGTGTTTTGGAATTTATATGCTTCAGACTCCCAGTATAAAGTAAAGGATTTTAAAATTCAAACAGTCTAGAAAACACTTCTGAAATGGGCCACAAGTGCTTCCAGGAAAAAAAAAAAAAAGTCTCAAAGCTGATTGACAATGAACTATAGAATACTTTCACACTTCCACAGCAAATTGAAGAGAGCCAGTATTTTAAGGGACAGTGTGTATTCCACTTTAAACAGTGGATAAAATAAATCTTTGAAATTTTTTTGTAATGTAGGCTTTGCTAAACATCTACCCTTTTGAGGCTTTGTTAAAGGGAGCTTGTTTACAGAGTCTGAAGCTGATGAGAAGCAGAGGAAAATTAAGAATGTTATCTAGGTGAGTCAGTATGAACAGTCAGCTGGTCTACTTCAGACATTTACAGAGGGCTCAGATAAATGGACAGAATGTTTAAAATTGGGCTGCACTTAATGAAAGTGCCTTGTTATAAGTATTAAACACCAAAGACAACACAAAGCTCTTCAGACAAGTACTGAAGTCTGAATAGCAGCTCTGCACTGAAAAGCTAAGATCGTAAACCAGCAGGGAACCAGAGCAGCATTTCATACGACTTACTCAGCACCCCAGCCAGGGCAGTTTTTTATGTGTGTGCATTGATGTTAAATTGAAAGGAAAGGAATGTATAGGTAAATATCTATTTCACTTTGTCATTACCATTGTTTTGAATTGAGTTTCCTTCTTCTAAGGCTTATTTTCCACATTTCACTCAATAAACCTAAGTATCTTTCCAGATATTCATTTTTTTATAGGTATAAGAATAGATACAAGAACACAAAAGTAAGCACACATCTATGCATGTTTATGTGTAATTGTAGAAGGAGGACAGGGCTGAAGTGCCATAATTCATTGAGGACTGAACACACTGCAAAGTAGTATATTGTTATGATGGTTTACACAGAAGCATCAAGTAAGACACATGTTTTTTTCTTCGTGAGTTCAAAAAAACCTATCCATCTTTACTTAACCTTTGACACAGAACATAAAACACAGGTTAAAAAAGACCTTTTAAAATGATAAATAGGTAATGAAATATTTGGCCACTTCCTGAGAAATACTACATATTATCTAAAGAGAATTCAAGCTATTCATTTCTAATAGTGGTGAGGAAGGACAGTACCAGCATGCTACTACCACATCAGAGACTTAACAAAAGAAAAGAGTGGGTTTTTTCTCACAAAAAAAAAATAAATGGTTTGGGTTTTATAATGTCCCTTTCTGGAACATGAGATTTTGCATATGATATTCCAAACAGTAAAAGCAATCAGTTTATTCCCCACCCCTCTTTTACGCTGTCCTTAAAAAAACAAGTTTTCTGCACGCTCTTCAGTGAGCAAGTCCTTAAAAGTTAATTGTTCTATGTGCTTTTGCAGGTTCTTTATTCCAGCAGAGAACTCCACAGGTTTTTGGAGTAGATGACAGCCAAGATACATAAACTTTATTGTTGTTATTGCCCATTTGATGAGCCTGTGTCCCTAATGGCTGCCGACTGGTTATTCAAACAGAAAACAAAAAACTGGCAAATTATATAAAATACAAAATAAGAATCACAACAGGAAAACTTAGTCTAATTTCTTTTTCTCAACCAAAACTTGTGAACTGAGCATGTCCCAGTGTTCAAAGATTTATCACAGAGAATCATGTCTGCCCATCAACATGTCCTCTCTGCATTGCTCACAGGTTGCCAGATGCAAAATCATCGTACCAGGGGAAACAAGTTTCTTCTTATTTTCAGACTTATTTTTATCTTTGTTCCTTACTTTGGGAACAAAATAGTGACCAAGAGAGCACTGAAAAAATATTTCTTGAAATTGACCCAATGGGAAGAAAAACTGCCAGAGTAGACCTTGCAAGGGTTTTGATGAGAAGATACAAGTCTTTCACAGCTAGCCTGAGGTTTCCAGTCTGATCTGCAGTTGTCTGTTGCTACCACCTAATAGCTGTTTAGCACCACAGAAAATAAGATTGATGGTCTTAGTCTGCTCCGCTGGATGATATATTGACATGCAACACTTCCTAGTAATTAAATTGTAAGTTGATTACAAGGCCATGGATTCTGTTTGCAAATAAGAAAAGAAGAACTTGGATCTCCAGGGAAGCTTTCCTAGAGACCTCCACCAACACTAATGTTGTGCCAGAACTGGAAAAACTTTCAGTAGTAAATGGCAAAAATGTTTACTTCTTGTTGGTGCTCTTACTCCAGTTACCCATTTTGTGGATCCACTGCCTAGGACTGCCACCATTGTGGTCCTCTCATTTAATTTCACAAAATCTTTTCACTCTTATTCATCTGAGTACAAAAACACCTCCCTGGGAAAGGTCACCTTGGTGTTCCCCATTGACATTTATCCAAAACGGAACAACTGTGGTCATCAATTAAAACCACTTTAATTTAGTCCCCAAACTTAGGTAAACATATTTTATTTTTTTTTTTTCCCTCAGTGGTGTCATAATCCAAAAATAAAAACTCTGGAAAGAAAATTACATTCAAAACTTATCAATTACAAAATGGGACACAAAATTATCTTGTTCCACCTGAAGGTTGGTACCTTTTAACTGTACATTATAGCAAAAGCAACCTGTTTCAGCCAGACAGGGTGCACCAGGGCTCACGGGCCCACAGTGGGTTCTCTGACAGCACTTGTTTAACCTGTCTGCCACCCAGGTACCCCTGAGGCTATTTTACCCTTAAGAAGCAAGACGGGAGACCTCAGGCTTTTCCATGCGTCCATTTATAGACAACATATGAGAACTTGGCAATCTGTTCTATTTCTAGGGTGTTGGGGTTTTTTAGGAGCATCAATTGTTTGTCCTTGAAAGCATTCACTCTGTATCAAAGAGGAAAACAGAAAATCTTCTGTTTTCCTCTTTGATACAGAGTGAATGCCACCATTGGGATACATTTCATGGGTAATCTCAGTTTTTCTCTAGGGATACTTGCCTATCTGCTCCACTTCCTGGACTTCTGTTCCTTGCTGCAGTCCATTACAAGGTTTATTTTCAGACCCATCCAACTTACTCAGAAGTAACAAAACAGAGAAAGATTTTGTATATGTTTTGCCAACAAATATTAATCCAACCCCTCTTAGCTGGCAGTCTCCTATTTTAATAGAATCGGGAAGAAAATTTCTTACCTACAGCTCGATTGTACCAGTTTTGCTGATATATATATATATATATAAAAAAAAAAAAACCCCACACAAAAGAAACAACAAGAAAAAAAAAAACCACTACAAAACCTCTTGACGCGTTTCTTGTTACTTCTAACAGAGGTAATTGTGGATCTTCCTGTCAAACTGGAATGTAAGCATAAGGCTCCATCAGTTTAATAGAGCTATGTTAGCATTACTTTCAGCCAAGATACTAGATAGAGTATAAGATATTCAGCACATGTTTATTTTTTGCTGGAAGCAAAGACAAAGAAGAATTTAGGTGTGGTGTTTTCATAGCAAAACCAGCCTTCTCTTTTGATGATGCCTTTAAACAATATTTGGATGTCTTTTATGATCAAAAATTAATTTTATGGAAGTGTATTCAAAACTTGTGTTTCTCCTTATCTACTCCTTCTCATTAGATCAATTAAAATTATAATCATTTGCCATAGTAATTTTATCACTTGTTTATCCTCGCTTAGACCATTAAAATACAAAAGCTGCCAAACTGTCATTTTGCAACAACCAAACAAACTGAAACCTTATTAAGAAGCTTCATTTTTTAAGATATGGTCTACAGTGGTATGCATTTCCCAGCTCCATCTGTCTGTATTTGTGCTCTCTTTCTGGAGCCTGTTCATGAGCTGGTACTCTGAGAACTTACACATTTATCGGGGCCATATTCCCATGCTGGGCTGATCCTATAAGGTCTTGTGAGATACATGGACTTTTTTTCCAGTCTTGCACTGGTTGATAAAAAAGAGGGAATTCTGCACATCTTGAGAGTCCTTGCATTCTCTAGTCCAAAAGGAAATCTGTATCAATTCTGTGTCCAGGAATAGCTTGCTCCCTTTGTCATCTAGAACTCAGAGGGTCTTTTATTGTGTTGACTTGTGTTTTCCTTTGGTTGCTCTATTTGGATACAAACAAGGCAGTGACCTAGGAAATGCTGCAAGGCATTCAGGGAATGCAACTATATGCTTTTTAGGAAGTAAGGGATGATATATAATACAATTGTTAATAGAACTTGTTCTACAAAGGTATTTGGGAACCTGTCTCCCACTGATTACTTTTGTGCATCAGGGCATCTGCCTCTCTCTCTTAGGAAGCTGAGTATTTATAGACAGGAGAGACCAGTCTGGTCTTCTAGATGTAAGACTATGTACACACGCTCCATATATCCCGGAAACAAATGTTTCAAAGATTGACTGGGTATTTCTTCCACTCTCCAGAGATTAAGTATAACTTGTAAAATGCTCTGCTCAGCAGAAGTAAGTTAAAGCTTCTTGCAGCTTGGGAAGCTCTAATCCTGTTCTGAAGGTTATTAGACAGTAAGTCTTGAAGAGACGGAGAGAACTGGTTTGGCATGGGTGATGGATGTGCCTACAGCAATTGGGAAGCTCTGCCAAAACAGGAAATACATCTTGATTACCAGCTGTATTCCCAGGGCAAAGGCAAAGGAAAGAAGCCTACTTACATCCAGAGGTTTTTCTCAGGCTTTCTCCCCAGACAGAATCCCAGGAGATCTATCTGTTTTCTAATTTTTAGATTAAAATATTCTCAGATTTCTTCTGTACACCTTATATCATCTTGCAGAGGGGCAGGACACATTCTCATTCCAGTGGTGAAACAGTCAGTTCCTGGAGCTACTAATATCCTTCCAATGCACCAGAAAGTACAGACAAAAGTTATGAAGTATGAGGCAAGCCTGTTCAAGTGTCCCCACTGGCTCTACAAACTGGGATTTCACTCTCATGTTTCCCATACATCTCTCATCACTCCTGGAAAGAAAAAAAAAAAAAAAACAAAAAAGAAAGAAAAAAAAAAAAAAACCAACACACCAAACCACACAACTGAACAAATCCCATAGGTGAAGATACTTCTGCAGAAAACTCTTATGACTGCATGTTTATCACCAGGATACCAATGCAAAAGGGGTAAAGTTTAAAGAACATACACTGTACTCTGGCTATCAGGATCAAAAAATATAGGTATAATACTATAAATGTGGTTATGAGGACCATAATTTGAAAGCCAGTAAAAACAAATGAACATATTCAGAGTTTGGCTCCCCTATGAATCCCTTGCCAAATAAATAAACAATAATAAATCCACTTCACCATTAAGGTCTGTGGCCTTCACCTCCCCTCCTTTAGGGTTATAGCAAAAGTTTGGCAGTTCAGCAAGTTTATCAAGACTAACTTCCTAGAAGTCAAATCTTCATTTATTTTATTTTGTAGACTACAAGTCCATGTTGCTTTAGAGGTTGGTAGTGGTCATATTTCCAGCCTCTTTTGTCCAGAGATCTAGAATATTTGTTGAGGTTAGGGACAGCAACGGTGGATGTGTGTACATATTCTGTGCTGGCTGATACACTTAATTAACAGCTCTGCAAAGTGCAGTCTGTTACATGCAGATTAACAGGTCTGTGTCGCTGCTACCATAGACGTGCAAGCTCTCACAAGAACTTTACCAAAGCCTTGTACCTCCAAGGGTTTTTAGAAACATTGCTTAGCTTCCTCAGAAGTTGAACAACATCTGTGTTGAGGGGGGAGGACTCCAGGCTCTTTGCTCTGTGGGAAATGCCAACAGCAACGTCACTCCCACATCCTCTTGACCTGAAATTTTTGGGAGAGCAAGTAAATTTAAACACGTAAACAGAAATTTACATCATCCCATTTTAGCCCTGAACACAGGCAGGAAATTCATGCTATAGCTTCCATCTCTCTACATGTAAGTTGAATTCATACTTTAGTCAAAGGCGAGAGAGAGTCTCCTGCAAAAGGCCATTTAAAATTAAATTAGTTAGCTTAGCCATTGGGAAAGCCTATCTAATGACTGTAGAGGGAGCCAGGGGATTCCGGGCAGCTAATTTAGCTAAACAAGCTGCAAGATTAAGTTGGAAGGGAGAGTAATGTGGCAAAATACTGAATTATTTGGCATCTTGTAAAGGCCAAGTCTAGAGCAGGAGAGGCAGAGCTTCTTTTGCCCTCACAGGACCTGTAGCAGGGTTATTAATTCTATTCTTTCCCATGTGGTTATTCACAAAGGGTTGAACACAGTTCACATTTATGTTTTCTTTGTCTATTAATTTCTTACATATTTCTTCTCCTGCAACCCTGCAACAACATTTTCTACCTTTAGCAGGCATTCCGTTATTTCAAAATCAATTACAAAGGGAAGATAACTCCTGAAAATAGAAGACTACAGCAACAGCTCTTACCTTAGGTAGTACCAGGTTGTTATTAAAGAGCCAGGAAAAGATAGCGTGTCTTTTAATGAGAATTCAAAGTTCTTAAAATTAAAAAATAAGGTCCCTGTGTTTGCATTGGAAATCTTGGTCCATCTTCTTCTCTATTCTCCAGAAGCTTTTTAGGTAACATCCGGAGTGTACATCTTATAGTTATGACTAGTAGTCTTCCTGGGCTGTCATAACCTGCTCACGTGCAATCCGTTTAAGATTGCAAGACTGCAGGTAGGAAAGCCCCTTCTCTGTGCCTTCCACACCTTTTGGCCCTCAGAAAGCCTCTGCAAATCACTGCACCTGTCCAGCAAGATTAGGCATTGCCTTTATAAATAGGGTTGCTTTTCGTTGTTGCTGGTATATTTTTTTCTTTTAAATATGGGATTCTTCATAGTAAAGTAGCATTCATACATTTATACACTTGACATTTAGGCATACGCAGATCAGCAAATGGTGGTGTCAGCAGAGACGCTGAAGCAAAGCTGTGAACTTCAGCAGCAGGTCCGTGCTCCGTGGAGCAAAGGAGCAAGGGTTTTGCAGAATTTTTGTCCCCTGCCCTGAAAACACAGTCCTTTTTACAGAGTGAAGATAGATTGTGGAAACAGATAAATAACTTTCTCTAAAACCTTATCTACAAACATCCTCTGTTTGTAGGTGTTTATTTTACTGGTTTTATGCAAAGTCTGGAACTTCTAAATATCATCTCTGTCAGCTACAGAAATCTCTCCCTTTTAGCTGAGGGGGAAAAAAAAAGAAAACACCAAAGCCTGCAAATTAACTTCCTCCTGTTTTTCTTGTTGCATTTCACTTACATTCCCTCCCTCATTTCTTCATTTCTCTCTAAAGGTTCATAACGTACAGTAACACCTGCTGGGGTGGTAACAGCAGGTTGAGCTCTCCCATAATGGTGCTCTGTTAACGTGTAGAGTGACACAGCTCAGCATCCTGGTCCTTCTCACTGCCCACTCTTCGGTCGCATCCTGCCTCCCAGGGACAGCCACACTCCAGAGCAGCCCTCATGCCTAGTGGGGCAAGACCTGGACACTTGGTGCTATTTGCAGTTGTTATGGACCTTGACAGACCCATGGAGCTGAGGATAAAATCAATGTCTCTCTAATACAGATGGTCAACAGGCTTAAGTGAGCTAATGCTTTGAGCACAGGCCAGATCTATTTTAATTACTAAAAGCCCTGTCATTCCAGGGTCTCTCTGTCATGAGCTGTCGCTCTGCTCAGGTAGTTCTTTTTAGTACATAAACCGTGCAGTTAAATATCTGCCAACTTAAAATGCGTTATTTAAATAACCTTAAAATCTTCTCTGCTTTAGCTTTCTCAACGTTTCTCAGGAAAACCTGTGCATCATTTGTATGGATTTATGGAGATGTAAAAGCCTAAAGTAATGTTTCAGCACTAACAAATGTGGGTAGATGTGACTTAAAAACAAGCTGATTGTGCATTGGAACAGCAAAGGCTGGAGGATTAAGGCAGTCAGCGAAGATGAAAGTGTAGGCAAATCTGCAGGAAAAAAAAATAAGCTTGCAAGGAGATCCTAAACAAGTTGAACATACAGGAAATGTTTAAAGATTGGCCTTCACGGGCATGTTTTCTGTTTGTTTAAATAACCAACAGGTAGATAGCTGTGTAGTGAACATAAAAATTGTCTTGGCTTGAGGTACACCCGGCCTGATTTTCTTAAAGGAAAATAGTTTTATGACCGCTGTTGTCTTAAGGCATCATTTAATGCCAGCGTGCTCAGAAAAGTTTTTAATGAGTTCTGCTGGGAAGGTTTCACAGAACAATACACTCGTAAGGGAAAAATTTGTGTGGAACTATCGTTTCCTCAGCTGTTTGCAGCCGGTCTGAGCACAGCCCCTCACAAAGTGCTCCTGCGATATTTCCTTGTTAAGCGCACATGCTTTTTTCCTATTTGAACAATGCCAAAAAGTGATAACTCAGACTCTGAGAATTGTGCTGACAGTCAGCTGTCACTCATTGTCCTTTATTCTGACAACCTCAGGCATTCAGCCATGGATTCATGAGTTTTCCTCTTTCTCTTTATTTTTAAAGGAGGTGGGGGAAGGGTGAGTATATCAGAGGATTCAGCCCTGAATAGACTTTTGTTTTGCTCTTTCTTTTGGCTCCTGACTGTGTCAAATGCAGTGTGTCTCTCATGCAGTTTCACTCTTTAGAGAGCCTTGACTGGGCTGGCTAGTTAGTATTCAGAAACAAGCCAAAGAGGATAAAATTCTTCTCTCTGGCTTGCTGAGACTGCAAATAAGCAATTAGACTAAAAGCTCAGTATTGGAAAAAAAGAAGACTTTTTCAGCCTTTATTGTTGACTGGAACCTGCCAATATACTTTATAACTCTGAGAACTGCATAAGACAGAAAAATTCTAGAGACTGTTAGAATAGGTGCCAGTTAATACACTTGTACTGTATTTTCCTAAAGACAGCTCAGCAGTGTACCCTAGTCTGTGAACTGTAGAATTTGCTATTTAATGTTGTTTACTTACTGTAATGAGAAAGAAGTGGAAAAGGTTAGGGGTGGAAATGGAAAATTCATCTTTTTCTCCTAGGTAATTGAGATGTTTCAAAGACAGGTGTATATGGTAGAATACAGATTCCCATCCCCATTTCAGTCTGTGCTCCACACAGTTTTCTTCACTGCTGAACTTTTTTCCACGAGATTCACATCCAACCCTCTTGTCAACACTGACATGTCTCTGCCCCTTTTTTCCTTGTCTAGTGTCAACTCTGAGGAGTGTTTCATCCTCCACTCTTCCAGTCAAAATCTTTACACAGTACCCACAGCTTCATACAAAGTGCCCTCCCCAATCTGATAGGATTGCAAAACCATCCTCCTCCAAAAGCCTTGAGCCCTGCACTTTCTGTAATATCTCTGAAAACTGTTGCTTTAAGGGGAGATGTCTGACTGCTAGAGGGGTATAAGTGATGACTCTATACATTTAATAATATAATGTGTAAAATTGTTCTGTAAGGATTATACCAGAAAAGAGAATGTATCCAAATATATCATCTCATCTCCATATATTGTTAATGTGTATATGTACACATACACATGTGTGTGTATGTATATATGTGTGTGTGTGTGTTGTGTATATATATATGAACAACTAGAAGAGGAGCCTATTGCTGACTTAAGTTCAGCGCCCCATCTTTCACACTCTTGATCAAAAAAAACCACCAAACAGCAAACAACTCTCCATTGAGAAAAGTGTCCCAAACAGCATCGCAACTGCACTCTGCACCCCAGCTGTGCAAACACAGGTGGACTTCTCCTGCCTCTTCCCTCCTTCAAGCTACAGCCTGGCCTCCAGCTTCTGTCATTGTTTCAGTTTTCTTTTTGAATTATTAAAAAGTTTTTGCTGACTTTCAAGGGTCAATATTTCTCCAGCACAGTGGATCCTAGGGATGTGATTTTTCCTTCTATTTCACCCTGGTCTCTTAGGTCTCATTGCCCTTCATGACTTCTGGAGTTTAAACCAGTCCTCTTGATTCTCATTCTTTCAGGTTCCTTCCCAGAAGCAGACTGCATGTTTAACTCTTGACTGTGTTTTCACCATTCGTATGGTCTGCAGCAGGCTACCAAGAGGAGAAACAGTGTCTTCTTCACGCTCCACTGCTCTGCTTGGTCTCAGTGTCCTTCCTTGATGATGGCTCCTACAGTCAAGGTGTTTGGTGGCTGGTCCCACATGACACTGGGACACCCCTCTGGGGCTAGGCTGTATCCACAGATGTGTGCTACCCAGCAGCACTTACAAAACGGGTGCTCTGTGGATAGTACTTTTAGCTCAATGCACCGGGGCTTACTCTTGACACCACCAGTAGCACTATAATATATTGGGATGGAATGTCAGCATAGTTTATGTCCATACAGCAAGCAGAAGCTTTCATGCAGCCAAGCTCGAAGACGAATATACCACCTATCTACCTGCCAGCAGTAGTGTCCAGAGGTAGGCTTTGTGTCAAGAAAGCCAGTCCTGGGTAGGGGACGTGCTGGTGCACACAGGGGTGCCAGCACATATCCCATCTGCTGCACTGCTCCATCCATCTTCTCATCCCATGACTGACATCAATGTCTTCTCTGAAAAGGTCTTGGTGTTGATCACCTTGAGAGAGGCTATGTGGTCATCCTGAACTGCACCATTTCTGACTTACTAAATGACATAGCAGACAGTATAGTTGCTCCCATACACTGACACCTAAGCCATACTCATTCAGTCTCTAGAGATCTATAATGCCTGATGTCACTACTGATTCAAATCCTGATTAACGTGCTAGGGCCTAATTTAAACAGGCAGACAGACCTGAAGTCAACAGGAGTATAAGTTGACCTTTAGGGATGAACATGTGTGCTAAACCCTGGCGTGCTCCCAGTGCCCACTCTTCCAAAGAGAAGACAAGGTTTGTAGGTAAAAGGAATATGGCGTAGTAGACTAATCAAGCTAGAAAAATTAAACAAGTTTTGGGGTTCTCCAGCCCTTGTTTAGATCTACAGAAGCTGCAGCTTTCAATGCTGAACACCACCTTAGACAGTATTGCTGAGACTAGATAGGTATATATCAATTAGACTACCTCTGAAAGAAAAGAGGGTTAAATATCTGTGGCATTGAGGTGACATCAGGGAGGCTGGGAAGAAACTCCTCTCTTAGACAAAAGAAACAGAAATCCTTAAATACAAAGAGAAAGGCTGTAAAATCCAGAAAGTGTTGAATCCGTGTTTTCTTGGTCCCCAATAGACTTGCAATTTTCAGTTCTTTGGCTTATCTTTATAAAGCACAAAGTTGTAGGCAGGGAAATATATTTCCAGGTGATTTCTTGCAGCTTTCCTACAAAATGGCTACCACATTGTGTGCTGAAAGGCGTTGCCATCACCACCAATTCTGTCCTGTGCATGTTCACCAACCCTCACAACCACAGCAAACTGCTACAGCAGTTTACCTGAAGTTGTATAAACACCTATTTCTAGGGAAAAGTCTGATTTTGACTTCCCTCGCCATGTTCCAGAATAGTCAAACAGAACAGCTGTTATTAAAGATCTTGGAATCATAAATAAATAGGACTGGAAGCATAAACAAGTAGTGCATGTCTGAATCGCTTTTGCTGCTGACGCTGGCACTGGCATCAACTTTAGTTAGCAAAGACTTGCTAACCATCATAGCTGCACTGAAAACAATTTTTCTGCAGATAGTAAGCTGATAAACATCACCCAAATACTAAAATGAGAAACTCCTTGGCTGTGATAGTTACTTATGACTCTACATTATATATTACATTTTTATATATGCAGTATTACTTTTTACTATAAAGACTCATTGCAACTTTGGTGGTAGCTGAGGCGCTCTGAACTGTCTCCTAGGAGCAAGAAGACATTGCAGTATAACAACTCAGGAAAAAAAAAAATTGCATTGCAAATCAGAATTTAAGATTGTCAGAAATGGTTGATCCAGGCAAGTCATCTTTCAAGACTATTTTAAGCCAGACAGGACTTTTTTTAAAAAAACACTCTTGAAGCACTGACATATGTTACTCTATTCAGGTGAATACATTTAGTGTTCTTTCCCTAGTACTAATAGAAATCTACATTTCTTAGGAATCCATTCCTAAAATGAAAGGGTATATTTTCAAGAATATTTAGTGATTAAGTGTTGCAGTTATTATTTTTAATTGCTTACTCTCATATGGAATTAAATACATGCGTCTATATTTATATATCCTTTTTTCTGTCTCTCCTGTGTACATACATGCTTTTCCGAGCATTTAGGTTTATTCATCTATTTACAAGATAGAGATATAATCTGCAAAAATTATAAAAACAGTTTCATATTCATATTGTTTTAATTTGTATAAGAATATCTGATTGAGAAAATTGTTCCAGTATCTTGCCTGGTTTTACAGTGTGATTGGCAAAGATAAAGTTCTTCACATATGTGAAACCCAATTGACTTCAATGATATTTTGCAGAGGCCCAGCAGATTTATTTATGCAGTAAGATCTAGGCCTTAATGATCAATTAAAATAAACAAGGTAGGCACATAAGCTTATGAAAATCAAAACAGAAAGCAGCAGTTGCTGCTCCGATAATTTTGTATTCCTTTTAAGTGCTTTATCTTAAAATGCAAAAAACAGAAACAATGGCACGTTTGGCTGACACAGAAATATATAAATAAGAATGGAGGGGAGGTCCAGCCATTGTAGTGTCTGTAATTTGTGACCTCTCATACTTAATATTTCTTTAAAAAAGAAAAAATCATAATAAATCCAGTCTCATAAATCAAAAGGGGAAAAGGTGCGATTTGCTTGTCAGAATGAAATCCAAAATATATAAAGGCACCGAAGGTCTGTGCTAGTCATACCAGCTGTTTAAACAGGGTCCGTGGATGTCATCTCTATAGGTGCAAAACTTCAGAAGTAATGTCTATAAGGAAAATAGATGCATCTTTATCTATAGTTCATTTTACAAGCCAACTTTATTAGTTTGCTTTTATCAGAGGATTTACAAAATCTTCATACTGTTCTAAAAGCCATAAACATGGATTGGATTTCTCTTCTTATCTGATTAGATATTGCCCATGTAACTTCTGCATTATATAAATGTTTTCTTTATTTATTGACTATTTCTTTAATCAGAATCTACATTTTTCTTGGTCCAGAATGGTAGTAAGAAATCCATGCAATCAAACTGTGAAAGTAAATGTCTTTCTATTTTTTTTTCTTTTTTTTCCCCTTGTCTTCATGAGGACATTCTACAGTAGGTGGTAAAGTATTTCTGTCATTCGAGAGTCATGTAAACTATCCTAAAAATGCAATGGGAAGAAGAAGAGGTTGTAACTCATTATTTTTTGCAATGAATTGACATGAAAGACTACATTTTAAAGGATCCAGTGACTTCATTTTCTTTGCTCACTGAATATCAATGGTTCCATACCAGGGATGTTTTGCCTAGTTAATGTAGAACGAATTTTTTTCAAAAACAATGGGGTGATTTTTGGTCAAAAAGAAAACTAGTTTTTGAGAAAGCTTTTTTTTTTCTGGTCTGTCTTTTTCTGATAGTAAACTGTAGTTGGTTTCAGCTATTCCGTTTTAAAATCTTTTGGGTCTTATGAATAGATCTTAAAGCCTCACTGGAGTTTACTGTTGTTGTCATTCCTCAAGAGAGGAGCACTAACGTAATTAGGAAAAATATCTTTCTCTGAAGACACTTTAATGCTCACAAAGTCATAACATGCCACCTCTCCTTGCTTTGGATTAATATGTAAAGCCCTGGTTCCACAAGGCGTACACACAATTACATGATGCTAACCCCAAGGGGTTGTCCCATTGACTTTGATGGGTTTACATATGTGCTTAAAGTTATGCCCGTGCTTGAGTGCCTTGTTGCTTGGGGACATAAAATGCTTCTTCAGGTGAAGGAAAGCAGTGTCACCTGGTCCTCTGACACACAGGAGTCAATCCATGATTTCAAACGCTGATCTAATCTTATTTCAAAATCAGATTCTAGAGCAGCAGAGGAACTGGGAACTAACCGCCGGAGGGGTGGGTGGGAGCTGCGCGAGCAGCGCTGCTCCTGCTATCAACTTCCACTGCCTTGGTGTAAGACCATGGCAAATATAATACCTTGCAGTCACCAGATAATCTATCAATGTGCAATTTTTTTCTTTTCTTTTCAAAGTGGTGTTGCTTATCATAGCAGGGTACAAGATACTTTCTTTTTTGCATGGTGTATCCATGACATTTTTGCCATTCAGAAGCAATGCTGACACACACAGGAAATGACAGATAGCATTAGTGTAATAAAAGAGTTAAATCAAAACCAAAGCACAGATGTATTTCTAGTTGTTTTGAAAGCACTGACCTAAGCACCTCTGCAGGATTTTATTTGTAAAGTCTAAAAATATTTGGAGGTGAGCAGTGGTCTCTTGTAATAGCCTAAAAGAGCTGACTTGTCATCAAGTGTGTTTGAGATGCCTTTATCTGGAGCTAGTTTCATGCCTGTTTGTGAAAGAGGAATTTTCTTAGCCCTTTGTCCACGACTGCTGAGAGGTTATTGAATGTTAGGTGTCAGGGCTCAGACCAGCCTGCCATAGGTGCAAAATGGTGCAGGGGGAAGGGGAGAAAAAGAAAGGAGGAAAGAAAGAAAAGAAAGAGAAACAGCTAGAGAGTAAAAAAGCAAAAGCTGAACATGGAAAACCTTTTAAGCAGCCCTTGTATCCAAAACCTGTAGGTCAGCACATCACTGGACCAGTGCAGGCAGTGTGGTCACTGCCCACAAGTCTTTCGGTACTAGATTAAAACAAAAAATGAAAAAGCCATTTGTAGAACCATATTCAGATTCAAGCATGGGTTTTGATCCTGGGTTTAATGCTAGTGTGAATTTTCTTCTCCTGATTAAGTGGCTTTCATGTTTCTCATTTACATTTACGGATCAAAAGACAAGTAAGGTACCTCACTGAGCAAACAGCCTCTGCCCCACAGATCTTGCAATCAAATCCTCATGCCTGTGGTCTCTTAATTCCTGCAGTTTGTCCAGGTACTCCCATCACAAGGAGCAGAGCTAACAAAGCAGCGTATGTGCCAGGCAAAAGGACCACAGATAAAGAGGTTTCGCACTTTTTTCCTTGTTTCTCAGAATGGAATAGGAATTTTTCAGCTTTGTTGTTGCCGAGGAGAAGCTGGTATGTAGCTTTTGTCCTTAACGCCTGCTTCTACGTGCTCAACCACCTCTCACCTCGGGGTGAAGTGGATGTTTCCAACATCAAGCAATAAAAAAAAAAAAAAAAAAAAAAAAACCCAAAAAAAAAAACCACGAATATGCCCATATCATGCTACATTACGATCATTTTCAGACCACATGCAACTAGGCAGAGAACTGTTCACTTAGGCACTGTAGTTACTGTTAATGAGGGCTGTTATGGGATAATTGCAAACATATGTTGTCCATGCACTGCCACTGCAACTGCAGCTCTAGAAAGGGAGAGGTCCTTTTGCTGTTGATTAGGACTGATCCTCCCAGCACTGAGTAGCAGCAGTGCTTAGAGGGGTCTTGATTTCTGTCCCTCCTAATTGCTCTTGAAGGTCTGCACTGTGGTCTGCCTCGGACATTATTATATGGTTTTTTTCAATACGTTTGGATGTACGTAATTAATAATTGTCCTACAGTACATTGCCCTCTTCCACCAGCTACAGCCTGAATTCATTGATATCATCTCCTTAAAAGTTTGAAACCCCCCAGTGACAGGAATATTAATGTGCCAACACTGTCATATCTATTTCAGCTCATACATATGCAATGTCTTTGTTTTCAAAGATTTATGTCAGACTTTGCTGAAGTGAGGTATTCTACCATTTTAGATAATAGCATGCCAAAGTGATGTTATCAGGCACATTCAGCACTCACTCAAGCAAACGGGAAGGAGCATCCATTCCTTCATAGCTTAAACACAGTGAAACTGTTATTTATCCTTATTTGATGAAGAATCTTTCAGGGGGAAATGGTGTATTTTTAGAAGAAGATTATGGTCATCCTGTGGATTATCTTTTAATTAAGAATGGATGATTTGTGCCCACTCTGCTGTAGCAAACGTCTTGCTGCTAATGAAGTTTAAACAGACTTACTTTATTTAATTACAGCTAATCACTAGGGTAAAATGTGGAATTGTCTTTGATCCGCATGTAGAGTGGTAATCCTTGTGGCAGATAGCATCTCTTATTCCCTCTAACTCTTTTCAGTTTCTCCAGGAGGTCCCAGCTTAACTAAGGGTTAATTGAGATAGCTGGACTGGTGTGATTGATGTATTTTTGCTCAGGGATGCCATCCTGCTTTTCCAAGGACTTTCTTTCTCTCCCTCGCTCTCCCTCTCCCTGTGCAGTCACCTTCAGGCCGTGTAATGTAGTAGATGCCTGCTTGTTTGACATGAGGGACCTGAGGGGGCCAAGGTCCTGCTGGATCAGTAAGTGAAAGAACAGAAACTGCTGGAGGGAGAGCAGAGGTTAGAGGAGGGCAGCACAGACCAGTGTAAAGCAGAAGAGGGCACTAGTAAACTGACCTATTTCAACCACAACCCTCACACTCCGAGCAGAACAAAACAATTGATTGAGTATTGAAGGCAATCATACCGTTTGGCGAGGGAATAACACTAAAGGTATTTTGTTTTATTGTTTTGTGTCATTGCTTTAACGTTTTATTTTAAGATTTTATTTTATTCAATGTATTCATATTTTATTCATTTTATTCATTAAATAAGTGATCCTCACATCCAGGAATGTCACTGAAGCCTTTGACTTCCAGCTTTTTAAACTGTGGCAAGTACAGCCTGTGGAAGTGAAAAGTAGTAAAAAAAAAAAAAAATTAAAAAAAAAAAAGGGAATTCATATTTGCTACAGAGAACCTGTGGTCTCACAGTTGTGCTTTCTGCTTGCAACCCTTCCATAGTGATTTTCCTTGCATCCCCAGGCTCAGAAGTTTCTGAGGCTGGTGAAAACTGTGGAGAGAGCCATCAGGAGAAACCACACTCAGTAGATAAAGTCGCTCACAAGGGCTAAAGTTTGCACAACTGGTTTCTTACTGTTTTTTGTACTTCACAACAAATGTCAATTTAAAATTACCGGGCTTCACTTTTACCTTCTACGCTCATTTTCTCACTTTGCCTGCCTATTTTGTTTTCCTTCCTGATCTACATTGCAAAAATGTGCCTCCATTGTCTGAACGTACTCTGGGTTCTTGTTACTTCTCTGTTAAAACAGAATAACGTTTATTTCATTCTCTGAATGCAGGATGTCTGGGCTTTTCTTTTTGTTTGTTTGTTTGTTTGTTTCAAAGAGTAATTTGAAATGGAAACATTTATCTATCAGCCTGCTCAGAAATATTAACAGCTTTAATTAGCTGGGTGAAAAAGTTGTTTGCTTTTATTTACAGGAACTGTTAACTTGCACTCCAGCAATTGAGGCAGAAGACATAGAATATCTCTTTTGTGTAAAATTTAAATAATTAAAATAGAATAGTTTGCAGTTAGTTTCCTCGATAATGCGTTAAACATCTGCAGTTTTGTCTCTCCATCGGGATGCATAGCTGTGCTGAAGTCACATCCTGATAACATCTGCACGTTAGTGATAGCTTGCACTTCAGTCTTTGCGGTCTGCTGATGAGAGATTCTTCAACAGCCCCTCAGTCATCAGAACCACTGTTGAAAATTTTGCTTGTGACATCCTGAAGGTGGCTTGATTTACATTTGCCAAATGTCATACTGCAGGAAGATGCTCTCAGTTAAACAGTTTAACATCCTGGCCTTTTTTCACTTTGCTGCTTTGGAGTAGCTTTGCCACCCCCACCCCATCCACACACACACACCCCCACACCTTTCACATGAAACTGGTTTTCACTTTGGCCAAAAACTGTGGATCCAAACTAAATTTTCAATGGTGATATTTATTTTGTTCCAAGTTCTTTCAATACTACGGATGAAGAAGATAAAAAAAATTTATAAAAGTTTGCAAGGAGGAACAGCACCTTCATTCCTGCTTGCATGGCAACAACAACTGCATTCACATGAAAAGGCCAGCTTGTTAAACATCATGTAACACTGAATGTACTGAATATTTTAAAGGTCAGGTATTGACAGGCACTGAGCTGCTTATGTTTCCCTAATGATCCCAATTACATCCAAACTGAGCAAGTAGTCAATAAACAATGGCATTAACATATGTAGAAAAAGTGTTTATTTTACATTTCCAAGACAATTGGCAATCTTCTGCTTGTCATCCAAACGCAGAAGTTAGGTCATGAGCTCTGTGATGAATGAGGAGAACAAGGGAGAGGTTGTGGGTCGTAGAGACCTGGGGCCAGTTTGAGAAATTTCAGGTAGGCTGTCTCACACACAGGCACAAAGTGCGTTTCTCTCTGTGGTTTTGCATGAGTAAAGAATCCGAAGGAGAAAAGAAAATATTTTTACTTATAATGCCCATCGTGCAATGTAACCTGCAGTCCTGTCGTATAGTAGGCAGAACGTGTTCAAAGGGTCTTCAAGGATCCAGTTAAGCCTTAGGTTAAAGTAAAATACCGATGGTTTGTGTTACTTACATACTTTTAGTGCTGCTGTGGAAATTAATTACCCTTCTTACTTGTGAGCACTTTTTCTGACTCTGCAAACAAAATTTCTAACTGTGTGTGGAAAAGTACCAGCAACTTCACAACCCATTGTTTGAAGCATGCACAGACCTGTCAAATAATAAATGAGGCACTGGGAGGCCCCCACGCAACACAGCATGAAGGGGGGAAGAGACTTACCGGAAGAAATTGTAAAATATTAACAAATAAGACGAAAGATTTCAGATTCATTCAATTTCCTTCCCCAGGTGCTGGCCAAAGCTGCAGCGTAGGTGCGTGAGCCTGTCAGCTGCCTTGCAGCCACCGCTGGCTGCTGAAGGAGCAGCCTGACTGCCCTCCCAACTCCCAGCTCCACACAGTGGGACAGCAGCCAGGGGGATTTAAACCGCAAGGATGCAAGCGAGGGCAACTTGGTAAATGCCCCTGCCCCCCTCCCATGAAACATCTGTGCAAATGGTATTTTCATAGCAGAGTGTTGCTTCCAGAGAAGATAATTCATCGACTACCGTTGCTTTGCAGCATAGTAATTTTTACAGGCTCCAGCTGACATCAGTCGGTCTCGGTGTTGCACAGATCAGAAGATACAGGTTTTGCACCAGAAGGTTTTCTGTAAAAATAAACTATGGCAGAATGTAAGTATTATCCCCATTTTACAGCTAGAGAAATGAGCTCAGACAGACTAAATCTCCCATTCAACAAAGACTTAAGTCTGTGCTTAACTTTCATGGGACTACTCCAGGGTTTTAAATTAAACACCAATTTAAGTGCATTGCTGGATCACAACCAAAATCACAAAATAAGTCTATAGCAGATCCAGGGCTTGAAATGTGAGTCTCTGAGTCCCAGTCCAATGCTTTAACTCACAGGAACATCCTTCTTCAATTTAGGTCTTAATCTGATGACTTTTCAATAAGAAAGAAATTTTCAAAAGGTTTAGAAATTCACAGAGATCAATGACATATCTGAAGCTTTTCTGAACCTGTAAGAAGTGCATTGTTTTTAGACTAAAATCGTGGGGGAAAGCAAGCTAGTTTTTTACATTGCATCTCTCTTGCTCTGCAAGGAACAAAATAAAAAGAGAGAGAAGGACTGCAGATTAATTCTCATCCACTTCCAATGTCTGGAAAATCTTGTCATAGGTCTCAATATTTTCTCATTTTGTTTAAATTTTTTTTCCAACAAAAAATTTCCATGGATAAACACGATAACATGACTTACTGACATTTCATCAACATCAATTTATTTGAAGACAATCATAAAGTGTTTCAAGATAAGAAAGCAGTGTTTCAAGCCTGGTTCACTGAGCAGAATAAAGAGCAACACCCTCCCTTGTACCACCAATGCAGCATAGCGTTCAGTGATGGGTGGTTTCCAATGAAGAACCTCTTCAGCCTGTTAGAAACCTGGACACAGCAGTGAATTGCTGTAGAAATTTGAGTTGGCTGTCCCATACTCAAGAAACAGATTGAAATTGTCATGGGATCTTTTTGTTGTTTGTTTGTTTGTTTGTTTGTTTTATTCTGGCTTCTGCAAAACTACAGGCAATAGTTTGTGTTTGTAGGACGGGCTGTGAGAACTATCATTCTGTTCTGTTAAATGATCTTATTTCACTTTTACGATGTTTGTATGATCAGTGCATCCTCAGAGATTCAGACACCTCAGTGTCATCGCAGTTATAGGCAGCTTGACCGCTTTCAGGCACAAGTGGAGATAACTGTGGGGTGGATACAAGTCCATGGAAAGGTAGGGGGGAGAGTCAAACTAGAGAACAGGAAAGGACTTGGTTACCTCTGATTATTGGCCAGTTTTGAATGAATGGCAAATTGATTCAAGACCAGAAAGAAAGGAGCTGGCACAATAGAGAGCTGAATGTTGAAGTGAGGTCAAAGTAGGGAATCCAGACTCTTGGGGTGCTTCTGCATAATATGCCATTTCAAATGCTACTTCTAACAGCAAGCATGAAGCTAGCTCTGAAACAGCTAACATCCAATGAATCAGTCACCTTCTATTTAGTTTTATTGTAAACTGAGTAATTGTCCCAGTTTGGGGATTGATGCCATGAAGAATAATGAAGCTGGTCATTTCGAAAGTTCACAATTTTCATTACCATAATTGCCTTTCAATTTTGCTGCCAGTGATACATATCCCCACATTATTGTATGAGTGTGCTCTTCCATTGTTGTTTCTAGTGTTCTGGGAACAGATGGCCTTTTACAGCAGATACATTATGAACACCAAAAGAAGAAATGACTCTCCTAAAGAACATTTAGTCTAATACTAAAATAATTACCGGAGCAATATAGGGAAGAAGTTTTAGATGGATATTATTCTATATAGACTTTAGGGTATTATCTAAGAGGTAAAGCTTGGGAAGTGATCAAAAAAAACCCAACAATGGAGTGATGTACAAGAGATACAGCTCGATATCTTGCATTAAGCCCAAGTGGCAGCATGAAACAGCAAACAAAATAAGGAGGAATTCTCAAACTGGGTGAGGGACATTGCCAGAAACATGATTGGAAGCAACTTGGGAAGGGAGGAGTGGTGGTGTGAGTCAAGACAAGGATAGGCAGTCTTACATTTGTGCAGAGGAACAGGGAAATGACAGTTTAAGTAGTAAGAAGCCTAATTTGAACAATAGGAAAAGAGGATATTGTTCCATTTGTTTTCAGTGGAGTCTGTCCTCACCTGCCCTGCTTATGGACTTTTCACTTCTAATCTCATGCAGGACACTTCTATTCCTTTGTCTGTTTGGACAGCCTGAAGATGCTTCTTTAACACCAGGCCCTTCACTGCAGGACAGCACTCAGGGTATTGCCCCTGAGGATCAGCTGCCTGATTTCATTGCTGTTACCCTCTTTCCTCTGCACACATTTCTTGGCTTGCAGTTAGAACTGAGTGTAGCTGAGTACATGGGATGTCAAAGCTGGGGAGAGTAACCAAACTCCCGGTAGACCCAGCAGCGGTGTTTCTGGTAAACCCTGAGCCTCAGCAAACCCACTTCCACCAAAATCCTCGCTCAAACTTGCACTGCTCTTTTTGGGCCGTGTTTGTTTTCTTTTTCTACAGTGTTCCTGCTACTTTTCTTTGTAATGGCTGCTTTAATTTCTGGTGTCACTCCAAGTGTCTCTAGCACTTTGTTTTCTGTGAAACTTTACCCCAGCAGAATCATTTTGGAAAGAGGTGTCATACGGGGCTCAGGGCAATAGCTCGGGTTCATGTTTCCGAGTTCGATGGTGGAGGGCCATGTGTGCAGCTGCAAATTGTGAAAGTATATAAGCGGTGGCAAATTTAGCCATCACACTGCCCATATGGCTGCCACAGGAGCACCAGGGTATGAAGGTCATGAGCAAAGTCACTCTCTGCCGTGCCTTTGTTTATAAAACTCCCTGGGCTTACAATACATGACCACGCAACTGCTGAGGTGCTGCAGCCCAGGGTGTCAGGGAAATACCAGTTTCATTAAGACTCTTGAACCCTATCATGTTACACTTCAGAAGTAGTGACCAGTTTATTTAAAACAAAGAAGCTTTGACCTTTCTCCCCTTTTGAAACCAAAAACATATGAAGTTAAAGTGACTCATTTCCGGCTTTAAACAAGCTCTAAGAAACATTTTTTTCCCAAGTACAGTTTGTGCACTTTCTCTTCTTCCTCTCTTTGCCATCTCTCCCCCTGCCTCTGCCTTCTGCATAAATATCTCATTCCCTTCTTGTCAAGGTCAACATATTTATTACTTATATTCACTGTGTAGTTCTTTTTTACTTCTAGCTTTCTTTCTTTTTTCCTTCCTTTCTTTCTTTTTATCTGTGTTGTTTATAACTATGACCCTTGATCCTCCAAGTCTTAAAACAGCTTGGCTTTCAGCAGCTAAATCTGACAAGGTCAGCATTTTTCTGTTTATTCTGAGAATACTATTTACCCTCTGGGTTTTTTAAAAGCAATTCTATAAAACATCACTTGGAAAAAGTTTGTAGCATTCAAAGACTTCCATAAACCTACCGCCCAGCAAAGAGTAACTTTTAATTCTGATTGCAGAATGCAGAACAATTAAGGTTGATTTTCTCCCTCCCTGCAAAAGATGCCTACACAAATGCATTTTCCCAGAATATTAAGTGTTTCACTCTAAACACACTAGCAGCCTACCAGTAGTTAGCATAATCTTTTTCAGCAGTGTCAGTTATAATGAAATCAGACATACTGCATGATCAATTAGTTCCTAGAATAACCTTATTGCTACATAGCTGTAACGGAGCTATATTTATTTCTTTTTATTGGGAATAAATGTGTGTTGTGTCAGCTTTCTGTCAAAATAGCAAACAATCCTGTAATCTTTAGAAAGTCAGAAGATGACAGAACCAGTGATACAAAAACAAGGTGTCCTTGGGCTAATACCCAGACTCTTTGTAAGTGATGTTAAATTTATACCCATTTAAAACAAGCCAATTTAAACAACCTGACTGTCTCAGAAGATTTTCAAGAAGGTGATTGCTCAAACACAAGTGTCCCCAAGGCCATGAAAAACATGACACTGCTGTTAGTGCCTGTTGGGAATTGCAGAAAATCACAGATTTTCCCTCTGCAATTTCCTTGCCTTTTTCCTTGCCTTTTTCTTTTCCTTTTCCTTCCTTTCCTCTTTCCTCCAGCTCTCCATTCATTGAAAACCAATGGGAACGGAGGTCTGCAGTATAAGCAGAAAGTGGGGATACAAAGAATGGCAGAAAAACATCTGCAGCGAAACTGGAGCATTTCTGTGAGTGAGTGAAAAATGCTGCTGCTAGAGAGCTTGCTCTATCGGCCTCCTGCATACCATTTACAAGAACACAGCAAAGAAACCTGCTTGCAGCAGCCAGGTCACCAGGAAGAAAAAAACATCTTCTTAGAGTAGCCTGCTAGACAAGGAGACGGATGGACAGCCAGACAAACAGAGAGACAGGCATACAAACTCAGAACTTCCCAAAATCTCAGGGTATGGATAAGGTGCAAACTTCAAAATCTACGCCTTCTGGAGGTAATGGTTTTAGAAGTATTTTTAAAATTAACTTGGGAGTTTTACTCAGCTCAGTACTACCCAGTTGCTCCACTGTGAATGTCTCTCAGGAGTCTGAGATCTCCTCCACTGTGAGAGCACGGTGCTCATCTATCTTCCATTTGCTCTTCTGTGCTTCCACAGGGAGGTGAGTTCAGTAAGAGCAAACACTTGCAGAACTGCCCTGAATTTTCCATGCTCGTTCTCAGCCTGAAGGTAAATTCTTCTGGAAAGTTTGGTGAGATTCTGTTTGGCTGATTTTGAATTAGCCATGCACATAACAAAACGTTTTTCATATTTCAAGATGTTTTTCAGGATACTTTACTTTTTGGCTGAGATAATGTCAAAATGGGCTTATTTTAGAAGAGATTGCTTCCTGGAAGGAACATGTGCTTTGTTCAGTTTGAAAAAGAGGTGGAGAGAGGGGAAGCTGAAAGCAAGTAAAAATTGCATAGAAAATATTAAGAATGTGTCATTTTCCTTGCTAAGGGGCTGAACTGCAGCTCACACAGAACGTGATGTCATTGAGTATTTAAAACATGCTGAAAGGGAGGAGGAGATCAGGGTTATGTTTCAGAAACACCCTTCTACTAGTGACTTGCTAGGAGTTCTTGATAAAATCACTGCTGTTCTCTGGCTTATATTCCATGTCTGCAAAATGGCATTCAGATGCCCACCTCCTTTATCATGGTGCTATGGGAAACTATGAAATGTCTACACAAGATGCTTTCAAAGTCCATTTTGATACCATCATCATGATTCGTGGTATAAAAGAAAATAGTTATGTGTTTAGCTGGCAACTAATATGAAAACAAATTACTGCACAAGCCAAAAAATTCCTCTTGGTAACAACAAGGTTTAAGCCAAGTTGGATTAACCAGCACAATTTGAGGATGTTTGAGTGATACTTAGTGTGATACACTACACACCAGCAAAATCTAGTGTCACTATAATAAGACCACATCAATGTGCCTGCACAGAACCTTTATTTTGGTGGAGAAAAAATTATAGCAATAAACAAGAAAATGTTGCATCGAGGTAGAGGACTAAATTATAATTGCTGTAAAAGCCAAGAATTCAACTTTAAGAGAAACCAAGTTTTTTGCATGAATACATCTAGAGTGTTGCAATAACAAGGTCTTGATCATTATTTCATGGTGATCTTTCTTGAACACACTCCACTGTTTTAACAATTTATACAAAAACATGGTCTAGACATGTACATGTACCAGTGGAATGAAATCATCAATAATCACTATCTAAAATGAATTACATTCCAAAAGCACAGGCTAATGATTTATCTTTTTTTCATGGGACCGATCTCTATCAGATTGATTTATGTAGCAGCCAATCATGTTTCAGTAAACTCCAGCATGCACATGCATCTTTAAGTGATGATAAGCTGTGACTGTCAATTTATTTGTACACCAGAAGCCAAAAAAAAAAAAAAAGGAACCAACCTGCAATAGCAGTCGTATACTTCCCCAACAGAAAAGCACTCAGAAGAAAAGCTAACTTCTGTTATTGTTCCTCTACCTTCCATGTCAGAACATGGACAAATTAATGTAATGAAATACAAAAAGATATATCCTGAGGGGGGAGGGTTAGAAAATGTATACTTTCCTATGACAGATGATAAACAAGCTTATTTTTTACTTGCGTGTTTACATTATTTGCTTTGATGGAATGTAATTTTTTTGTACATTTACATTATTTGCTTTGATAGTAGATGCTTTTGTTGGTAGTTGGAGTGATTGGCAGCTTCAAGCTGTTCTGTTTAATTGCCTTTCCGCTATGCAAAATTCTATGTTTAGAATAAATAAATCAAGTGTGTAGATGTGTGTGTGCGTATGTACAAGAAAGAGAACCGGGGAATGAGAGAGAAATTCTTCAATTTGATTCACTACCCATTCCGTTATGTATTTATCTGCATTTCCTCTGACTGTGTGTTGGTTTGTTTCTATTTGTTTCTCAGTCCCTCTCCAAAGGAGCAATATGGTGTTGGTTTGGATTAGGACTATCTGTAGTATCCTGTTCATTTTGCAGGAAGCAGGGGATATGATGGAGTCTCTGAAAAAAAAAAAAGAAAAGATCGGTCTAGAGTACATCTAAAGTTCATCATCTGTTTTTGCATAAAGAGAAAACAAACGGTACACATCGAGGAAAAAAAAATGTTGTCTCCATTGTATTCTTTGGGGTTTTGTGCTTGATCCTTTGGACTGGTTCTTAGGGGATGTTTTTCAGATTTTATTTTAAGCCCTCGTTAAATTAATTGTTTTATCTCCCTCTTATTTCAGACCAGAGGATATGGAGCCTTTGGAGAGTTTATTTTTGTTTTGTGTTTTACTAGCAAAGGCAAGTTAATTCTATTTTATTGATTTGCAAGAGTTTGGAAGCAAGAGAGACACTGTCTATGGCACATGAGCGACTGCTGCCTGAGTCTGGGAAGAGCTGCTGTGAACCAGCAACTTAAACACCTAATGTCTGGTGATATCTTCACATTGCAAACTAACCATGCCAAATTTACTATTCGTTTTATTTTCTGCAATTACCACAGGGTTTTCAAAAGGTGTCTGTTTCAGTAGCGACATTATTTTTCTTTGGTTAGCAAACCTGAAGAGTTTTAGGGGTTTCATGAATCAATAACCATAGGTTTTAAATAGAAACATTTTTTAAAATGTGGTATAAACAAGTATTTTTCCTTACACATAAGTACAGAAGTTCCATGCAATGAGGTATAAGGTTAATATGGAAGCTACGCCATGTGGGTTTGTGTTACAAAATGTATTAAAAAGCATTAAATAGGAAAGGTCCAAGACCTTTAAGCAATCAAGGATTTCAGAAAATGTTGTTTCCCCATCTGAAGCTAAATTGTACAGGATATTAATCATTCAGGCTTATAGTCAGCAGCTCCCTTTCTTTTTTACATTTTAATAAAAGCTGTCACAATTATTTTCAAGTGAAGTCTTTCCCTTTAATTTTTCCATGGAAAAAGGGAGTAAAACAGGATAAGGAAATTCATAAGAATACCATTCAGTAAATTGCATGAATAAGATCCAGAAAAGACTGGATATTTTCATTTAAAGTCTTGTCTTGATTTGTGAAAATGTACATGGTACTGTGTGGGTGCTGACAACACCAAGGAGCATAGGATCGTGTGCTTTTTAGTTACAGAGGGCTGTGCAGTGTATTCCTACTCTATTTGTTTTACCTCACTATGAAAGTACATTAATGAAGCATAGAGAGAATAGATGGAATACGAAATAAACATACAAAGAAAAATTAGAAATGGAGAAAGTAGATGGAGGTTGATACAGTATTTTTTTCCTGAGATTGTTAGTGTCTCTCTTTCATAAACCTCAGTTAATAACTTGCTATTGATACCATACATGGAAAAATAATAAAACATAGGCTTATCAAATGCAATTGTGCACATTTGAAGAATCTAACATGTGCCAGTTCAGAAATTTACCTTGGGAAAGCAATGCACAGCAATGAGTACTCATTTTTTTCAAAACATATCAACATGTCTAAGTAATTCTGACAGATTTAGGGTATTTTCCTTCTCATCACCCCTCAACCACCTTCTAGACTCAATAGACAAATGAGGCGAGGTGAAAGCCAATGCCATAACAGACCATAGATAGCATGCATAATGTATTGCATTAGTGTCCCCTGCATTACATTAGAAAGCTGTAGATGTCTATTGGATGGAGAAATAAACAACAAACACAGTTTTCCCCAAGTGAAACAGCAGAATAAAAATACAAACTGTTCGCACAAACATTATCACTGCCGCCACTTCTTGCCATCCAGCTAGATAGCTGAAAATATTTTGATCTATGTGACTTCCGTGGCCTTGATCCAAAGCCTATTGAAGCCAATTAACTATCCCCATCGCCCTTAGTGAAATTGGACCTAGCCCATTAAGAGATTTTGCCCTAGGGGAGTAAATGGAGGATTTTTAAGGGCCACCCTTGCATGTCACTTCGATTTATCACAAAGGAAAAATACTTCTCTTCATTAACACTGTATAAGTTAGCTTCCCTTTCCAGTAACTCTGCTTGTGCATGTCAAAGTCTTTCCCTTAGCTCTACACTGATCCCTTATACCAAAGATGCCTGCAGATATAATGTAATATTACTTCTCATAACAGTCCTTAGGAAGTCAGTGTTTCCAGAAGTCATTCATGTAATTTTTCCCTGCCGCAATACTCATGTGGGTAGTTTATGAATGACGACAGCTAAATTAAAAGCCATCCTATCTGAATGGGCTAAAAGACTGGCAAAACTCGGGAAACTATAAGCTAAACAGAAGTGACAGTTATAGCCTCCTTTCACATAAAAAAACTGTAAACTATTTCCTGTTGTGTCCCATTTCTCAGCTGGAATGTACTGAAAGGAGCAGGAGTGGATTAGGAAGCTAAAATGTTTCTTCATTTTTTTCGTGGATGTACAAACAAAACGTTGAGCATGGAATTTTACTGGTGATTAATTTAGCCTAATAACTTCTGACTTTTTAACTGAGTATAGTTTCCCTACACAGTAAAACTCAACATAAATATGCATTCCAAAGACAATGTCTTCAGACATGATTTTAAAAAACACTGCCTATATGCAGTCTGCAAATACATCCTTATGAATGTGTTTCCCATGTTTCATCTGATTGCATGCAAAAGACCTGTTCCAGATAAACTTGCTGTTTTTCTGAGTTTGGAACAAGAGCAGGCATTGCCCTCTCACATATGACGAGCCAGCCTTTGGTTCTCACAGTTGTCTGCATTGCTGCTGTATGTGATGATGTCTGTTCTGACCTGGGCGCTAATGATCAGGAGCATACAGGAATCTCTGATCCATATGATGCACCAGATGCCAGGCTCCAGAAGGTGCAGATAAGTCCCTGGGAGGATTTACAGTTCCATTTCAATGAACCTATGCCCTTCCAAAAAGACACACTTTCAAAAACAACTTTTCAAGAACTTTCACACTTTTGAAATCCTGGTGGGCACCTTTATTAAAACACAGCCCAGATTTTTTTTCCCTGGTGCAATGGTTGGTGGAATAGGAAGCCAAATATTAATCCACGTTAATCTCACCCTACCTCACCTTTCAGTCCACCAGAGCTGTCACGTTCCCACTCAGAGAACCTGCAGTGAGGACATCCCTGCCTCTCCCTGCACCTTGCAGATGGCAGAGTGGACATCTCTCCGTGCACCACGTGGCAACAAGTGTCAGTAAAACCACGTAGGGAGAGCAACACCCCTTTTTCAACAAGGCGTAAAACTTTTCTGAAAAATTGTCTCCAAGGTAGTCATCTTTTTGAAGCTCTGGTTTGTTTGAAAAAAATCCTATCATGGCATTTTTCTAACATTTCAAGAAAACATATTTCAGTCACACTTCCAGCTCTTGGGAAGTTACTGCAGTCGGTGGAATGCAGCAGTTAAATAAATTTAGAAAACAATTAAATACAATTATGAATTTTAAAGAATAAACATGCCAAGTGTCAAAAAAAACATTCTAGGTCTACTGCGCTTCAGTTTGAGTCAAAATACCATTTGTTCCTCTTTGATGAATATTTGAAGAAATAAAACGACACACCTGTTAAATTACACATTTAATGTGCACCAAAGCTGTTAATTTGTACAGTAAATAAGTTAAAAACTTGATTCTCATATAATCCACTATTCAACCTGACTGACTGTTGAACCTCCCTAATCAAATACATCTACATGATATTGTAAGCTACATTACAGTACATTATTAGCTTGTAAAATGAAATTGCTGCAACGTTATGTACTGTATATTTGAAGCAGTAACAAATTTACCAGTGATAGATGTGCTAATGGATACGTTGTATTGCAATAAATATAAATTCAGAATAGCAATTGGAAAACATTAACATTTTTATATATGAGTTTAGGCATTTATGAGGCTGATCCAGCTAGCAGTAAAAACTGAAGAGGTGTTCTTGCTAGCTGCCATTTCTTTTTTGGACTGTCGCGAGTAAAAGATAAGTGGTCTTTCTCTGCAGCTGGGCTTTTATACCCAACATAAGAGACTTACGACTGACAGAGTTTTGGTAAGTAGCTATCATTCCTTTCTCTAAGAAAAAGTGCTCTATGTACCTGATCTGCAGGTCAGACCCTGACACCACTTACCAGTAATTTCCCGTGGCCTCGCTATCAATGTTTCTTCTGCTGCCCAACACCACACACTGGCTACCCCCAGCCTTTTCTCCCATTTTCCTTTTGAGCTGTTAATGGCACCATTACCTATCCAACAATTGCTGTTGTAAAAGAAACAAAGCCATTTCAGGGGAAGAGTCAAAATAAAGGGGGAAAAGCAGAAAACAGCAGCCAGTAGAAAATGCTGGGAGGAAGGCTGGAGATGCTGCACCTCTCTCTTGCTCTCTGGGCGTCTTTCATAGAAATTTCCAAGAATGGGTCCCTTGTGATCCCGCAGCTGGTACACCCACACAGGGGTTGGACATACCACAGACGACCCCCCCTGCCACGGCAAACCACTGGGACAGTGCTATCCCCACTGAAATGCGGGATAATGGCAGCATCGGCAGCCGGATTTCGGGTATCACCCGTGGCAGCAGCCAGGGGGAAGATGGGGATGAGGGTGTGTCGTGCAGAGGGAAAAGAAGGGGCAAGCCAGAAGGCAAGGGATTTGACTCTGGGCAAAGCACTGTAGGATGGGGAGGAGGTTGTAAATTGTGACACAGAGGTGTGAAGCTGTTTAAGAACCATCAATATCTTCGCATGTTCAGACCTCGCCTCGCAGGCTGGTTGTTCATGTGGTATTTTGCAGATGTGTGTTTTATTGTGCAGTGATGCTTTACCCGACGATATTTACGCGGCGTTTACAGCCAATATTTTCTCCATGTGCTATCCTTTTGTTTCCAGCTTAGCAAAATGAGGGGTGTGTTTTAGACTCAGATGCCAAAATGCATTTGTGATATCAGCAGAAGCGTGTCAGAATGCGGATGCAATTATAGAGTCACTGGAACTGGCAGAAATACAATAAAGTGTTTGGGTATTATAATTCAGCTTAATGTGAAGTGCTGTTAGTTTGCTTGTCACTGAATATCCCTTTAATTAAGGAGTCTTGATACCAAAACATGCTGCATTTGGGTAGAGACCAAAGATATATGCCACCATTATTCTAACTTTGTAATGATGATTATAGTAGACAGTCACCTACCTTGTTAGGAAAAGCAAAGCACAGAGGCTGGTGAATTAATCAAGATCTGTAATCTGACTTACTAAAAGATCTGTAATATACTATTTCTGAGCAAACAGACAGATGTTTCTTCCAATGTGGAAGTGAAAGGAGCATAGAGGGATCTGTGAGCAAAGATCTACTCTGCATTTGTCCTAGTCTACTTATCTCACCGTGTGAATTACTTCAGTGGATTGGGTAAGAAGCGGATATCCAATTATTCTTAGGTAATATAGCCTATACACAGTCAAACAAATTAGTAAAAATCACTACCGGCAAAGACTTTTTTTCCAATCTGTACTGCTAAAAAATATTCTTGTACAAGGAAGAGTAGAACAATTTAGGGAAGTCAAAAAATATTTGACACTTTCTTTGATGAACAGCTTATAAATCTGCCTTTTGTCTATTTTTAAGACCTATTCCTGTAGCATATGTGAGACTTACAAGTGCTTGTGAATGTATCCTAGCACACTGGCAAAGTAGGAAAATATGTCTCTGAGACCTTAGACACATGAGATGAGTCCACACCAGGGGAGACGCAAGTGCCTTGCAGGTCTGGTAGCCCACAGCCACATGTCAGCTCACACGATGACAGGATTCAGGCATGCACCCTCCTCCTCACAGCCCCCTTATACACACGCTTTCAGGTTTCCGTAGGAAACTTGGATGAGCACAGCAGAAGGGAGCTGTGGTGTGCTGATTTGGGCTGGAAAACCAGACCAAGCCACAGAAGGCAACCACCTGGCAACCCAGGCACAGCCAGAGCTTTTGAGCCATAGACCTGAAGTCACCCTCTATGTTGCAGACCTTGGAGCTCATTAGTATAATCACCAAAATAATAATAATAATAATAATTTTTTAAAAATGGCTGGATGATGATTTGTTCCATTTGGAGAGGTAAGATAAATAAGCGTGGGCTTTAAAATTATCTATTTTTAGCATCCCAGTGACAACCCTTCCAAAGACAGTGGTTCAGGGCTTAATGTTGCTCTGATCTGGTTTCACATTGATTAAAATATATGTGCTGTATCCTTCTGTTCTTCCTGTATCCTTCTGCCAAGGGAAAGAAGGATAACTCCCTCTCTTAGGAGCAGAGACTTACTCCTCAGCTTCCAGTGATGAAAACTATTGAAGTGTCTGGGCTTTTATCTTTTGTCCTAATGTTAAGACACCTGTTTTGGCATATCATGAGGTCCCATTGGCAAACTCCCAAAAACGATACCTCTTTAGTAGCCTCCTGATAGATGGTTTCCTGGCAAGAAATGTAAGCTGTACGGTGCGTTTTATTTTTCAACACTTTCTTGTTAAAGTAATTTTTATTCTTCTACTATTGCCTGTTTCTTTCTTCTCAGGTGCAGTGATTGGAGCCTCTTGTAGCTTCCTATGCTTAATTTTCCTCCTGTGTTCTGACGCCATCCAAACTTGCAAGGCTACTTGCACAGAATATTTGTTTAAAAAAGAAAATAATCCTTCTCCTAATAATGAAGGTCTTCACAGACACTGAAAACAGCAAGTCTTTTGCAGGAAAAGAATATCCTGCCACCAGGTCCAAATATGGGATAAATAAAAAATCAGCCTGATTTTTTAATTAGTTTCTCTCCTAATGTATTTTGAAGAGTACTTGGAAGACTAGAACTTAAATTTCTCTTGAAATGTTGCATTGACCAGCCAAATGCACTTTATTTGTGTCCTCACAATACTCAGCCAAAATTTGGTTCGAAAAGCAAACTTCCAAAGATTATCTGACTCTTTTTAAATCTACCATCAAATCTTAGAAGGGCAGAGTGTAAACTATTTTCTCTTTGAAAAATGTCAGCTTTGACCACATCAGAAATAAAAGATGTTGTCTGGGTTTTTCAAACGGGATTTTCTACTGACTCATCCCATCTGCATAAGCAATGAGGTACAGAAACACACAGAAATATACAGATAAAATACCTCACCTTATTTGCCTTGATTTTAATCCATTTCACGTGGGATTTTAGGCAAAGGTTCAAGTAAGTTCATTTTTTAAAACTAATTTTCTTGTCACAATTAGTACATTTCACAGTCTTGACTTAGGAATACGTTATTTTTTCAAAACATCTCTTTGCTGGCTGTGAAGAATTAATTCTTCAAAATGTTTAGCAGACAAATTCTCTGTGGCTTAGACCAGCCAACTCATTTTCACTTGTGGATTTGAACTCACAGGCCAGATTCATCCATCCGATGATGAGTCACTCTCTGTATTTCAATTTTTAACAATTTTCATATCCATATTCATTAAACTTTAAAAGATGCTAAATAATGGATGGTACTAGTCAAGTCTGTTAAATAAATTCCATAGGAAGAGAAAACAAGGACTTCATAAATGTTGAATTGCACTATTGTTTACATTTATAATGTGTTTCCTTAAATGAGTAAATGAGATCATTATTACCAAAACTATTCATTATTTATTGGTATTTGCATCTTGAAGAATAGAAATGCTCATGTTTTGCTGAGAAATTGAAAGATCTGTAGTAGTTACCGCTTGTGATGAGCCCGGTGTTGCTTCCCTACAGGTAAAATGATAATATAATAAATTTCATTTTCTGTTCTTGATTGAAAATAGCCTGCCTGGTTTTGTGTGACCAGAAAATTCAGTGCCATGGTTTGTTTATTGTTTCACCATATTCACATGGCTCTGCATGTCAGGGAAAACTGTAGTCCTACCTCCTGGATTTTACACAAAAATTACTTGACTTTTAAGTCCTTTAGCTGCTTTCTTTCTCTGTACTCTGTATTTGCATGTTGTCTACTGTGTCTATAGCCACGGAATGCTGCTACACACAGGAAAGTAAAGATTCGGCACAAGCAAGTTACACAATAAGTAGGCAAGGACAGTGGTGCTGATCAGGCATTCGTTTCAGTCTGCACATCAAAAACTCAACTTTTTCCCCGCCGTGGGTTTATACGGCTGGTCGAATTTCAGTACAGAAAGCATGCCTAAGAAATAAATGATGCCAATGAGCACTGGAGTATTAAGTTGCAACAACTTTGGATTGTGGAAAGATTTTTTTTCCTGCCTTTCCAGAAGCTGCTTCACTCGCATCTGCATTGCCAAGAGCATATACATACCCAGTGCAGCACATTACCCATATAAAAGTAAAATCAATGCTTGCCAGCAGTCATGGCATTGCAGAGGAAGCCCTGAAAGCCAAAATAGTGAGAGCTACAAGGTGCCTGAAGAAACCTGTGTGGCCCGAGGCTCAGTTGTCTCTCTCTGTCCCTAGGCATCTGTGATGAGCACGCTGCTCACAGTGCCGTATGCCAGAGCTGTCGTAGGAAGGGTCAGCACCTGCACGTGTGGTGCTCAGGGAGCAAGTCTCCTGTAGGGGAACTACTTGTTAAGACAAACTTGGAGCCAAAGCATACGGACTGTAAATGTTGTGTTCTGAGAAATCTCTGCTGCCCTGGATTTGACACAAGGGCCAACACCACATCTGCTTTTAGACCTATGCACAGGTCTGTCCTGGCTTATCTGAATGCTGTCCTCCTTTCCCTTACTTCCTTGAAAAAGTTCTTGCCGACCATTAAAATGCAGAAAGAGCTGGATCCTGTCCACAGCGTAAAGACACTTGAGTAGGAAATGACTTTGAAGTCTGATGTTAATCTGTAAGGCAAGTGAAGAAATAAATCAGTATCAAATCTTGAATGAGATCAAATTAACTTAGTTGAAGTATTCCCAAGACTGTTCAACAGGCTAAGAAAAACAGAAGAAATCCTATTTAATTAAGCTGAAGAAAGGTGCTCAGACCTTTGCATTCACTGTGCCTTGAACAACTTCCTCTAATGAAAGATGCCAAAACAAGTTTCACAGAGGAGTTACCGATTCAGGTGATAAGCCTGTCACTGGAGCATCCTCAGCTAGTGAGATAAAGCCTCCTGGAAATACTTCCATTTGCATCAAATAAGTCTGTGAAATTAATATTTCCCCATGCCAAGGGTCAAGCAGACATGGAGCAAGATGATGAAGTAAGGCTCAGTTGTGTGTTGGAAAGCACCACATCTTTGTGCAGCATGTACTTGGCCATGTTGAATGCTCTGTTTGTATTCAATGGCTTCCTCTTTGAGATACTTTAACTATTTCAGAGGACAAGGTCACCTAGATTTTGGTGGTCCTGGAACAGTTAGTCCACCACAAGAGGATGGTGAAATAGTCCATAACTTCATAACAGTGTACAGTCAAGACCCATGGCAACAGCCTGCTCAGAGCTTTACAAAGATTTGAAGAGGCAAGATCCAGTCTGAATGTGAGAAAACATGCGTTAGAAAAGATGGTATTGTTTTTCAACCCTGATGCTTTGACTTGTGTTTCATCTGAAAGGAAGGAGGTTGTTCTGTGCAGAAAAGGTAACACTCAGCATGGACCTTGGCCACGGTCCAGCTCTGAAGGACTCACAAAATCCTGCTCTGGCTGGAGCATTTGGATATTTTCATTATTTCATCAGAGGACTCATTATATCTTTTGAAACTAATCATAAACCTATTTTCCCACTGAAACATATCAACTCCTCTAAGCACGTGTGCAATAAATGGTTTATGTCTTAAGGCACTCCTTCACTGTCTTCCATATCCTGGGGAGATCTTCCTTGAAACAAGTGCTCTGTCAAGACATCCCATTTAAAGAAGACTGATGACACATGTGAGATATTATTGGCATACAGCACTACAGCGCCTGCAAAGAATTTCAGCCTGGTTCAGCTACTCAAGAGCAGGCATCCCTGCTCCAGAGTCTGAGTCTGCTGTCATAAGCCACACACCTCTGCCCTTTTCCAGGAAAATAAGTTAAAAACATGGAAAAGGAGAAAAAAAAAATTGTCAGTGACCCCAAGGAGTGTAAGATGTCCTGGCCAGGGGAAGGTCAGTCAGTGTGGATACCCAGAACCAAGCTAGACCAAGGCAGCATATATCTCTCCAAGATTATACACTGTTAATTCACCACATAGGCTGCTCCAGAGAAGCCATATGTTCTCATGCTCTCCCACGAGCAGTGAGAAGACAGTACAGAACATTGCACACGATTTCAGCGGTAAGCTGACATCAGCTGCCGATCACACTCTTGACCTAGCTGCTCCCCAGCGTTTGCAGCAACAATACCAGCTCCTGCGTGTTTTATTGTGAGCTGAACTGTGAGCAATCATTTTGGTAAGGGCTCACCGAGCCTGGATCCTAATGCCGCATTTCATTTTCCTTGCAAGCAATTTAATTTGTCTTTTCAAAAAGATGAGATGAGCATCGAGTGCATGCTTGCTCCCTCCAGAAAACAGCAAAATGTCACTGTTGGATCGCTCACCACTGAAAGAACATTAAGATCACACGTGTCATTTTGCTGGTCTGGCTTGCTAACTGCAAAGTAAACATAGGCAATACAGAATGCAGAATAGTACAGAAAATTGCCATCTAAATAAATCATTAAAATAAACCATTAGAAATGGGTGATCTAAGTCAGGTATATTATTTAGTGTGACCCTGTTTATTTAAAAAACATGCCCAGATGTCTTATTGCCACACTTATAATAAGCGTGAAAGGGCATTTCCCAGCCCAGAGCTCCCACATACAACACTGCAGTCACCTCTGTGCCCAGCAAGATGCATCTTTTAGCTTTCTGTCTGGGTCCTGCTCTCAACGAACTTTCCAGACTGCCTGACAGCCTTTTTGCTGTAGCAGCTTTTAGGGCTGCAAAAGTAGTGTCCTAGGTTCTGATTTTCAGTCATTTTAGTTACTTCTGTCCTACTCAGGGCCTTCACCTACCATTTGCTGTTGGTTTCGGCATTTGCAGGAGCCTAATTTCTCCAGATACTGAGAAAACTTTAGAGGGATCCGCTGACTTAAGAAAAAAAAAAGTATTTGGGGATTCAAAACTCACTTGAGGACAGCCTTTAATACTATCACTAAAGCATCTGCATCATGGCTTTCAGCACATTTCTGGCCCATCATGCAAAAGAAAATGATGAAATTTGCTGCTGGTGAACTGCTTTTAAGGCACGTGCTATGTTAAACAGTAAAATAGAGGTCTGTAAAGTTTGTCTTCCTAGACAACCAAAGAGCACTAATTTATGCACTTTGTATGTCTTTTCATAACAAAGTGCAGGCGACAAAAAAGGTCATCACACCTGTCTGAGACTCTATAATACCCATTTAGAAACAGAACTGCTTTCATCGCAAGATTCGTGCATTGCTTTGCCTCCCTTTTAATTCATAAAGCCAGTCATAGCGTCAACAGTCTTCATTTTTGCAAATGACTGCACCTGGAAAATGAAGGACTGACTCCGTTCTGCTACTGAAGCACTTTCATGGCCAAAAGCTTCAGTGGAGGAGCAGCCGTTTGGCAAAGTCTTCTCACCGTCTTTCAAACCACACTTCAGTTCCTTTTGTGCTGGCCCAGGAGCTCCCTGCACTGGATTGGGTTATTGCCATTGATTCCTGTGAGCTCTGGATCATGCTGTCGGTGAATGGAGCTAAAGACCTTGGTTAAAATGGGCTGTGGGATGATAGCCACAAATATGAGCACTGATGTCTCTTCTGCACAATTAACCTCTCTGTGTACTGTTCCCCTTTTGTCTGAGAAAGCTAGCGAATATGTGAGCATTGATTACGGATTCAGGATGTATCAATGGAATTTTCCATTCAGGTATATTAAAAATGCATCGACAAACCCTGGATTCTTTAACCAGATTTATGCAATGCATTTTAGGCTGAACTCTTACTGAACTCTAGTCCAGTTCTGCCAGAGTAAGAATGGAGCAAGAATGTGCGAACATCTCTAGGTACACATTTATGAGTTTTAAATGTCAGCTATTTTGACCTTAAAATTTAATGTAAAAATGAGACAGACTGATCTATTTTCTGCTAGTAAAGTCCACCAGACACTGAATATTTGATCTGATTATTTTGGGGTTATGTTAGGGAATAAATAAACAAATAGGGACCATAGATAAAGCAGAGGTTTACCTGCACAGTTCCAATCCCTGCTAGTGGGAATCGCAATCCCAAAGATTCTTCATGCATTCATATGAAATCAAAAGCCCTGCCTTGTTTTGCTAGCAAATGTAGCATATACCGTCAGAATTTAACACAGAGATATATGGTTTTTCATAAGTTAAAGAGGAGTTAAAACAATATGTGAACCTTGAGATGGAAAAAAGTGAAAAAGCAACAGAAAAAGGAGGAATCTGACAGTTGAACTGAGTCAACTGTGTAGATTAGATAGGGAGAGGAAATTAGAACTAGCACAAAATGCTAACAAGCACAGAACAAATAAATGGATAACAGGAAGGGAACTGAACCAACATAAACAGCTGCAAAGGGTATTGTTGGCAGGATTTCAGGCCTAACAGTTTGAAGAGGACAGAAACATTTCATTGTTGAGCAGTATTTTTTAAAAGATGTTTTACCTCAACATAATTATATTTGAAAAATATTTTCAAAATCACAAGCTTCCTGTACCCGTGGAGCTGCTGAATTAACCAGGGCTTTCTTTAGGTCTTTCTTGTCTTTTCCCTCCACCGGGGAAGGAAAAAGGAGTGCTATTTGTCCTGTCCTCAAACATCAGACTGCCAGGTGACCCTGATAGTACCTACACAAGATGCCGTGCTTTCCCCTGACTCTTGGACACCTCTCTTCCCCACTCATGGTTTCTCCACGCTTTATGGTTTTCTCACTCTGCCCAGTCCTGATGACCTTTGAGTCTATCATAGAGGGCAGGTCCATCAATTAGCTACCAAACCTGGAAGGTTTATCAGTTGTTTTTTTTTTAAGAAGTCTCCTCTGTTCTGGGTGAGAATGATTTATTATTTTTTTTCAGCCAGTCCATGTCAGATGAAACTTTTGGTTCCCTTTTAATGTCTCCAGCTATTCATGGTTCTTCACAACACGGACCTGCAGATTATCAACCTTTATGGAGAGGGAAGACAGCGCAAATGGCAGTTTCCAAACAAAAGAAACAGAAATGCTGATGAGCTGCCTCCTCCGGACTCAGTCTGAGGTAAGGCTGCAATCTTCCAGCCAAGCAAAGGACACTGCCTCCTCTTGGACAAAGAATGAGGGATTGTTGAAGTAATCTTCTTATACTACGACTGGCTGTAGTTAATGCCAGTCACCAGCAAGTCAATATTGGTGTCTGTTCTGCTGTATCAAAATATTCTGGTAATACTCCATTAATACTCTATACGTTTCAGCTGAAGCAAGCAAACCATGTTCCAAGCTAATGCTCTCTGCCACAGACTTTGGTGTAGACCTGGTGCTCGCTTGCAACACACCAGTGGAGCAGCAGCCTTCTAGATATTAAATTCACAAATTACTTTTTGTAAGATATCTAATTGGCAGATAGACATATAGACAAGCCATATGCCTAAGATGTTTGTTTAATGCTTTTTCATTTGTTCCTTTTTCAATTATTTTTTTTCTTTTCCCCACAACTCTTTTTCACATAGTGAGTGATTTCTGGGAAGACAGCCCTTTCCAGATGCTTCAGGCTGGCTATTCAAACTGGTAATGATTTCTGGGTTATAATCTTATTTAAATATGTATATTAACTTTATTAATCAATAATCTTATTAAAAAGCTTTTGATTCCTACTACTGAGTCTGTTTCTTCACTATGCATCCTCCTGTTAATATCACTCCCTCCAATAAATTTTAGAGGAGATCTTCTTCCAGGTTTGATTTTAGAGGTTTGATTTCCTCCCAGAACAGATTGTGTTGTAAGTTTTTATTGAATCTGTTCAGACTCTGTGTCATATATTTCTCTCCGTATTTTGGTTGTTTGAAATCCAGGTAAGACTGCATGTGATCTTTGAAGGTCCTAACAGTATAGAAGCCCCCAGTGGGTTATTCCCCCAAAAAAATCAGGCAACTATTTGTTTTTAAAGGGCCTTTAGCTGCTATTCACTTCTTTAGGTAGCTGACATAGATCAAAAAATCTGGACACAGTCCCATCTCCACAAACCTTATTAACAGTTAAATGTAGAGGAGAATGACAAGCATGCTGTGATAGGGCAGCTTCACAAAGAACACACATTCGATGCTAAAAAATTACTCTGCTGTGATTTGTCCTGCAGCCCAGAAGACACATAAGGAAACTTCCTCCATAGCACTCAATTGATTATCTTCATTATTGGTTTTTTTCATATTCACCAGGGAATTCTCCATTAGCTTTTCTTTGCTTAAGTGTATATGCTGGGAAACTCTGTTTCCATTAGGGCTCTTGGGATCTGCCATAAAACAAACAAGTTCAGAATTTTGGGAAATGTAATAGAACTGACTTTCTTTTTCCTGTTGGCTCTATAGGAAGGATCACTTATGATGTTGTAAAGCACTAAGCAGTCACCTTGATTTACAAGAATAACAAAAATCAAGTAACCTGACATGCATATTAGGAAGTCTGAGACGCTTTGAAATCTGAAGATGACGAGACTCCCTCTGCAATTCCATATTGTAATGAAATGAGCATAGGAATGAGAATCCAGAATAACTGAATTCTAGTTCAATTTCTACTCCCCATATGTTTGAAATGTACCTCATGCTTATGCAGCACAACATTTACATACTTAATTTTACAAAACCACAGCATTCTAGCAAAGCTTTATTCCTGCATGTTGCTTGTAAGTATATGTAAAATTTGTTTCTCCTTTAACAAAGATCATTGGAATCACAGCACTTGACATGACAGTGAAAGATATTATGTGTACACAGACCCAGGCGGTGCTGTTAGAACATAATCTTATTAAAGGGCAATGCTGGTGTTTTATTTTCATCTGATTGTTATGCTGCAAGGGTGATACTGGAAAAACAAGTGAATATGTGATGGTGAAAACAAAATGTTTTCAGAGACTGCTTACTTCTGCAAGCTTGTGTGCTCACTCATATATTTTTAGCTATATTTCATCTCCATTATAGCCAAAACTAGTTCATGACAGCTCAACCACTTCTTTGGGAAAAGGTCGCTTTACGTTTAAGGGACAGTTATCACCCTCTGCCCATCTGCAGTGCAAAGAGAACATTACCGCAGCATTTGAGAACTCCTGTTCAGGGAAATGATTTAGCCCTATCTCAACAGTTAAAAGTAAATACACGGGCCAAAGCTTAGGACTGAAAATTCATTGGTTTTTATGAAGGATGATGAAGGATAAAGCAGCAAGGCATTGGCTCTCTGACTCAGCCAGAGACCTTCTGTGCAGGTCTTTATTGCATTTAGCTTGGGCTGTTTCTAGCTGAAAAGGGAACCTAAAGGGCATTACCAGGTCTGAAAAATTGCAGCCAGTTCAGAGATATCATGATGGTACACACTGATGGCCACAAAGGCAGTTAGAAAGAGTTTGAACTGCAGCAGCATTTTTGCAGAGACACTGCCTTCCAGCTGGTTCATTTGACGCACTCAGTAACAGAATCTGGTACAAAAGGAATATTTAGGAGAAAAAAACCTCTTTGGTAACTCTGGGCTTTGTTTCAGCCTGTAACTAACTCCAGTTACAGGAAGTATACAGTGAAAGATCAAAGTAAGAGACACTAAGTGAGCCTGTTGAAATGAAGTGTTACAGGCATATGTTCCTCATCTCACAGCTCCATCGACTGGGTGCTGTAACAGCTGGGATATAAGAAAAATGTTTCAGGCAGATTCAGCAGAAGAGCCTGTACTTCATTTGGCCAGCTTGGAGCTTGCATCTCACCGAAGGACTGCAGCAGCTCGATAGAGGGATGCTTTTTTGCAGCACATGGGCTACAAGGGAGTTCATTCTGCTAATTGCTTTTACATAAACCAGCACAAACCTCCCTGGGTGGCAAGTAGCCAGCATGACCCAGAAGTTATCAGCCCCAGGATGTGCATCCTACTCCCTACTCCTTGCATGGAAAGTGACACAACCAGGGAGCTGTGGGATACAGGTCCTACATTGCCCTCCAGTTTCCTGAAGCAGGAATGAGGTCTATCCTTGGTTCCTGCACTGAGGCCACCTCATCTTTACAGCCACCCCCTGCTCCTCTGCTTTTGCTGAAGAGCTGGGAAAGGTCTAAGCATACGATAACACATGTGACGCGCCCCAGAGCACACAGTCAGCACGGCTGCTGCTGAAGTCACAGCAAATTAGGGTGATCTGTGCACCGCCTGAATTTGCCAATTAATTCCCTTAGCCATCAAGAGCGGCACAATCAAGCGGATAAGCCCAGGAGCCGGGAGACGGGGGCTCTTCTGCTAATTCAGCTACTGACCCTATACGTGCCCTAAGGCAAAGGGGGCTCCTCCCTCTGCCCTTCCCACTTCAGGTCTGCCCCACGTGCAGAGGGCAAGCATCTTGCGCGGGGACCATAACCAGCCATGGATTGCCTGCATACAGCTTTCGCATTGGTTTCCCCGCTTTTTAGGATTTGAATTAAATTATTACATCTTTCTCCCAAGGGAACTTTGTAGCTACGTAAACATCTGTTTTGTAAGGATACGCTACACTGGGTATTAAAGATATTCGTACCACACCTGGTGTAAATATGTCTGAAAAGCCATCAGTCATCACATGACTCCAATATAGTTAATTGTTATTGTCATTGCTGCTGTTGTTATTCCTTTTATTAATAGCCTCTAGTATGTAGTAATAATTTGGATTTAAAATGTCAGGTGCACACATGTATATGGCTATATCCTCATACTCTAATATCTATGTGTTTGCATTGGTATTTCTGTCTGGACTATCCTATCTTGGAAATGCACTGCAGTGGCAGGAAGGATTTTAAAGTGCAAATGCATGTACTTGAGGTGGTTAATTTCTGTACAGTATGAAATCCTCAGTGTTAGAAGCCATACTACTGATTGGGGCTTTAATATAAACTTACAGGTGAACATAAAGAAGGTTAGATAAGGCAGAAATTGTAGAAGCAAATGCAGTCCAGGTATTTAGAAGATCAGAGAGTGGCTCATGCTGTGTTGTAATATCTTTCTGACTTTTTGCGGATCCTCCAGACTATTATATGACAGCTTAGCTTCTCACCAAGTAATATTAATCACTTCTTAATCAAGGTATATTGGTTTTCAGCTTAAGACTGAAGATAACTACATAACTACTTAACAATATAGCTTTTTTAAAAGCGGTCAAATAATTCTCTGGCAGGGTGGGAAGGGTGACTCTTTATTTATCTAAGGAATTAATATGTTTTCTACAAGCAAGGGGTATTTTTCACTCCCAAATCCAACCCTGCCTGCCTGCCTGAAATTAAAATCTAATCACAGAGACTCAGCACACTAAGTACTTTCATTCCAGGCAGAGTGCTTTGTAACATGTAAATTTGAGGCGAGTTTTATTTAAATGAAGTCCAAATCCTGGTTTAAAAACAATTCTGTTACCATAGCTAATTGCTGCATGTGACTAGCACTGTTAGTTCTTCTTTATGCCTCTTGTTTCAGCCTCACGCTGTACAGTAAGTGATTTGGCAGTACTGTACACGCAGCGCTGCCAAGAAATCAGCAACATTTACTTCTTGATTTATGAAGTGAATCTGTATTTAGTGGATTTTTTTGGAAGAAATCTGATCATTTTTCATGTGTCTAAAAGTGATATTGGTAACAGGGGTTGTATGAAAACCTTTTGTACCTACAAAACTACGTAACTCAATAACTCCCAAATTAAGAGAAGGGCTGACAGCTTCGTTTGGACATGGTTATGAAGTAGGTTTTATATGTTTGCTTACAGACATTTGCCATATTAACACACAAGGTGTTAGCCTTGGCCTTCAGCTAATGCAGACGCCACACAAAACAGGCGTTTTTGGCTTGCATGCAAGATGCAAAAAAGGAGGTTACAGTCACCGGGCTATCAAGATACTGTGTTAAGTTTCCCAATATAAACATACCAATTACTTCAACCTTTGAGGGAGCTCTGCTTCTTAAAATCAATGGTATTTTACATTCCTCGATGTGACTTATTTTTGAATCTCTTAAGCAGAGGCTGACAGCCTTTGCCAAAGTGTAATGAATTGCTTACCAGTGATTTCCTGTTTTCTCAACTGATATGAAAAACACAGAGCCAGTCTAATACAATGAAAAAACAGTATTTTTGCAGCCTGCTTTTAAAAAGTCAACTTGCAAAGAATATCTTTTCCATCTAAATACTACTTTAAAGCTTCTAGGTTTCATTAACTGTAATTTTTTTTCTTGATATTATCACTATCCTAGGAAGTGTCAAGCAGTTTCCAAAGCATAATAGCTGCAAATCAACTTAGCTTTATACCACTAGAGCATGTTGATTTTATCACAAAAGCAAAGTGTTAATCAAAAGAACATATATCAAAAATACAGATATATGAAAGAGTGAGTTTTCCCTCGTGGTAAGGGCAGGATGTATTTCAACTCACCTGCATCCTGAGAGGATGTTTATAGGTGTAGACAACACACACTGTTAACTATTTCTGTTTACAAACTGCTGGGTGAAAAGGCAGCATCTGTTTATTCTGTTTCATGTCTCGTGACAACTTGAAGCTTTCTGTTAATGGTATCTATCAGTGATGAGGGCAGGAGGGAAAGTCATGAAAAGCTCTTGGCAAAGCAGAGCAAAACACTCAAGCTGAGAGCCTGGAAAGTTATTGTCCAGGTGCATGACTTTTAGACTTTGGAGCAGCTGAGAAGATTGCCCTTGGAAAAAAAAAATGTTGTAAATTTTAAAATGAGCCCAAAGCATGCTGGCACAGCAGTTTGGGAGCTTATTCAAGACCACATAGATAGCTATGCAGTGGAGACGTTCAATAAAGCTATTAGCTATGTACCTTGATATCAATTCTCCACACTTTGATTCAAGGAGAAGCTAGTAATGAGGGACAGAGAACAACTTTCCAAGTTGATTAGTTTGGTTTCTTTGACTTTATGGGAAAGACCTATTGAGTTTTCTGTTCCAGGACACTGCTTCTGGACAAAGGTAACAGTAAAACATCAATAAACATCCTAAATGATGGTGGCAGGCATAATCATGAAGGCAATTCATAGACAAAATCTACTGAAATAATGCACCAACAACCCTTAAACAAATGCCTTATCCCTATTCTTGCAGATCCCGATCTTTATTTTTTGTGTAGCCTCTAGAACCCCCTTGAAATCATCTCTGTTCATTCAGTCAGGTCTGGATATTTCAACGCAATACTCGAAAGCTGAAACTGCAGTACATAAAATGTTTGGTATAGCACTTTCAGAGAATGGGATGCTTCAAATGCATATAGATATTCTGTTTAGTTTACCATCCCTGCCATTCCTCAAAATATCACTAAATGAATCAGGATACTATTTCTCAAGGTACAAATTGTGACCATGTTACAGCTGAAGCAACACTGGGTTTAGGACCCCTTGAGCCTGACTTGACTTCAGGAAGCAGTTAATTAGATATTTTAAGCTTAAAAAAATATTAAAAAAAAAAAAACAACAACCTGAATTCATGAAATTTTTTTAATTGCTGTTTTTCATTAAAAAGCAATCCTGCCCACAACCCTATGGGCACTGACAGTCCTGCACGCAGCCAACTCATGCAGAAGAGAAAGCAGCTGCTGAGAAGCTGTTATAGAGAGCCCATCTCCAGCGTGGAGGGCACAGCCGTGGGTTTGGGCATGAGCCACGGGATGCTGGGGATCAGCAGAGATATCCAGGGCCATTGAGGGATGCCAGCTTGCCCCTGATTGCCACGTGGAAATGGTTCTGTTTAGCTCAAGCTGACGTGTGCACTCTGAGTACTAACAACGGTCATTTAAGTAGAATTACATGTTCCACTGGCATCATTTTAGCAGAAATTCAGGTTACAAGGAAAGTGGGGAGCTCACTGCTGTCTCAGTTTGCTGGAGCAGAGGCAGGAACAGTCAGTTTCCCCCTAATAACTAGGTTTGAGGTTACCTTCTTGCCTGTGCATAGGAAAAGGCATGCACAGCTCTTTCCCATCAACTCCCTGTGTTTTGTGGACAGGGAACAACAGAATAGGCAGCATGCTTTCCTTGGTCACAAAACCAGCAAGCCCACTTTGCCCAGTCAATTACACGAGCATGCACACACAGCCCTAGTACATTGGGTTTAACCCGGGAATTTAAAAGCAAAGAATAAACCAGCCATTTTTCATTATTATATTAATTTACTGATTATTTGCTAACTTTTGTAAAAATTTTTATTAATTACTGTAAAAATTTCAGAACAAAAAAAATTACCTTTTATAGATTACAGCTGGTGAACAGAATAAAGGGGGAAGCAGAACTGTGGGAAGATTTCTGTGACATAAATAAATTTTGCATGCCACATAGGATGTAAGATCTTAACTATATTTGAAGATATCATATGTTGAAGGCTATATGACACACAGTTGATGTGTCATCTAACTCATCTGAGATCAGCGGTCTCCTTTGATGCAAGCTTAGAAGTGCATCTCCTCATACATTTCTAAACCGTAAAAAGTATAAAAGTAATTTTAAAAGAAACCCACCCTGTGAGTAATCATTAAATTTCTCTCTCTAGCATGTGAGGCTCTGGTGTCATTGTGTGTTTTAAAATTACCAGCTACTATTGCAGCTGAACATATGTATATCTACATGCCAGCTAGGGAATTAGAGATTGCTGTCGTGGGATTATTTAAATCAGGCCAATTCCAAACTTTAAAACAATTCTTAATTGAATTGGAATTCATTAACATTACACATTACTGCATTGATCTTGGTGGTCTTCAACAGCTAAGGACAAGGCGACCAGTCACAACATCGCTTTGATGGAGGAAGCCAGAACCAAATCGGGCTGCTGGCTCTCCTCCCCATCTTTCCTCACTCATTGCTGATGGGACTATTTGTGCTTGTCTTCCCCCTGCCCCCCAGAAAGGAAGAAGAGCTCATCTCATTTGCCCTTGGCACCTTGTTTTCAGGATGAGGACTTTTTCCAGCTTCACTCGTTCTGCCAGACTATTCTGCAGAATTACCCTTTCTGCCTGTTCTGCAGGATTATTTTGGTTTTACCACACCTTAGCTGCCTGCTCATTCCTGTCTTGTAGATTTTACATTTTGCACATTTTCCTATTCCCCATTTGGGCAAATGTAGCACAGTTTGCCCCTTCCCAATTGTGGCTTATATACATAAGGCAAGCTGTGTTACAAAATGTTAGTAGTGTCAACATTGCTACAAAATACCTATACAGTCACTGGTTACATTATTTTAGAGTGCTTCCAAGGGGAAAAAAAAAAAGAAGAAAAAAAAGGCGGGGGGGGGGGGCAGGGGATGGGGAACCCAATGTAATTTCATTATGATTAGTCTGTTTCTACTTTTTGGGTGCAACAGGGTTCTGCCTGTTCTATAGTGGCAGGCACAGCCCTCACCAAAACAAGGTGAGGAGGAAGAGGTATCACCCCAACTGCAATGTGTAACACAGAAGGAGCTGCCAAAGTGGCCAGTCCTAAGGAGCCAGTTATGCCATTTCAGATGTCATTTCATATCCCAGGTATATCAGTTCCCATCTGCATCCCTGTTTTCATTAGCTCACGATGCCGTTCAGCTACCTGAACCAAGATCAGAGCCCTTTCCACTGAGTCCAGATAGGCACATAAGAAACCACCTCAGACTCAAGAAATCAAAATCTAAACAGAAGAGTCAATCCCATAGCTCAGCAACACCACAAAGGTGCCATTTGATTTTCTTAGCATCAGCCAAGAAGTTCCTGTAGAGCTGGAAAGGAACTTAGTCCTTCCAGGTCCAATGAAACGTAACCTTGTCTATAAAGAGATAAATAGATAGATAGATAGGCAAACATACAGACTTATTTTGTCTTTTGAGAGCAAGTCTGAGCGTATATTTGGATTTAAAAAAAAAAAAGTGTCTTGCATCCACACAGTACAGGAAGCACTGCCTTCATGTTTTATTAGGGAAAACTGGAATAAAACTCTGATTTTCTCCATCTCTTATTATGGAGGTCTTCGTAGCTACCTGCTCTGTGAGTGGACAGACACTCTTGTGTAGATGCTGCCATGACTCATATCTGCACACAGGGTGATGCGACCCAACACTGAGCTTGTGGGCAGGTGTGATGGACAGACAGCCAGAGGCTGCCCCTGACTGCAGCACAAGCAGGGGTCCACAGCTCAGCTACAGGAACCTCTGCAGGGACCACAAATGCCCAAACCTGGTCTTGAAGCATCACGACCATGCCAGTGCCGACCAACTTATTCTGGAAGGTAATTGAGTTTTAATTTAATTGTTACGTATATATTTGCACCTCATCCTTGGAGGTGTATCAGCTACGAAGTACAATTCATATCCTTTTCTGTTGGGATAACATAATTACATTATGCAATGTTAGGTGAAATAAATTCATGCTGCTGAGTGCTGTAATTAAGACTGTGCTGGCCAGACCACTTTTAAAACCTTCTCTTCAGTCATGAGTTTCTGAAAAATTTATCTTGTTTAGCAAACTATATGACATATATCCATGTCAGCGGATGGAAATAATTACTCTGAGTATAATTAATGCAATCTGAAGGGCTTCAATACTCATGAAGTTATTATATAACTGCACAATAATTAAATGATCAAGTAACTACTCAGTAATTTCATGGTGATTTGTGCTATATAAGATATTTGCCTTGCACAAACAAACAATGCTGTCATACAATTCAGAATGGATGTGAATATCTGCATGTCGATACTAAAATACATGCCAGATTTTTATGATGGCTTGCTCCCGAAACAGTCACTGCTTCCGAGCATATTTTCTGTAAGCACAAAGATCAAGAGGCATATCTATTTTTAATGAAACCCTATATCCATATAAACTTAAGCACTTCCATGGGCAAAGATGGAACTACGTCATATTTAAGACTTGGAAATATTTAAGACCCAAAACATAATGATGGGCATCTGAACCTTGAAAGCAGTACCCTGCCCCTGGAAAAGGTTCTGCACAAACCTGATCTCTACGTGGGGTGGAGTACACGGGCCAGCTTGTATTTTAGTGTTCATGGTTGCAAATCCCGTACTGAGAGCTCACTTAGGAGCCACAAAGTGCATGGACGTTTGGAAGCAAATCTGGGAAGTTCAGTGCTGTATGCTGTGGAAAGTTAGGCAGTGCTATTAAAAGACCCAGTGGTCTTTGGAAAGATGAGGGTTTAAAAGTGCCATTACTGGATTTAATCTTTGGAAGACAGGATTGGAGCACTCTATTCTGAATTTGGAGGAAGAGAGTGGTGTCTTTTTTGTTGTGTGGGAGCGGTTCTTGCTGGTTTCTCTTTTACATGTATATTAGTTCATATTATCAAGTGAAACAACAATATACTGCTAGCAAATACATTTTGTCATCGAAAAGCTTATCTTTTTTGTTTCAATGCAGTCACTACTCTAGTGACACAGATATTATCACTTCACTTTCTGTATTATCTTAATAAATTGTCTGCCTCTTACTGTATCTGGGAATGTACCATCAGGAAACAGAAATGTCCTGGGCCATGCTCAAAATGCCTATATAATCCAAACCAAAATGTATTGGTTCTGGTTCAATAGTTGCATTTTTAGTGGTTTTTTATATTGATATAAAATAATACTTGTGAGAAGCTTTCTGGCTTCCTTTACATCTGATACTGGGCATATATTCATGCTTCAAAAATCTCTTTGTGTTTGCAGGTAATCATCCAACAGCCTCAGGAGGTCAGCTTTAACTTCTCTGTCTCTGGCTTTACTTTGTCCAAAGGGTCCCAGGATGAGCTACCAACCAATTCCAGGACCCTGGCAGACCATCTGCTGGGTGGCTTTGCCCATGACTGCCTGCCAAAGAACTACTGCAGATGGGCATGGCATGGGGATGGGGTTGGCATGTCGGGAAGGGAAGGGACAGGAAGGGACGGGAAGGGACGGGAAGGGAAGGGAAGGGAAGGGAAGGGAAGGGAAGGGAAGGGAAGGGAAGGGAAGGGAAGGGAAGGGAAGGGAAGGGAAGGGAAGGGAAGGGAAGGGAAGGGAAGGGAAGGGAAGGGAAGGGAAGGGAAGGGAAGGGAAGGGAAGGGGAAGAGAGAAAGAGAAAAGGAGAGATCACAAGAGGGAGAGGAGAAAAGATCATGAGATAAAGATGCTGGCCCAAAGCAGGCTAAAAAATACCAGAGGCACACCAACTCCATCTTTATAACCTGTCTCCAAGAGAAGGAATGATGAAGCAAAGAACGTAAAAGCCAACAAACAGAGGAAATGGGAGGGAAGAAAAATACACTATACTGTGAAAGATGCATCAAATTGATATTTCATCCTTCTTTGATTATTCACCTTTTCTAAATGACAGCAGTGTATGTAGCATCTGTTTTTTCATCCAATGCAAGGACAAGGTCAACATCTGTTATTATAGCTGTTCTTTTTTTACACTCATGGTGGCTTATTTTCATTTTTATATTATGTTCTTAAATATATTTCACAAATTCCTTTAAATAGAGAACATGTGGGGGAAAAATCTTTCAAAAACATGAATAATCTTTAGTTATTGTTCAGGGAATAAAACCATAGATAGATTGTTCTGGGGTTTCTTGGTGAACTCAGTTTATTCCAGTGTAACAAATCCTAATGCATAAGAGATATGTTCCTCCTCCTGTGGACCAGTGGATTTGAGTACTGTTAATGACACCATTAGTGACATTCATCAATATTTTTTTCTGTCATAAGAAATATTCATGCATTACATTTTTTGCCATACCAACTTAAACTACTGGCAGTGAAAGGTAAGGCTATATCAAAGAGACATTGCTATCTTTCTAAATGTCTTAATGGTAATTACTTGTTAGCTTCCACATTTCATTCCCTGAATTGCAAACATTTAACTTATGCTGAAGGTGGTGATGCAGATAAGTCTGACTAACCCTAAGGATGTCAGTGGAAGCTGTCCTATGGTAATACATGTTGAAAACCTCCCAGTAACCCCAGCTGCCTGGTAGGTTTTCTCATGGGGTTCCCAGTCCTGAATTCATCACCAAACCCTAACCCCTCCTCCTTCTGAGCAAGCAAGGTAAACTTAAGGAACACACGCACTACAATTAACAAGAGGAAAGGGTAATACATAGCTAAACAGATCAAACCACCTGGACCAAACTATGTCTATGTATAGCATTAATCTTTGCATTCATACTCCAAAGGAGAAGGAAGAGTGTGGGGACTGTGCTGTACTGGTCTTAGCAAGGTCATGGCATACAATTTATTCCTGGAGGCTTTTAACTGGGGGAGGTGGGGTAGAAACTTTTAGCCTGGGGGAGAAAACTCTCTGAGCCAATTCCTTCTCTTGATTTTTAGAAAAAAGATTTCCAGAGACTGCTCATGTAAATGGCAGGAAAGGGGAATTAATATCTCCATGCCTATTTCCAGCCACAACCAGAAGCATGTGTTTGCAGTGTTCCCAAAACTGGCTGCCAGCAGCAACCCCGACTACTCCTGAAACTGGCAGCCTGGGCCAAAGGCAAACGTACATTCAGTCCTGAACATCTCTTAAAAAAAGGCTACAGACTTAAGGTTAATGCCATACAGAGGTCCCAGAGGGGTTGTGATGGTAATGAGAATGTCATCTGTACTACTTCATAAGTCAAAACATCTGAACTGCTGTGTCCTTTGCTTGCAGGAGGAGATAGGTTTTCACTGTCATCATCTACCCAACACCACGAATGGTATGGCCACAGTGAGAAAACGCATAGGGATGCTTGGCTGTTTGTGTTACACCAGTGAGGGAGCAAGTTGCAATGATACGACCAGCTCCATCTTCCTCCCCCCCCCCCTAAATTAAAATATATGGAAAAATTTCTAATTGGAGGAATGTTTCTAATAACACCAGATCTGCTGTCTGTCCAGGTGAAGGAGCTAGGACATGCAAATAATTCTTTACATCCTGCAGAGGAAGTACTGCCATACTTTATTCTTGCTCTGAATCTGATTCTTTGCTTCTTTCTTTAATCTTAAACTCCTGTACTCTATTCCTAACCGCTGATGGCACAATACCGCACATTTATCCCAATGTAAACAAGCAGATTCATGATGCAAAGCCTCATATTTTCCTTTCTTGGGCACAAGTACTGAATTAAATATCTCTCATGCGGAGGCAGTGTACCCCCTTTGTCAAGTCTGCTGTTTTGTTTTAGTGATCTGTCTCCTTCTTGAAGTGGTTAGGTCTGATCATTCTGCTAAATAGATACAAATATCCTGTATACAGAATAAGGCAGAAAAACAAAAAGGATAAATCCCTCTTGAATGCCTTAACTTTACATCAACTTAGGTTTGTTCATTTATCTAGAAGTTATTCCTGATGAAGACAGAAACAAATGTCTATGTGCCTTAACGACAGTGACGACAACATTCTGTATCAGGGCTTCACCAGTTTTTGCAAGAAAGTGTCAGGAAAGTATTTTTGCAAGCTGTCTTACAGGAGTGTATGTCCTCAGAAGGGAGACAGCTGATTCACTTGCATACCTGGATTCAAAACAAAATTGCTATCAAGTTCTTAAACACTTAAAATTCTTAAAGCCTCAACATAGATCCTGCTGGTATAGCTGATGAAACAGGGTACCAATCTTTCTGCAAATGAGGTTTATGGAAGCTGCTGCTGCAAGTAGACCACACTGAAAAAAGTACTGTGTTATCTTCCCTTTTTGTTTGATTCTGCAGGAGAAGAGAATTGAGTAGTAAAGGATACACGATAAGGTAAAAGGACACCTTTTTTTTTTTATTATTTGATGGCAAGGTCAAATCCTAGCACAAGTTTATCAACATGTGGTGTAGGTACAATCCACTTGGAAGTAGTATATGACCTACCAAACAGCCAGGTGTTTCCTTTTGCTTGCTGGTAAAATATTTGTGGGTTTCTGAGCAAAATTAGTAGAAATGGGATGAAATTTAATTGTACGAAGTGCAAGTCCAGGCATCAATAGCAGCAATTTGTGGGCGTACAGAGGAGGCTGAAAGTAGGAAGCAGTCAAGGAAGGAGACCTCACTGTCGTAGCTCTGAAAAATGCAAGTTTGACCTCAGATGCACTAGGGAAGAGGAGTATTAATATTTCCATCCAGGACATCGGTGAAAGTATCTAGAGCACTCTGTGATATGTTGGTTGAGTGTCTCCAAGGAGAAAACCAACCTGCAGGAAAGGGGGGTTAAGTTATTCAAGGAAATAGGTAGCGTGGGAAGGAGGACGGAGGAAGCAGGACAGTTTGGTGGCCTGTTTGGCTGTGCAAAGCGGGGGCCAAGCATGTCTAGAATTGTTCCTTAGAATTAACTGCATGGGTAAGTACCAGGGGGAGAGAAAAACTGCTTAAGTCAAAACACCAAAAAAGAAACACATTTATTCCCACTGTGCCTGAGCACTTTTACAGCAGAAATTAGAATTTTCTAACTACCAAAACAGCAAGCTTCCAGAATAGATACACAAGTCGAGAGAAACAGCTTGAAACAGCAAAATTATTTTAAGCAGGATTTGTTTACTTTTGAGAAGGCATCGCATGATGCAAGTAATGACAAAATCTGGAGGCTGGACTCAACAGTCTTTGGGTCAGAAATCCTTATGGCACCCAGCACTCCCATTTCAAAGGTTGCTGGTTTGTGGTGTTTTTTCCCCAGGACGCCTTTCAGGTTCCTGCCCATTGCGCTGCCATTTCATTCTGCCTGTACTTTGCTCTTGCCTCCCTGCCCTGAGTCTCCTTGGTGCCTCTGTTCTCTTTCCTTCTTAAACTTTTAGGCCATAGGGGTAGGCATCCATTGCAGCATACCTAAATAAGTCAGACGCCAGCTTTTACACCTTTTTTCCTCTGCAAAATCTGTTCCCATTTTCATGCCTAAGACAGGTTTCGGACTGTGGTTTCAAAAACCATTATTAAAACGTGCTGTGGTGCTGCAGTAAAATTAGTTGGTACAATACTGTAAAAATACTGTAACAAGGAAAAACAGCCATCTCTGTAAAATAGACTGCATCATGGCTTTCTTATATAAGTTGTAAATATGTCTTTTGTTTATTCTGGATGCATATTTTCTAGCTGTACACGACAATGTCTGAATCCACCATACCCTGCAGATTAGGGAATGGGACATTTAATGTTAAGACTATTTAAATTTATAAATTTAGCGTTTTCTATATCTGCGTGCCTGCTGAGGGACAGACAGGGAAAAGTAGCAAAATGAAACCTTACTAATTAGCAGGGCAGTTTCTTTTTTTCAGGTGCTTTCTCTTCACAAAAACCGATCAACTGCAACATGATGTCCTCTCTTCTGACTGCAATAGTGCTGTGGGTCTAAGAAAAACTATGTTGTGTCAGCAAGCAAAGCTCAGAAACATCTTATTTGATAGCAATACTAACCATACAGCCCGGTGAACACATCAGCATTTTGTGGCTTGAGTGTAATTAATAGTCTTTTGTTGTGCACGTGTAGTATTTGAGGAATTCTGATCCAAACACCATATTTTATCTTAAACTGAACCAGAGAGATGTTTACACAGGAGCTTTAGCTTCAGAGCTGCACAGGAAAGCTAATATTTTGCAGAAAGGTGTCTGGAGACCAAAAGAAATTTTTCAAGTGTCCGGCAAAACGCACCCTCCAGACTGCTAGGGAGGCAATGATCGGCTTCTCGCTACAAGCAGCTAAGTCTTTAAAGTCCAGCAGATAAAAGCAGTGGTCAAGCCTCAGAGACTAGATATTCCCGCATGAAACATAAGACGGCATGAAATGGAGAGAAAGGAGATCCTGTGCTTTTAACCAACAGCTCTTTGACAATGAGGCTGAGTGTAAGCAGATGTTGTTGCTGCATAAACAACCAAGTCCTTTGTCCATATAGGCCTTAAGAGCTTAGCTTCTAATGGAGGGGTGGATGGCCTTGATTTACACAGTTCAGCAATAAGGCTGGAAATACCTTTTTATAGCCCTAAAGATAACTATCTTCTTAACGCCAGGCATTTTGTGACCACTTTATAACCCTTAAAGACGGCAAATTTACTGCACAACAAAGCAAATATTTAAGGGATTTTGCTAACGAGGTTTTCCACCCTTGTCAGAGGCCAAGTCTTGAGAGCCCGCTTTGGAGTTTAAAGTGAAAGCTCCAGACCTCGAAGCAATTTGTTTGAAGCACTGTGAACTTAAGAGGCAAGTAGGTGAAATTCAGAGAAGTACTTCAGAGTCCCTCTTTTTGTACCATTCTCCCTCTCTTTGCACCTTGGTTCTGTTTTTTCTGGTTCAGTCCACAGGCCAGCTGAACCATTATTCAGGTTGGAAAAGACCTTTAAGATCATCAAGTCCAACCATTAACTGGCTTCCATGTATTTGTCAACATATGTCTGAAGTCTGTGCTTGCCCAGGCAAAGCTTCTGGGCCCAGATCCTGGCTCAGAGATGGACTGAAGTGAGGCACAAGGGCAGGATCTGTCCTCTGGTCATCCATCAAGGGGAGAACCCATTTACCAGCCACCCTTCAGCTTTGCTTCCTGATCCATTCACCCCGCAGGGGCAATTACGTCCTTTACCCTCAAAGCTCATGTAAAATCCCACAACGTGCATGGGAGTGCCGAGTGCTGACTCAGCACCCCTCTACACAGGCAAAGGAAGGTGTTTTATCCATTTTATATCTTGCCTATTTCATACACTGAGCAGACCAGGGCACACAAAGCAGTGGCACTTTCTCCTGTTGTTCAGAAGGACACATTGGCTGTTACTTGTTCGTCACGGTGTGGCATGTTTAGACTCCAAAACCATAAGTTTGAATAAGAGAGCTGCTTCCTTTTCCTAACAAATGCAGCTTGTTTATAAAAACAAACCACTGAGGCAATAGAAACAGAATGGAGGGAAGTTTTCCGAGCAAAACAGCAATATTGTCAGGATTAATCTTTCCGAATGTTGTGACTGATTCCAAGACTTGTTTCTCTGTCAGTCTGTGTGATTTGCTGATGATAAATGCACATTTCTGACTGGGACACAAGAGTGCAAATCATGGTGAAAAAGTACTGATAAAATATTATACAAATAACAAGTAACTGGTAACTACAGGTAAAATCACAGTTTGTGTGATATTTATTGCTGCAGATATCAGAAATATACTTTATTGGTGTAAGTGTTGTAGATTTGCTTTTTCGAACGTGACAGAAATGCACATTTGTGATCAGACACAGAGTGCAAATTATTTTGAAAAGCGTTGATACACTATTATGCAAATAACGAATAACTGGTAACTACAGGTAAAATCAGTACCTGCGATATTTATTACTGCATATATTAGAAATATACTTCATCATTTTAAGTGTTGTATGTTTTCTTTTCCTTAACTGACAGGATGACAAAATATTTACCTGGTAATGATACTGAAATAGAATTTTTTTAAAGGGAAGAAACTGCAAGAAGTTGCTTAGTACGTAGGTTCTCATGCACGTCATTGCCGCTTTAAGATGAGATAACAAGGTTTAAATAAAAGTTGTGGTGTTACTATAAGGAAAATGGGCTTTAAATTATGCTTCAATTTGAATTTCAGTTTTCTTTTCCCCCTCTTTACCCTACATTTGTTTTTTTTAATTATAGAAACTTTCCAATACTGGATTAAATAATGCACTTAATATATTTGCCAATTTAAAGAAGTCATGCATAAATCAGAGGATAAGGATGTAAATCCTGAGTCATCTGAGTCATATTTCACCGCCATTTTTCATAAAGAAATGCATTCGTTGTTTATTTTAAATCCTTTTACAAAGTTTTCAGACAAAACAAGGTCAAATCACATATAACACCAGATCAACGAAGAGCAAAGGTCAATGGTTTGTAATGCTGGTTTTTAAAGGTGGTAGGTCAATGTGAAAAGCCATAGGATTTTTGAAAATAAAGAAACACATCTTGCACTGAGGATACAGCAAAAGAGAGATCCTGTTTTAAAGCATTTATTTTAAAAGACAAATACCTCCCTAACAACAAGCCCTTGATGTCTCTGACACAAGAGACATGCAAAAGTCATTAAGGCTGTCCCAGCGGAGCTCCTACAGTTGCTTCACTTTAGGGTGGGTGTGAGTATCCTTAAAATTAAATTACTTTAAAATAAAGTTAAAGCGCTAAGCAATATCCTGCTTTTGACTCAGCAGCGTTTCCCGTGAGAAAAGAAAGCGGGCAAAGAGAGCTTAGAAAGACAGACAAACATATTTACCCCTAGGTGGAAGGTACAAATTAAATTAGCTTGCCACAAAAGGGAGATGTTTTCTCCTTCTGTTCAGATGTCATGGTAGTGAGGAAACATCGTCTGGGGCCAAGAAAAATGGCACAAATGCATTCATCTAAGCTACCATTCATCCTGTTCCAAGGTCTAAACAGAGCACATAAAAGAACAGCACTGCTGAAGCACTTCCTCTCCTTAGTTACCAAATGGGGGTTTGCAGAGGAACATGGGAGCAGAGGGTGAGGATATTTCCAGCATGGATTTCACTATTGTGGTGGGAATGGCGGATCATGTCATAGACCCGATGAGGCTGGATGTGTAATGCTGGTTGCCACAAGCCGATTCCCTCCTGGCCCTGGGGGGAAGCGTCACATTGCGCTGGGTGCGGTGTGTTGGAAGGTGGACCACAAACTTTTCCTCTCCCTCTCTAAAGCTGGAAAACAATAAAGGCACTTCCTGAGAATCAAGTATATCTGTTATTGTGCCTCATTAATATGCATGGTTTTGGCACTCATTAGGGTTCAGCTGGTACGCTTTCCAGTATCTCATTCTTTATTTATATGAGACTGGGAGGTGTGACCTATGGAGCCAGTTGGCTGTCATGAATTGGAATATTCATTAAGCCTTGTGAATTATGCATTGGACTGCTTATAAACCCAAGATCCACAGTTGATCCAGCCAGGACTCCTAACTGCTTCCCATTAGGTGGAATGATCCACAGATTGGTAAAAACATACATGTGTGCTGTACGCTGCAGAAATCACTGTGCCAGTAATCCAGGGAAGTGTTTGGGGATTTTGTGACTCATGCTCAACAAAGTCAGTCTAATCTTTGTTTTCATGTTTATTTGAAGAGTTTTAGGGTTGAATTTCTGCTCCTGCAAGTCACAGTCACACTGCGTTCCTCTAGATTTTGAGCTTTCCTCCCAATCATTCAGCAGCCTGTACAACAAATTGTTTTCTTTTCAGGCTTAGAGGTCTGCTTCTGGCAAGAAATCCTCTTTGTATAGATATCAGGTGCTACTTTTTGTGGGGAATTCAGTGTTAAGAAAGAACTTTCAAGAATACAGATACTTATAAAGGGAAAATTCTTTCTTGCCTGTGAGGTCATTTCTTTTTTTACTTGATTAGGTGAAACATCACATAGAGGTTGGATTTGATTTTCCACCACTACTGCTGATTTTTATATGTGTGTTAAGGCTACGTTTGTCTTAGTGTTTATGAACTACAGTTGCATACCAAGATTTTATCCTCTAATTTGGAAAGCACCAGTTACATAGTCTTCTTAAACTATTGTTTACCTAGACAAGACTGAAAATGGAGGCAAGTGGAAAAATAAATTTAAAAAAATAATTCTGGGAAACTTGACATGTCAAGATTAATGAAGGATTTTAAAAGCCTTGGTCACTTTAATAGTATCAACAGGTCTCAGTGCAGAAAAGTTGTCACCTTATGACCTTTCAGTTTGAGATTTGTGGTTGCAGTATGACCCATGCAAGCCAAAACTGAAAAGAAAAAAAAAAAAAAAACTGAAAAGAAAAAAAAAAAGGAAAGAAAATCTTCCGTTGGCAAGTCTCCACATGGATTTTCCATTTGCCATGAGGGGTTACGCACTAGATTTAAGTGATAGCCTTCCTGCTGAAGCATACCTGCCGAAGCAAGTAGCCACCCTAGGTGAAGCAGCCGGGGGAAGTAAAGCTCTTCTTGCGCAATCTGAATTCACTGCATTGTTTGTGATAAGTTCTGTGTCCTGGCCTGAAAGTGGATAGCGTGATCTATGAAAAGGTCACGGGTGAGCCCTGTGTAAAATGGCATTGTTTACAGTTTTTTTAGTGAAGAGATTAGCTGTCATTTATTTCCACATACCTTAACTGAAGAGCTTTAAAGGTTCCCAGCAAGAGCATGCTCTTTTCTCTTTCTCAGCCTGTCACATACTTGTCAGTTTCAATAAAATTCCTTACCTGAATTATGCAGATGAGGTTTTGTTGTGTCCAGCACCCATCATTGTTCATCTCCACTACAGCTGAAACTTCTAGCAGCCCTCTTGCTTATACTGCCTGATTTCAGCACTCCTTAGGTCAAGACCTTTCAACCTCAGGGCTTGACTTATGCCACAACCATTTGACAAATCGCCCAGGCCTTCACAAAAGCTGGTTGAGCTCCAAAGTGACTGCTCTCTATACACCACTGTTTCACTGTTTTGACATTTCCTTCTCACTTTTCCCCTTAGTAATTAGACAAAGGAAGAAAAAGACATTTGTGTCCAAGGAATGCTTTCATTTAGGGCTGTGATAAATGGCTACCCTTTCCAAGAAGCTACAGTCCCACTGTAGGAGAAAGTTTCTTCACAAGGAAGCTGAGCAAGGACAACTACCCACTTTCTGCCTTGGGGGGCAAGAGGGGGTGTGTGGGGGACACACAACATCTTCCACTGTAAAACCTGCACAACACATCTATTGATCTTATATAGCTTTCTCATGCAGGCAATGTAATGGAAGTGACCAAGTCATCCAGATTCTCTGTTCATTCATTTTTCATAAGTTGGCATAGGACAATGTAGCATAGGACAACAGAGGACCAAGATGGACTAAAACCTAAATGATGGAAACAAATGAAAGCATGCCTCTTGCATCTTTTTAAGAATTTGGGGGTTTGTAGGATGGACAGAAAAGACAGGCACTGTTTATCCCAACTCTGATGCTTTTCGTTTCTTCGGTCAACTTGCTTCTTGACTTTAGTTTCTCAGTTCGTGACCTGCAAAATGTAAGCACAATATTGACAGCCTTAGAAAAGTGTTTGTGAATCTCTAAATGAAGAGCTCTGTGTGAAGCACAAGGCATTAGAAGCGGCAGCAGTTGTGCATCATTCCTCAGCTAGATGTATCCAATTTAAAGCACTGCTTAATTCAGAAGAGCTCATTCTCATCAGAGCACGTTAACCCCTGCTGCCCATAATTTCTCATGAATTTCTCTTGAAATAACACTAATTTATTGGACTATCAATGATTTGACATTTTAGTGGAGCATGACAAATTTGAAAGTATTTTCAAGGCATTCAGATCAAGATCTTTTAATTGTAGAGGTTAGTATGGTTAAAACAAAAATGACATGGTAACATCAAATATTTCTTAATAGAGGGAACTTATGTCAACCGTGTTTTTATAAGCTTCTTTCAGATTATTGTGTTAATGCTTATTGTTCCATTGGGAAGAATGGCTGCCAAACATGTAAAATAATTGAAACTGCATGTGACTCAGTTGTTAGAGCTGCAGTGAGGAATTAGTGTGTTACAATTCATGGTATGGTTAATCTGTCTCTTCTGTTCATGGTAATGCATTAATCAGAACATTACCAAATCACATTACCAAATCACTCAAATTATTTTTATGATCTGATACTACATTAGGATTAATAAACCAGCAAAGCTGCCCTTGGAGTTCTGTGCATGACATATGACTGCTTTCTCCAAGGCTTGTAATTAAAAGCAGGACAAACACCAGAATCTTCCGAGTACTTAATTTTGTGTGGCACAGGATTAGCATGCTTTTCTCTGTTTGTAGCATTGCCATCTTGTGACTTTACTTGTTCCTCAAGAAACAAGGGAACTGGAGTACATTACTTATAATATGGTAGGTTTGATGCATTTGCAGTTTGATTTCTGTAAAGCATAATAGGGGAATACAATTGCATCTAGAATTGTTGGCTTTTAGGAAACTGAGGTCTCGCATGCTGTCCCTTTTTACTTCCCTCATGCATCATCTAAGCAAATCCATAGTGTAATTATTTTGGAAGCAGTCCTACTACTAAGTCAAAAAAGTGCATGAATTTGTCTTGATTTTTTGGCTCTGAAAAAGGAAAGGCTCTTTAGAAGTTTCCCATGTTAACATGCTGGACTGGATAGCCTTATATACCTGAAAAAACACAGCCCCAGGGCTGGTAGCAGGACACATTCCAGCTCACACTTCCTTCCCAGTGCATGTCAATGCATTCAGTAGGAGGGTGGGATGGGGTGCAAAACCATGGGAATCTGGTTGGGAAACCTTTAACTAGTATAGCATTATTGAAACAGTTAACCGGGCTGAACCAACCGTTGCAAATCTAATCATGCTGGAAAGCAGAACAGCCACGTCTGCACTCCTTTCTCAGGCAAAGTGCCACACTGTCATTAGGATCTTGACCAGCCTTCGCTTATTAAGCTCAGTCAGATGACAACTGATAGCGTCTTTCTTAGCAGTTTCCGTGAATTGCCCCAGATCACCTTTTCAGGGGATGTTCATTGTGTTGTCTTCTTCCAGGTTTCTTGAATCTGCAGGATCATGTTATGCTGGACTTAGTGATATTACATTTAACTTTTTGTTAGTTTCCTACTCATATCTAGAATGTGTTCATCACCAGTTTTAAAGCCTTAAACCCCCACCTACAAATGTATTTTTTGGCTTCCATTAGGAACAAACTACACACGTCCTAAGGTCCTAAGGAAGTACAATAACGAATAAAATACAATACCTACCAGACAGACACTGTCCTGCTAAAAAGGACTGAGGAGTATGACACAATTAAAGAATTTATATCCGGAATTTTTGTTAACACTTCTGTAATAAGTATTGTGCCTATTGGTGCTTTCTGGCATTAAAAGAATGAATTGCTGATAATTTTCCACTGAAACTGTTTCAACTCATTCAAAAAATGCAAATAAAGCTAGTATCTTATATTTGGACATCCTAACATCAGGAACTCAGCATAAATAAGAACAACAGAGTAACTACTGTGAAACACACCCTCAAAAATACTCTTGGAGAGAAAAGCATCAACCTTCTTAAAGGTAAATATTGGTCAATTTTTTTTCAGTCATCTTAACTGGAAATAAACAAGATTCATCTTATGTATTATTAGATGAAGGCAAGAGATGGAGAGTGGCTTAGGTGTTGGTATCATCCTGTTAGAGATTTCTATGACCTCAAGCAAGGAACAGTAATTTACTCCATGTTTGTGCATCAGCTGCATCAGCCCTTCTACTCTTTTACAGAGAAATATTGACTGGAAGTCTAAAATAGAAACACGGATTCTAAAGAATTCATTAGCTCATCAGCCTGTTTATCATGGTTGCCTCTTCCTACCTTTTCCTAGGATTAAATGAACCACCTTGTACCTAGACCTATGGCAACTAAACCCAGTTTATACCTAATTAATTTAGCTCATTTGAGCTTGGCAGACATAATCTGGTCTCATTTATCTGGAAAGTGTTTCCAGGTAAGCTAAAATTAGTGATAGGCAATTAGTGACTTGGCAAAAACAGTACTATGGCAGATACGTACAGCTGAAGAGGCAAGAGAAATGAACTGGCTGTGCAATGAAAAGCAGTTGCTTACGGGTACAATGCTGGTTTGGCATACAGGTCTCTTTTTTTTCTGGAACAAAATCTTCCATCACTGGGATGGGGCCATGGATTTTTTTAGGGATTTTATTATGCATCCACTGTTTTATTAACATTGGGACACTCTGATAAATGATAGGGCATAGGTATGCAACAAGGGCAACAGAGAAAACTTTGTGAAAACAAATCCATGAGTCCACGCAGTGGTAAGCCTCAGACGCTTGTGAAAGCTATTGCAGAGGTCAAACACCTTTTTTTATCTGACTTACCGGCACATTTGCAGTTTGGCTTGCATTTGTTGAAGCAGTGGTGCACAAGAGGTGTAAAGATGGATGTGACATGTAAGGTTACATAGTCTTTGAGCAGTTTTTGTCTTAGATCTCATGGCTAAAAAGTACAGGGACTTGGTGATAAAAGAACTGTGTGGACTTCGTAAGTGAGAAAAGTGTGCAATGAGGTTGGAGACCCTCTTCAAGAGGGTCTCTCGTTGTGTACAATTTCTTGGTGTTCAATTTGAGAAAATTCTGGTTGTTTTTTGATCAGATAACTTCACATGAAGGAAGCACTTAGCTCTGCGGTGCTCTTTCTTCCACATATAAGTTGCAACACAAGACATTAAATTCTCCTGTCCCTTGGCAGAGGAGCAACATTAAGCTGAAAGAGAGGAACTAATGTTTTTGCTGTCCCAGGTCTTCAGGTACCATGGCTATACATGTTCATTTTTACATAGTCGGTGTCCAGAAGATTAGGAACATGTCAATCAGAATTTGTGGCTTGCAATTGCTGCTCATGTTTCATAAGGTTTTGAGATGTTAGCGGAGTTACTGCAGTAAGGTCCCTGGATTCTATTCTCACTCCTTTATTATAAGGATATTAAAAGGTTTCCTTTTAACTAGATCAGTCCAGTGAAGATTATTCTTTCTGTCTCAACTCTTTTTCCATATTTATCAAACAATTTTCCTTTCAGTATGCCAAAGATTTCTCCAGAGATCAGTTCTTTCTAGTTTTTGTCTTAAATCCTTCCAATGCAAGACAACAAAATAATTTGAAGCAATAAAACAATGTTGTTTGTGAAAAAGCAACAAAATCTATTCAAGACAACTTAGCGCTATCCATTAGTAATTATCAAAAAATATTTTAACATTGTACATGTAAACAGGTACACCTTGGGTTTGTAGACAAAATGCTACTGGGGAAAAAATCTTTAAGCACGTTTTCTTTGAAAATTCCTTGTAAATGCATTTTTAAATCTTGTTTTTCAGAGACAGAAGGCTGAAAATAACTTTCATAGCTTCTTTTTGCATGAGGATTTTAGTAAATCATGGGAAAGAGTATTCCTGAAGTGGATTGGCCCAGGCTGTGTTCACTATGGTTCTCTGCACAGCTAAACACAAAACCCAATTCTAGAATGTTTCTACCCATGCCTTACTTACCGTCAGAAAGAGTTCTTTGGTACCAAAAATTTTTTCCTGTTTCAACCATGGATCGAACTGCTCCAGCCTTGAAAAGTCAGGCACTACTACAAACTACACATCTTACCTTTCTTCTTTCAGGATAAGATTTATGAACCTACCCTGAGAAGGTATTTTCTTCTGATCACACTGGAAGGTCTTGACCATCAAGTCCAATGACCAAGGCTCAGCTGAAGACATGGTGAGATCTAGTTTTCTCTGTGCTGATGAGAAGGAAGGTGTTACTGTTGTTGGTACCTTAGCTATTGAGAGTTTAAGACTCAAAATATGTCATACATACAGATAAAAAGAGAAGGCAAAGTATCCATCTACATCTGGCCATCTAATGTAGGGCTTTGTGTCTGTTTCTGGATAGTTGTGTCAGCATCCCATAGGTGAAGTTACTGTTCCCACACCATTTCCAGTCCTGCCTCCCTGGGTGACTGGACAGAACCTGCATCTAAATGAGCTGCTGAAGACAGCTTGCAGAGATACATTTAGGAGACTGAGATGTTAACTTTTAATCAGCATACTGCAAGAGATCACACACAACTATATCTAGTTCAAGATTCATCTGCAAGACAAGTGGATGTAAAAGGGATGCTTTCAGTCCAAGTTCTTCAAAACCACAAATAAAAATCCCGGTTCTTCAGCTGTTTGCACTGATCCATTGTAACTGCTCTGTTGAAGGATGTATTTCACATCCTTGCCATTGTAAGGAATTGTAGATTGCAATATTGGATCAAACTAATGATTGAAATCTTGACATCATCATTGTAAGGACCTTAATTACATGATGAAGTTCTAAAGTTACATAGAAAGATCTTAATTATTTTTAGTTGAAGCTTCAACTGTACGTATTAATTCAGAAAAAACACTTGTTCCTGCAGGACCCAAATTGAAAGTTTGCAGTTGTTAAGAACCACAAAACCTGAATCTGCTGTATCAGATGGTCTCTGAAGAGGGGAGTGTGCAAGGGTGCTCACAGAGGTGAGGTGCATCCCTGGGACAACACAGCTCCATCACAGGACAGGACCAGTATCTGCCTGATCCCAGTCAAGCACCAGGCTGCTGCCAAATGTGCAGTCAAGTGGTGTCATGGATTGATCATTTTCTGGTTCAAAACCATGTACAGATCAAAACCTGTAGTTTGGCCAGTGCTGGTGTATGAAATCAGATTACTTTATTCCCTATTGACCTTGCAAAACTTGTAGACTCAGTGTCTGTTACCCTCCTGCGTACCTGTGAACAGCACATACAACCGTGCCCTCTTGTCAAAGGACTAATGTTTGTAAGCCATGCTGGCCTAAGAGAGAAAAGTAACTAAATATATAAATAAATATGATGGAACAACATTCCAGGAGTTAATCACATCATGTTAATTTTCTGCTGTATTCTTTGAACATAGAGAATACTAATTGACAGGAGCGATTGACTTGATTATTTTTTCCTCAATTTCAAACCTTATTTTTGCACTAATGGCATGCCTTCAGGACCTCACGACTGGTCCTTCTGTACAGGACCAGACTGAGTCCTACAAGGAGATAAACACAGAGGAGCTAGCACTATCTTCAGTGTAGTTATTCTTACCTTACTTCGCTGTTCTCAGAAACACTGTTTTTTAACTCAGCTATGCTTTATACTGACATTCTTTATCTTGAAAGATTTGATGCATCTAAAGGAGTTACCATTCCTTGCAATCATACATGTGTCCTAATCCTCAGCTGGTGTAAATCAGAGTAACTACACTGACAGCTTAAGATATGGCCTATGTTGAATGTTGTTCATAACAGCCTCTAACAAGATTGCTGTCATATGAGTTATTCTTCTGCAATACACACACTACAGATAACAGGTTTGCTGTAGTTCCCTTTCTAAATGTAGCCCATTAAGAAATTGGAAAAATGCCACATCCTGAACATAGTAAAAGAAATACTTAAACTGACCAGCACAATCTACAGATAATTAACTTCAATGGATGGTTGGTTACAATCCTTTAATTGCCAAACACTAAATACTAGTCAATTAAAAGGTAATAAAAAGTGATTATTGAATACAATTAATATATGTTAGAATAATATTTCCACACAGACATAGTGTTATGCATCTCATACATTTATAAACTATGCTTTTAATGCATACTGAAGTGTGAACATGCACAGTATTGCGGTTCCACTGACAGCAGCAACATCTGGGTGACTACATCCTTTAAAACAAGCTGTGTGGAATAGTACTAATTCTCTAATGAGTAAATGTCATTCTCACTTCTACCTTTTAGTGATAGAAAATGAAATGAGATTATATTCGTTGAGGGGGAGAGGAGGGAGAATACAAATGTAGGTAACTTGTGTCTCAAGCCATATTTTAAAATAACCGTATTTTGAGCTTTCATTTCATACTAAAGAAGAAAAAGAAGTGCGCACAATGCTTTGGACAAGCTTGCATGAGGAAATGCAATTTTTACCGTGCTGCCTGCTCTGCCTGCTTATGTTTTCCAACCTAACCTATGTTGTTCACCTAGTAAAAACTACAGATCACCAACTATTAAATGCTGTTAGTAACTGTGGCTAATGCAGAAGCATTTTATTTAGTTACACTTGGCTGCCATCAAATGTCTAACCTGTGTTGCCATGTTTTCCCTTTTGATCTTTTGATGAAGTTCTGACATGGAGAATATAGAGAAAATGCGAAGAAAATAAAAGAGAAATGAAGGACAGGAGTGCAACAGGGGAGAGGCAGGGAAGGTAGAGAAGAGCAAAGTGGAAAGGTGTTTTTGTACTAATGAGGGCTAGAACAATAGAGTGACAAACTTATAGAAATGGGTGGGGGGATCAATTTTATTACGACAAAGAAAAAGAAACACTAGAAAGGGGGAAGAAGCCATTGAGAAAGAAAGGACATAAAAAGAAGGAACAGGGAACAGAGAAAGGAAAGGGAGATATTGTAATAAGAGGTGAATCTGAGAGGTTTGGAGAAAACTGAGGTATTTGCTGCTGACTTACACACTCTTCTGCTCTTTGTCTGACTTCATGGATCTCCAGTTTTCAGTTGAGTTATAGGAGGCAGAAGTGTTAAAATGACTGTTCCCTATCAACACTGAGATTTGCAGGCCTTCCGTGGGAAAGCAAACTTCAGTGTGATATTTTACAACAAATCCTGAAATTAAACAAGCCCTAGGGAGCTGACAACCTTCTCCTCAATCTGAGGCTGTGCCGGGGCCTGAGTCACTATTCTAGAACGTCCTACACCAGGATGCTCAACACTTCACATCCATGATTCATCTGCCTCCTTACTGCCTTCTCACCACGCTTTCATCCATGAGCACACTTCCTTTACAGCTTCCACAATCTTCTCTTACTTTATTTAAAGGATTCCCTTTTTTTTGCTCTTTCAGAATGTAACTATCCTCCATATCTGTCCAAGAGATTCTCCCCTTCCGATTTCAGGTGACGGCTAATTCCACAAAGTGTGTGAGAAGATGAGCATCAGCAGAGATGAGATGTCTTTGTGCTCCTCCAAATATTTTATGAGCCTTTGCCATGTTTCTGTCCTATTCTTACATTTTTTTGAGATGAGTCAAAGATCTACAGAGCCTTTCCAGGAAAGCCATGCGCAGTGTTGTAGAGAAACTCTTGTTCTTCAGAGACCTTCAGAAAACTGACTTGGCGCTACCTCAGGCTTTCACAGTGTCTCATGGGCAGAGGTCTCTGCAGCCACCCACATCCTTTCTGTATTGGTCTTGTGCTTCTAAACGACCATCAAAGTTTCCATTTCAAGCCTCTTGGTTGTCATCATTAAGTTGAAATCTTCCTCCTTATATTTCCCTTTCTTCATCAGCTCTTCAGGTTTCACCATTTTTTAACCTCCTTCCAATATGATGTTTGACTTGGTGTTGACAGTATGTTATCTCTCTCCTCTCCCATCATGTACCTCATAGAAAGATATTTCCCTCTCCTTACCCTGTCTGAGAAATTTCAGTGCAATATGAAACAGTAGAAATGGCTTACCAGTTTTAAGGTACCATTTGATGTAATAGAGGTGTGTTACCCTGAATTTAATTTTTCTTTCCAATTCTGTACAGTTTGAATCCTCTCTTTCTCAGCTTTTTTCTCAACGGAGTGTAGATTTATTCCTAGATCAGATTTTATAGATTTGGGTTTTACAGGACTTCATTTCTGCACAGCTGCTCTTTTGGCCTACGATCCAATTTCCCTTATTACTAAGCTTATTTTGTTCTGTCCTTCTGTTGACTTCTTCCTCTTCCTCTTCTTCTTTCTCTTTCTTCCTTTTCCTCCCTTTTCTTTCCCCTCCCACTCTCTGCAAATCAAGCTTGTTTTGAAACCAAGGGGACTGCTTGAGGAAAAGAAATTTTTAGATCTCCAGCATTTTCTTTTCACCTTCCTGGGTAGTGATTTTGGGTTATTTTTGAGCCTGTCATGATTATGGTTTATTTTTTAGCAGGGGGTGCGTTGCTCTAATTGTATCTGGGCAGGGTTTCAAGAAAGGTACCAAGTATGATAAAGTTTCTTAGAACAGCTTCCTCCCAGACGAGTTCCCAAAATGATGAGAAGTGAGATAAAACCCTCCTTTTCTTCACAAGGCAAGCTCACCTCACTCCTGTTTCAGCTCCATGTTGTTTGGTTTTCTCCCATCACCAGGAATGGGTTTTAAGCAGTTTTGAAACTTTACTGCAGTTAGGACATAATAAAACACTTGCTTTTGTGCTGTTAGGAAGTCTAGGAGAGGTCAGCTTTACTTTCTAATGTAGGAAACCCTTCAGGCTTTGTCTTCACTGAGTAGAAGGTGGGAGTGGAAGGTGGGCTCAATCATCACAACTTTTAAGCCACACTAGAGGAAATCTGTCCTCTCCCACACACAATTCCCACTTCAGGTAAAATGAGAGTGTGTCTGTTGTCGTTACACACAGGGATGAACAGCATCTGTTACCCCAAAGGGTGAAGAAAAAGTCCCACACTCTTGCAGCAGTGCAGATAAAACTTTCAAGTATTGCTTTCCAGTGAAGCTTTTCTGCTAATGGGAAGCTCATTAAAACAAACTCTCTTTCCAGCCACCCTGCAGCTCTTGTGATGGAGGTGATTCACCCCCATTGTCAAAGCCTGACCGTTTCCCTGATCGTTTGCTAGCCCACGAATCAGGGGCATCTGCACTGTGAAATGCTCAGGACACCCAGGTCAGTCTGACTGTCCCATAAAATTTTCTTGTATTGCACAGTAATCAAAGAAGCATCTCTGTTCAAACACCTTGAAGTCATAAAAAGTAGGGTTCTTGCAGAAAAAAGGTCTTTGCTGGTGGACAGTAGAGGCGGTAACTCTTCTTTAAATCTTGCACACAATCCCCTTTTGTTTTTATATATATATGTTTGCAAGTGTATGCAGTTTCCTTGCTATATTTCAGACTCTTTTTACATGGAATTGCTGTATTCCTTCGTTGAACATATCTGTTGTTTTCTCATTTAATATATTTTTTAAAAAGCTGTATGCCGTCAATTCTCCTGTAGTTCAATAAAAAGTTGGCACGGGAAGCACTGATCCTGGTATTATCAGGGTCAATGGAAAAGTGTCCCATAGGCTTCTGTGCAGTAGGATCGGGCTTTAAATAGCTACTTGACCAAAACTGTAAATAAAAAGATTTCATCAATTTATAGAAGAGGCTTCTCTGAGAAAATCCTCATCATTTTGTGGTCTTTTTACAGTACAGACTTGGAGCTAGGAGAATTAAGAGCACCAAGAAAGTTTGTGAAAATGTTAGGCTTGGCTTTTTCATACAATTTCTCCTAAGTAGCCTAGTATTTATGTATTGTTGATGCGAGCTGAAGGAGTCTTCATCCTGAAATAATGTTGAGCAAGCAGTTTTATTATACAAAATGGGCAAACGTGGAAGTGGTGTTTAGATTTCCAGACTCCTTAATGTTTGGGCCTAAAAACTTTATACTTTTTTGAGCAGATTTAGAAGTGCGAAGATGTTTTTAAAGAATATGTTGAGGAAAATCTTTGCAGATTTAACCCCTTTTATCTTGGGGAAACAGATTTACTTCCTCTGCTTGTTCTGATAGCTTCCGTTCAATTTCTTGCTCTTGCCTCCTAATTTCTGCTTTTTCCCTTTTTTTTTTCCATTTATTTTTCCCCCGTAATGGAGACATTTCTTTATCCCCACATCTGCTGTCTAGCCAGGGCATGATACCTTTTTTTTACCCTCTGCGCATGCAGTCCTGTAAAAATGTGGCAGATTGCAGAGTTCAAGTGCTCCGAAATGTGAAGCGAAACAGCTGCGCCTAATCACTTGCACAAGGAAGGTTTTTGGAGCTTCAGTTTCATCTCTCATCTGCCTGGAATCCCGTATTTCCTGTGTCCAGATCAAGTGGCAGGCAATGTCAGAGGTCTTTGATATATGGGCATCATATTCAGAGCCAGTGCAGGAGGCCCTTCGTTAACAGCCACAGCACGTTTTTTAATTTGATATAACTTCCAGACACTTTGTTTGCATTCAGGGAAGTGTAGTTCCCATAGAGAGAAGCATACAGCTTTTAGCAGTCATTTATCAAGCCAAAGGTAATTCACATTATTGAATTGAATGGGGTTTTATGCATCACTCACCTATACAAGTCACGGAGAACATCAGGCATAACAGCCGCTTGCAGAGAACGGGTCCATTCCCTTCATTTCTTTAATGCACCTTCAACATTGCCCCATCAGGACAGCCTTCACTCAGGATGTTCTGTACACTTTAGTTAAATGGTCTTCCTGATCTGAACTGTCAGTCTTTTCACCTTGATGCTTCTTGTCCGCATCACATTTGCAAAAAGCTCATATTGAGTTTATTTAGGGTAACTGAGTAAAATGATACAGGGGACTATACGATGATATGATAAGGTCCTCCTTATCTGACTGACCAGTTGCATGATAAATTGTCTTACCTAACGAAGTAGAAAACTGGGTGTGAGCAAACTATTTCCTCCCGGATGATATATACCACACAGAGTAATTCACAAACTTTCTCATTCAGGAACTAGGGTTAAAAGGTAAAATTAACAGAAAACATATAAGAAATTAAAACCCAGGTCTTCTCCAGCACATAGCTGGCTTTGAAAATCTTGCTGTTCAAGCTAAACACAATTTGAAAACTATGTGCAGACAAAAGGTGACACTTAAAATTGGAATCATAAGAAATTGTGACTGATGAGCCTTCAAAAAAAATTACGAAAGGACAATTAGATTTATTTTATTATGTATTTCCATTACATTTATTTATTTAGACGGGGAGAACTACTGCTGAAATGGTTTGATTTAACCTTTGCTACAACATTTTACCAAACTGGTCCTTGTGATCAGTGACGCTTTGGAATGTGAACTGTGCAGAAGGCAATACCGGTTGTTCAGTGCTTTCAGACCCAGCTCTGTTTACCGAGCATAAATGCAAATGCCAGTTAAAATACTTTCAGTTCTATCCTTCTGCTGTTCAAGTGCAGGAACAATTATCTCCATCAATATTTATTGGCCTAATCCTAAACAGACAGTTCCACAAGTACAGGCAATAGTCCTGTTAACGTGCTGTTAATTTTCAAGCATAGAGGTTGAAATGGACTATAGACTATACTGAAAATGAGTAGAAGTACATTTCCCTAAGGTAAAATACACTCAGCAGCCTCTGAATAATGGAATTAGATTTTTTCCATGGTTCTGTTTAGTGGATTAAATCTGTGCAGTCCTCTCCATTCATCTCTGGAATATGCCTTTTCCAAATTCTTCCTGGCGTTCATTGCAAAAAAACCCTGACTGCCTTGTTCTCCTGTTGGTCACTGTGGAGTCAGAGAGGGATATAGCACTGTGGAGGGGTTATTTATTCGATTTCTTCTCGATCTAGCTCCTTACTAACAATGGTTGTTTGCTTAGATCCTCTATCCTAATATAAGTCAGGACTTGGTCTGCTGTTGATTCCTCCTTCATAGCAGAATTTAATGCCATTCCATGGCTTGATGGGAGTCACTGATTTCTGCCACCAGAAACACGGTTTTGTCACTGTAAGAGCATGTGGCTTCATAAACACATTTTTTCAAGAGAGAATCAGCCTATCAAACTTGTATCGTGGCTGTTTAATTTCTGAAATCAGACATATTATATGGCTGCCACATACATACACATTGAAGTTAACTGTTAGCAGAGGGAAGAAATTACTTAGAAAGATGCAGGGAGTAACAGTAGTGGAGACAAAAGCTCCTTTTTTATTCACAAGCTAAATACAGCATGCAGCAGCTGCACTGCATGCTAAACCCATATTATCCTCTTTATGACCTCAGTTTTGACCTTAGACGGGGTTTCATGCTCCACTTAAAAGCAGATAGTATTTTTGTTTCTAACCTAACTTCTCATGAGGCTCTTTTGAACACAAGTTACAATTAGCCTCGTGAAAATAAGCTAAATACCTGAGCCTGAGGTTATAGATCTCTTCATTTATGGGAAGGTAAAGCCACCCTATATGAAGTCCGCAAGATGACTTTCTTTGCAAACCACAAAGCCAAAAGTCAATGTTTGTCTGTTCCACAGTGTATTCCCAGCCACCTGCTTTCACATTAAAATGTAAAGCCTAGCTACAAATCTAGTTATTTAGAGCGTCCTCCTATAGAAGCCACTCAAGAACATGTTTCACATTGCCAGAGTGTTAGGATTCCTCTGTGTTCATCAGCCTTAGCAACTCTCTAATCCTGGCACACTAATGAAACATTTAAGATATTAATACAGGGAATCAAATATAATAAATAGTCTTCATTGTGTAAGATAATGAAGAATAGGTCAGTTTCCATGTTTCTTGGTAAAGGACAGGAAAGCTGACTCTGTTTGAATGCCAGACTGAGTAATGTGATCATAAAATTGACTGAAAACCCTGGGCTTTTTTTCTCAATGTGTACAGAGTGCTGAACACCCAGAAGTCCAAACTGCTTAGGAATTTGCAGGCTGAGAATTTGCTTTTCAAAAAGTAAGAGAAAGTATAAGGAAAATACTCAACAGCCTGTCTTTATGGTCTGTTGTCCAAAGGTGAGAAAATATGTCAGGAAGTCAAGTTTGGGGTTACTTTGTAGAGTATGCAGAAAAATACAAAAAAGGGAACTTCATGTAGAATTTTGGGGTTTAGGGTTAGGCACCAGGTACCTGAAGTCTAAATATTGCACTTGGGTGAACATTAAGCACCAAAATCCTTTTGGTCTTGCCCTTTCCTCACACAAGGATGAAAGATGTGCTGTGTTTCTACACATGGCATTAATGCTATATTATTAATAACCAGATTAACCTTTACTTTGGACCTAGTACATCCATATGCAGGCTTAGTCTTGATCTGTTCTTAGGCTGAAATTTTCTATTTGGATCAAATCCTGTCAGTTGATAACCATTTTTATTTTATTTTACATACAAATTCATACCATAACACATCCATCCAACTTTTCATTCACTCTTCACCTGCTCAGACCTCAGATACACCAAAACTCAGCTCAGTATGCTAAAGGCAGACCCTTCCCATCTTGAACTTAAGGGCTGTCTGAGGTTTTCCTGATCTGTGCTACAAATGGAAAGAGTCAAAAGGTTTTTGCACTGGCAGTGATAAAGAGCATCAAAATTCATGAACTGCCCTTGGAAAGGTTGCTGCAATACAGGTACAGAAAATTATGTATATATGACCTGTGACTCTATTCATCTTTCCATCCTGTTTGGAAACAGGTTCCCCACACTGAAGTTGTGGTCATATTTAGGATTTTTACTTTCCAAATCATAATTTTTTTTGGTAATTTAATAAGGATATTGATCCAAAACTGACCAGCTGGAATCAAAATTACTTCTTCATCAGAATCGTGTTCATTTTAGGTACAGGATTCTTCTTAAAATGCTGCCTTTAAATTAATCTGGTATATATTCCAAAACAAATTTGCCACTTTACAGCTAAGATTCTTTCTTCTTACAGTTCTCAGTGCTGATCTAAAATGATTTTTATACTTAGAAAACACAAAAGTTGAAAGAAATTTGTGCGTTGTACCCATCACAAACAAAATACTTTGGAGCATTAGGGGAAGGTTTTGTTTTTCCTTTTGGGATTGCTCTTCTTTGCATAACTATGAATGCACAAAAAAATATCCAGCGTTATTGCAGTATTTGCAATTCTATCCGGAGCAGAACTTCAGAAATATATTGAAAGAGTGTGTTCCTGTGAGAAATCTAGCTCAAGTTTTAGATGAAACTTGGATAGGATTCAAATCAGCTTTGAAGCTTTCCCTGAACTGAACCTCCAAAAATCTCTTATACTGGTGGGTTTCAACCTTTCTTAGTTTGCAGAAATGCCTAAATAAATTTAGACCTGCTTGGAAACAAGATTATTTTTTTTCTTAGGTTTCTGTCACAGATTCTTTAACAAAGTGGGATAGACTTCCCACCTGAAAGCCACAATGGCAACTCAACAGCTATAGCTTTGGACCATGAAATGCAGACAACAGGGTGTTCTACCAGCTAACCATCTCAGAAGGCTGAGAATAGCATGAAAAAAATCAGTGGGAATTTGGGTGGATGAGCAGTCTGCTAAAAGTCCTTTTCAGAAAGAAAGAAATAGTGAGAATGACTATTCTCTGTACTTTATACTGTATTGTACTTCTCCTGTATGATGTAACCAAAGACGTAGGATGTTAGGTCTCTCACATACTACCTCCTTATTCCCAGCATCTATTTTGTGGTAGTTTTGTGACTGTCCAGGAGCCTGGGCAATGATCACTTGCTATTAAACAGTGGAGTGCAAAGCATTAAACCACCAGCTGACTTGTGACAATGCCCTTAAAAATGCCAATGGATCAATAGCAATAGATGTGACCAACTTCTGTTCTTCGCTCTGAGACACGTTTACGGTGATCTGTGGAATCTTACAGTAAAAATAACACTCTTCTGTGCTTTGGGAAGACTGTCTGCCTTGCTTTTAAGTAAGCACACACAGCAGGCTAAAACAAGACCACAGCTGTCAGCGCTAGCTCTGCAGATTGGTAAGAGATCATATTCTATCCCTGTTACTTGTTTGCAGCCCCTTTTATGTGTAAATCAGTGGTCGGCACTGTGTACCTTAATCTCTGAGTTAAAAGAAATAAGCAAGGAGATTTTCCTATATTTCATTACAAGAGAAAGATACTTCTATAGGGGGTTGCAATGTGTGTTATTAGCTTCAGAAGTGTCTTTTGGATCTGTTCCAGGCTTTCAAATAAATATGCATTTTGGCAGCCTTAAAAATATGCATTATGCTTATGACAGACTAGTCTATCACTTTAAATAATACGTATAAGTGGGTTTTTTAAAAAAAAAATACTATTATTTTACCACCAGGGCTGCTCTGTTCTACAGCCGGTTATAAATATATTTATTAGTAAGAGTGCAGTTACCTGACAGATTCACGCTCAGCCATTCTTGAGCTTCATGTAAATATAATTTAGGGCATAGAGCATGCTTATTAACACAGCATCCTTAAAACACTTACGAAAATGAGTAGCTACACATTTGCTAGAGCCATTTCTTCAGTAGAATTTGGAAAATTTTACATTTTCATCCCCTTCATTATGTTAAATGCAATTATGTCCTATTACAGACTAATACCTTGTTAAATTAGACTTATTAACTCAGGGTAACACACACCAAAAAATTATGAACTACTACAATGAAGAAGAGGTAATGCTAAAAGGTTTCAAAAATGCCCTACCCTTTCACCTTCAATGGCCAGAGTTCAATTTCTTGCTTTGATCACACATGAAAATGAGTCTCATGGTCAGAGATGGGTCTGTCAGAAAATTCACATCACTGCTGGCAATCTCTGCTCAAGAAAGACCTAGAGCTTGAGCAGCAGGTAGCACAGACATTGAACCTGTTGGGGGGGGAAGGGGGGGCAGAGCTAAGATTAATTTAACACATATTAAGCTTCACCAGAACAAAAAAGGCTTTTGATTACAAAGTAGTAAGGGCTTTTTTACTTTTTTTTCCAGTTCTACTTTATAATTAATCTGATAGTTTCCCATCAAGTCCGGAATTTCTGGTACATAAAAGAAGGCATGTAAAAACTGAGAAGGGAACACCAAACTTTGACGTTTGTGGATCAGTTAAGAATTAATCTCTGCTGTTGTTCAAATTGCCACTGCAACTGATTTAAGATCTTAACTTTTCTAAGAGTTTAGCTGCTCCTCCCCTGGCCCAAAATAATTCATTACTGATTGTTATTCTGCCTTTGCAATTAATCAGCTTTGTAAAGTGCTTCGTTTGGTGCGTTTGTATTGTTTAAATAAATCTGGAAACACTAACCTTGTCACGTTCAGGGGTCGAGTGTGGGAATGAATCTTTAGAGTACAGAGGGTAAAATACTTCAAGGCGTATCCACAAGAGATTTCATATGGACAATCGGAATTTATTTTCCAAGTGGATGGTGTACCCAGTGTAAGTGAGCACTGTGGCATGTTTTAAGGTCTCCTTAACCTGTCTGTGCAAATTGCATAAATCACAGCAATAAAGTCTCTCTATTCAACGTGCTGGAGCTGAAGAGCACTGACCAGCTTTTGACCTCCTATTCTGGGCCCCAACTGACCCTAACTTAGAAGTTCAGGCGGTCAATAGCAGGTCACCGGGGGCATCTGCAGTCTTCCTTAATTCCAGTTTGATTGCAAGGTTAAATATAAGCTGCACAGGTACCCTTTGCTGCCTTCTTTAAGTATTCCTGACCACTGCGGCACATGTGGCTCTTATGAAGCCACCAAAGAGATGGGGAGTGTGCAGGGAAGCCGGGGACGAAAAACATAAAAAACGAGGTTGCTTTCTCACTGGCCATCTCCAGTTTGGCATAGACCAAGTTGGTCGTTTATCAGTATAATGGATCTACAGACAGCCCTAAACAATTGTCAAACATTCTTTTAAAAGCCATTAGTTTTTCAACTAATATATATCTGTTTTGTGCATTTGTTGAACCCTTCACTTGTCACTGAAAAGGGCCTGTTAAACTAAACAGAGGCCTGATCAGTTTTCAGTGAGCTCTGAGCCTCAGAGTTCACCTGGGTCACCTACAAGATTTATGAGACCCCAGTACCGGCATCCGACTGGAACCACGAGTCCGGCAGCGAGCCGAGCCTCCCCCCGCGCGCCACGTCCTGCAAGGCTGCCCTGCTATTCCCAGCGACTGCCAGGGAGGCAGCAAAATTGATGACCTGTGCAGATACCAAAGTGGACATCAATAAAAGGAGATGGATGTGAACCATCAGAGTGACATGCCTCGCTGCTGGGGTGGCTGGGGAGAGGGGGGAACAGGTTAAAAAAACACAAGAAAGTTATTTATATAAGCTTCAAGGACAAGGATTTTGTCACTACTTGCTTGAGAATTTAATCTTAACGTGTACTTTCTTCTGGTTTCCATCACTCTACAGCTGACAAAAAGACTGCCAAGGTATTGCAGCCGTGAGATAGCTCTACCATGGTCTCAAGTGCCAGAAATTATAATGCAAATGTTAACGCGGTCACAATCACAGAAAACCACGCAAAACACTTAGTGGCCTTCTCCAACAAACATTGAATAATATTCTCAGCCTAACAGAGTAGGCGTTGAGGTCTTCCTGTTTAACAGGGGGCTTGGGAAATTCAGACAAATTATTTTGTTGCATGTTGATACCTGACTGTCTGTATGCAGGCGACCAAGCGCACGCCGCAGGGAGCTGCCTTCCTGAAATCCACCTGTGTGAGGGATGTTACTGTAGCAGGATGAGCAGCAGTGGGGCCAGACACTGCTTCATCCAAAGCAACATATGCATGCAGATAGATCGAGAACAACACCGTTTTCTGCAAAACCCCTGTCTTTGGCCTTAAAACACACTGAAGAAACTAACAAGGAAACTGTTCTCAAAATTTCTTTCCATTTTATGCTCAAAGTGTTTACTTGCCCTCTGGGACATTCTCTGCATTCTTATGTATTATGTAAATGAGATCTAAATCTAAAATGTGATTTGTATACTTGGAAGCATTATGTATTCATCCACATAAGAAGCAATGGCAGATGTTTACAAAGAAGTGCTCTGCTCTCCACAGGCAGCGTTCAACAACCCTCTTTCCCCTGAAATGATGTTCTAAGGTGCAGCAGCTGAGAGATACAAAGGGATGAAAGCAAAAAACATATCCTTAAGAAGATGTGTTTTTAAGTAGAATCAATGTTAAGCAGGACCTAACATCTGAAATGATTGCAAACTGTTTATTTAAACCAAATTTCCATTTGCAACAAAAACTTCCTGCACACTCCCAAGTTTCAGCTTCCTATCAATAAAATGAAAATAGTATTTTAAACTTCAGTAACACAACTATAGGTTCCCACTGACGACATGCTGTGACCCTCAGTGGAGGACATTACACTGTAATTAGTATGTGGAGTCAGAGGAAAATAGAAGGTAGCAGTTAAAGGGGATCTTTTGAATCTGATGCTATCAGTTATATCAGAAGCAGGAGTTGTCTTAGGAGAAGGGAGATGTTGTGTGAGGACTTCTCCTTACATCAGTCCCCAATGTACCAATATTTTGAAATTACTCCTGTTCTCTCTGTGCTTACACATTTTGTCTGAAGAGTGAAATACACAGAGTTTCTAGCAGCAGGGATGAAGGCCAAGGAAAGGTTTGAACTTTCTTGGGTTCAGAGAAGCAACCAACAATTGAGTAGTTTCTAAAGACCTCATGTAGCAAAAGATGCAAAACCTTTTTTTATTTAACCAATGCGACCCATGGGTTTTTTCAGGTTGCTTGTTATCACTCACCAACCATGGCTAGATTAATTTTCAACCAAGTCGCTCTTATGAACACACTGTCTTCACTTCTACTCCTTGAGGGGAAAATGTTTTACTTCCAGTAAACCTGTTGATTTAAAATCGCGCCGGGTTTGTTTGCCATATTGGTACAGATAAGCTTGTCTGGAGCATTGTAAGAAAGAGAAAAACATCATTAATCTCTTCAGAATTTTTTTTTAATCTTCAGCAAACTAATACTCAGATGGCAACTCTGTAATTTGGTGATTCTTCATGTCCTCGACTGCTCCTACAAATATCTGTGTGATGATGTTGGAGAGCACGCTGTGGTTTTGGAAAGGTTAGTTGTATTTCTCTCAGTGAAGTACTAATACTGTGAACAAACCAAAAGCCCTGGTGAGTTTTGTCACTGCTGCAGGAACCCCAGACTTTGTTTAAGGTCCAGCCAGAGTTTATAAACTCTGCAGGACCTCACTGATGGTTTACAAGGTCCACAAGATCTCACGTGGATTTCACAAAGCCTCAGGAGTCCAGGAGGTTTTATAGCCTCCATAGGAGCTCCTGCCGTTTTATAAACCTTGCAGGAAAACTTGTGTGGGTATATAAATGTATTCAGCAGTGCATCAGGATAGTATAAAATCATGAGGCGCTTTTATTCTTTGTCACATCCATCCCCTCACGTCAGGATTCACAGCCTTCACATATAAAATAAACCATCTCTACCCTGACACTCAATGTTTTGTAAGATTACCAAAAAGTCCTTTTTGTCACACAGTTGTTAGATACCTTCACCCAGTTAGTTCTGCTGTGAAAGATCGTAAAGCTCTGACATTTTTGCTGGTTTTGAGTGACTCAGATTCCAGTAAAACAGCGGTGCAGAGTGATATAAGTGCATATAGTGGAATATTTTGGTTCAAGAACTACAGACATTTACTAAAAAATTCTGAATCAAACTGAAATGCTAGTTTTCATGGGCAAAAGTTAAAACAAATCCATAAAGAAACCAAGATCAAGTCATTTCATTGTAAGACATTCAAATAAAAGTGTTACAAATCCTCTATGACATGAAAGATTTTTTATTTGAACATCATCTGATTAATTTTAAATTCCCATTAGTTTTAATTACCCAATGAAATACACAGATCTTACCACAAATTGCATGTGTTTGCCTGCATAATTTAGAAATGAATGACTGTAAAGTTAAAGTTCTGTGTGGAAACTATTAAAGTGTTCATTGAGGAGAAATTCTACAATAATCAGCTTTTGAAGGTAAAAGTGTGATTTCTAGTGCACATTCATTTGAAGAAGGATTGCCTGTTGCCAAACACAGTAGAAAAATGCTGCCATTTATCAATAAAAAATTATGTTCAAATGCTACATTTTTTCAATCAGAAGGTGTACACCAAGACTGTAAACAGACCCAGTCCTAAATTTGTTACTTGGAAGGATCTCCCTTCATTATTTTCAGTTTGAGATTCATCAGAGCAGAGGTCAAGACTAAGCCCAGCATTTCTTTACTTTCATTAAAAGTCATGCTCCTTGTTCGTCAATTGCAACTACATCGTGTTATGGCAAATATGCTAAATATGGGAACAACCACCACTGATGTTTTTTAGTTAGGTTTAATACCAAGAGCCATGTAAGTTTTCAGATATATGTAACTTCTCATCTACATACAGACAATTTATGAAACATTACTGATGAACATAATCACGGTACACACGTGCATTCCCCTGATGAGATTAGGAATTAACATCTCCAGAGGAGGCATATGATGTCTGTTAATGGGATATTACACCCCACATATATATATTTAATGTATGTGAAAATATTGCCTCAGGATTATTTCCTTTCTCTACAAGCTTCTCATATTGTGCTGAACAAAGATTGCACTGCCATGAGGTTCTTATTATTATTCTTCATGGTCAGGTTTAATAGGCAGATATTATATTTGGGGGTGGGGGGTGTAGAGGCAACTTTAACTTCCTCATTATCATGAAAACTTTGTAATCTGGCTACTTACTTTTAGCGACTCTGTAGCTGTCATTAAGCACAGAGCGAGCAAACTGCACAAAGCCAACACTTGAGAACGCACTTTCTTCTTCTTACTTTTGCTTCCCTATTACGGTACGTGGCATACCAACCAAGGAGAGAACCTAGAGAAGACAAGTACAAAATAAGATATATTTTCTTCTGCAGACTGGATATTTTTTTCCCTGTTTTGTTTGGAGTGATGCATGGCGCCTTGCCTTGATTGGCTTCTGGATTTCCATAGGTTATGCTCTGTAACTATTACTGCAAAACAGAATTTTTAAGGCTAGTTAATGATGATCCAAACAGCCATAGGACTTCTGAGGACAAGAGAGGTTATACGCATTTTAGACAAATGAGAAAAGTAAATGCTGGGTACATGTTCTAGTTCTTTAATATACCTGCCCTTTTTTGTAGCTACATCATTTTGGATCCCTATAAAATGAGGAAATTCTGGCAGCTTCCAGGAAGAAACCAACAATGTAAATGCATTTGCATTTTCTTCCTTTGTATGCTCTGATGTATCACATTACTTTTTTCTTTCTATTTTACTCCTTTCTGAGAATTGTGGCAGTGTTTGCGGAGACAGATAAGTCACTGTGCAGTCACTAAACATTTTAAATATTTTTTTTTTGTAATGTAAATTCTATTTTACATGTAATGCTTTCTTTAAGATTTCACACACGCAAGTCCCATAATCAATATAAGATTTCTACTTTTAATTAAAAGAAAGTTTGGATTTGGTGGGGATATTTTTGTCACTATGATTACTGGAAAAAGTTCTGGAAACTTGAAACTTGAACAAAAACTGTAATATACATGCAAAGTTATAAATATCATGGGTTTTATAGTGTTTCTCATTATTTTCTGGGACTGAGTGCAAAAGCTTTGTGACTAGCGATATTGCTGTCTTGTCCATGTCTTGTCCTTTAGATTTTTGTCCTTAAGCTCTTCTGAGCAGGAATTGTAATGTTCTTTATACTTCTGTGCCTAGCACACTGGGATTGACAAGATTTGGGGCTCTATCAGCTGCCAACATATACAAGTGAAATAAAAAGAGCTGAAAACAAAACAAAGAGTCTCTTTAACATCTTTCATCCTTTGAGTGAGGGGATTTAGAAGAGAAGAAAAACATTAATTCCTCTGCTTTGTAGCTATTGCACTGGGATAGTGGATAGGCAAAGAATAAGGTCTCTTTCATTTAAATAACTATCTTTGTGCATGTCTATGCTTCAGACTTCATTGCAGTACACAGATATCCTAATATATTAGCACATGGGCAGTTGTCCTGCTGCAAAAACAGTACTCCTGCTCTGTGCTACCCAAGCTAGGTGGAAAAAACAATACAAGGGGGGGGGGGGGGGGGTGTAATTAGAAAAAATAAACCAGACAAACTTGTCAGTCCTTCCCAAGGCTGCAGTGAGCTCTGCAGGCTGGATTCTGGGTCCTTCCAACCTTGTCAGTACCACATAACGTGGCCCATGCATGGACAGCCCTGACTGCTTCCAAGGTATAGTATAGTGTCCAGGAAGGAGATCCTTAAAGCTTCAGGTTTGATTGTAGAAAAGAAGTGATTTTTCTACTGTTGTAATTAGCCATTTACCTCACTTTTCGGTTGGATGTGTAAGTCCATTGGTCACTTTTCATTCTTTCTTGCAATGAATAACACAATGGACTCTGAAAGATGGGGAGGACATCAGCTAAGCTGGTAAAGTCCAAATAAATGTTGGGCAAAACCTCTAAACTTCTTGATCATCTAGAATCAGGGAACAGAAAAGTGACAATGATGATGAATCAGTTGCAATTACCCTATTTCATCTGAAACAACCAGGCAGGTTTTCTTTCTTGTACCTTTATCGTAAAGTAAATCCTTTTCAAGGGGCCAGTGACAACTCTAATGGATAATTTACAATCTACTGAGCTTCTGGATTAAATAACAGTGAGTCTGTAAACCAACAGGCTTCAGAGAAAACACTAGTAATTTGTTTATTGCCCTCTCTCAGCTCCCCAATTACGATTGATCTCCGCTTAGCAGTCTAGTGCTGCTAATTGTTTGGAAAAGAATGAAATGACTTAATCTTTATAGGCATCTTCTAGCCTAGGGTTTGACTTCATAATTCACTGTGTCAATCTTTCTAAAGCAAAGATAAGTAGAGTGCATAGTTAACATACTGTAATTTAACAAATACTTAATTTATAAGCAGTAAAGCCTTAGTCTCTGCTAAGTATCTGACAAAACGGTGCCACTGATGGCATCTGGCTTTATGCCACTGATAGGCAGGCACGAATAAGCATGAGAGACCTCTTGTCTCTGCCGCTGTCCTGGCAAGGCTTGTGCTTGAGTCAGAATTTAATCAGCTCTTTATCTCCTTATCTCTTCTAGGGTGTCGATTGCTGCAAGTATTTAACACAGAGAGGGACCTCTGCAGATGCAATCACTTTCAAAGTTTCCACGAGCTGTTTCTTAATATTATTTTTAGCTGGAGACTGCTTAGCTACAAACACTTGCATTTTCAGAACACAAAGACACTGGGACTTGTGATGATGATGCCTTCAAATCTTATTTTGAGGGATTTTTAAAGTCTTCAGTACTGAAAATTGGTATTTGAGGATTTCTATTTTTGTGCTGTCACTGGATCGCTTTTCTACTAATACTGCAGAATCCCTTGTAACTGCAAGTTGCACCAAAAACATCCGGTGTGCAAGCGAAGGAGTATAACTCCTCAGCTTTGTGGATGGGATGTTCATGCAGAAGTCACAAATTCTGGCACTTACTCCAATTCTGGCTGGAAAGAGTTCATGTTGTTGAAAAAAGATTTTATAAAAGTATAATAGCTTGAGAATGAACCACTTTACGTTTTTTAACCTAGTGGTCAGAGCATTCAGTTGTGAGGTAGGAGATGTTCTCAACAGAAGCAGAAGACAGGTAGATTAAAAATAAGCTGTACCCATCTGAATGCTTTTTCTTTCTTCAAAAGAAAAAAACAACAAAAAAAACCCCTGACAAACAAAAAAAAAACACGCACACAAAAAAAAAAAAAAAAAGAAGAAAAAAAAGCAAACAACACAATCTGCTGTCATTTAAGCCTAATGCATTTTGTTTCAGTAATCTTATGTAGACTAGCCCGCCTTGCAGGGTCTCTTTTCAGCACCCTTTAGAAGCAGGGTCCAAAACTTTCCCAATACCTGAACGGCATGGTTTGCATCCTTCTCAAGGCAGTAGATCTATCAACTAAATATTAATCAAGATGGGGTTTTGCAGAACTCCTCCTCTCCAGCCCATAGCTGTATTTTAGAATAACCACTAGCAAATCGATGTTGTATTCTGTGCTGGTTTTGCCTGTATCTCAACATCGTTATTTTTCCTTTCAAATCTTATTCTGCATGCTTCCACACCACTGAGGTCTGACAAAGAATCTTACTCTGGTCACTTTTTTTCTCGTGTTTGCTGTTCTCCAGTCATATAGAGCTACTTCTGGCTCAGATCATGGACTATTTAAATAGCAGGATCGGTTTATTCCAGATGTATGTTTGCATATGTTCTTTCCCAGGTTTCAACTCTCATTTTCTGAGTGAACTTGATTATGTTGTGTGGTATAAGCTTAGGGGGCATCAGGAGAAATTATTGCACTTGTCAGAGAATCAGCAGTGGAGCATCAACAGTCAATAAGAGAGGATCATTAGAACTGATTCATATAGGGTCTCTTGGGATAAAATAGTTGGTAGGAGCAGGAAAATCAGTCTGCTCAAGTATGCTGATAACTAAGTGGCAGAGCCTTCAACAGGCTGATTAGTAAGGGAAACCCGACAAAGGGGACTGTAAGTTCATGAAAAGGGGAATCTCCTACTGAGCACTTAAAAAAAGGAAGAGGTCAGAAGCAGAATGGCCGGGGAAAAAAGAGGAGGGTGATAGCAGACATAGGATTTTTTTTTCTGAAAAGTAATAAAAGTTCTAGAGCTTTCAGTACTACTTTGTGGAAGGGAACTGAGACAGAGGAGAATGTGTACATGTTCTGGCTGCACCTTAGAAAGTCCCAATGTCCATAAATGAGTTGCTGGGGTCCTACAAAAGGTTAATGTTAGTCCTGGGATTGCCTTCTGCTTTGCATGGCTTAGGATCTGGGTGCAGATGAGAGAAACCTCAGAAAGGCAGTGCTGGTGTTAAACGGACACAGTAAAAACACAAGAGCTGACGAGCAGTCGGTTTGAATGGACTGGCAGCTTGGAGCATGCCCATCACAAAAAGCTTGATTTGGCTTTCAGGACTATTTTCCAGTAGCAGAATGTGAACCCATAAAGTAGGTCAGCAGGCACAGCAGCAGAGTGTATGTAGCTCCCAACAATTTCAGTTGGTGAAATGAATATACATATCCGGAGCAAGAGTATAATCTTATGTCACGAACATATTTGATCTAAAATAAATTGCGGTGAAACTTGCACTAAGGAGGAATTCCAGTAGGCAATATCCTCTCTTAAGACTGCTTCAAAGTATCCTCAAGATTTCTAGTACAATTATATCCAGACTTAGTAAAATGCCAACTCCACTTGGCAACCGACTATTTTTTTACTCGTAGTCCCTGGAGTGGTAGCTTAAGACATGCCTCAGTATACTTCACCTGTCTGAAACACTTTCACATGTTCATAGGGCTAAATTAAATCAAAATTACTCTTTTTTTATAATCCACAGTACAGCTCTTAGATAATCCCTACAATAATTCTGAATAAAAATATGCCATCAAACAAGCTTTCAGCATCTGCTCATTACACTGTCTAAAGTTAGTATGCAATATATTTCTAATTCTCTCAATTGTTTTCCTCAGATTTATTCTAATTCTATGCTAATAAGTATGAGTAATAAATTCATGATGCTTCTGTGGTAAATAATACATTTAAAATCTCGAGTGAAAGGTTTAGATCAGGAGCTAAACTGACTATCTGCAGTGTAGTAATGGCTGAGAAAATCTTTGAAAGGTTGTGGATATGTAAGAATGAATTTCTCCACATATACGCTTATAAATTTGAATTTGAAATAATATCATCTGAATAGAGATGAACCACTTAAAAGCACTACATACACAAAGACTTCAAATTGGATTTTAGTAGAAGGGGAAATGAAAAAAAGCAAATCATCTGCCCTCCAAAATCCACTTTTCTCTTGTTTCAGTGTTATTCACTACCATTTACTGAGTAACAGCAAAACACACTTGATGTTGTTGACAGCTTGTCTTCCCTTCACACTATCACCCGAAGCACAATGTAATGCCTAAATTGTGTCACATCCAAAATTAGAACTAAACCTGAGATTCCAAATAATGATAAACGGGCCAAATTTTGTGCCTCCAGGTAGTATCGCCTTCGTACCCACACAGCCACTGTGAGACGGTCCCTCTCTTTAAAGTGGTCATCAGCAGAGCCCTGCCTGGTCACAGGCATCATGTCATCCTCACCATCAGGTGCTCACTGTGCTCCCCAGCTTTGCCCACCGCTTTGTTACTGCTGTTATTAAAGGTACCGGCACCAGCCAAGGTCTAGAATTAACTTTTTTGCATTTCTTTGGGCTTATCGTTCACTCTGGACATAAGCACCTCCAGTTCCCTTTCAAATTTATTTTGATCTTTATTAACAAAATACAGTCATTATCAGCTATACATTAATAAGCAAACAATACTGAAAAGGGATTCTGACAAAATAACGTTGTTGATGGCTATGTTTTCTTTTACACCAAGTTTATTAGGTTCATGTTCTGAACCATAAAGAACCTGAAGCAGCATTAAGCTAACAATGTAAGGTAACTGTCTCAGAGGCATGAAACAATGAAAAACACGATGAACTTCTATTATTCATAAGGTATGAATGCTTCCTAAAGTAACTTAGATGCTTTCTTTTTACTTGATAGTGCTTTTTGTTTCCTCTATTAAATAGTGCTTAAAAACCACAACTTCAGTCAATCAGTAAACAGGATCATTACTTCTAAGTGTTTCAGATTCTGAATCAAGGGTTTCATTTAATTTTCCAAGTGGAATAATGCATATAGATGAGGATGTCAAATTGCAAATAACCTGTATTAGAATGGCGTGTACAGTGCTTATGGTAAGTAATCAACATTATTGACTTAGCTTAGGGATTTAAAATGCTGAAAAACACTAACAGAGTAAATTGATTGGAAGAATGGAGATGTGCATCGCAGTGTTAAAAATCTGAAATGAGAGTAGAATGATGCAATAGTATTTCATAATTCAGAAATATATATTCATGGATATGCATACAGGTATATATGGATAATGCCAGTATTATTGATTTAAATTTCTGTGGAGACAAAATAAAGCATACTGACTTTGATTTGAATGGTTATGCTGGGATTAATTATCAATATGTTAAAATCCAAATTGATGGATTCATTATCAATATGTTAAAATCCAAATTGTTGACTACATGACACCCCTGCTGAACTTCTTCCATTAGTAGTTAATGGCCATCAAGTCTTACTTTTCATATTTTTTAACACTATTTATTTTTTCTCCCTTCTATAATCACCATTGTCATGCCAGAAATCTTGCCAGACTTAATGACAAAATCCAAATGATTAATTTCTAAATCCAAAGACTGTAGACTTGCATGTGTCAGTAGGAGCATTACCACGTAACACTTGGCAATTTCTTGCATTTCAATTTGAACAGCCAAGGCTGCCATGGTGAAGTGCCTCTCAGCATCTTCATAAGGGACCTGGATTTGCCGTTTTTCTGTAACCCAGAAGTATACGTGGCCTCAGCCCAGAACTGGAGTTTTATTCATAAGAGTGCATCAGACTTATGCCATAAGGAAGCTTAGCCAGGAAAGATATTGCTGCTTGTAAGGATTTCATTTAATATTTTCAGCTGTAGGTGAATGTGATCCCCAGATTTGTTTGTTGTTTGTCATTCACGAGATTCTGTGTACCAAACACAAAGCATACCAAAGCTCAGTGGTGATATTCTTGCCCATATTAAAAAGCTTCTTAATGCCATGGGTTGTCTTGTTGATTTCATTGAGACTATTTGCTGCGTAAAATGTTAATTGCAAGTATATCATGATCTCGCCCTAAGTGCATACAGGCTGCCTGTGCAGGGACTCCAGTTCACAAGCATTTTCACTGCAGAGTCACCTTGGGTTGATATCTTGTCAGATCTCATAAACACTGCATCCGTCCTACCCAGCAGCTGGGTGACACAACCTGGAGGGAAACCCGGGCTCCCACGGCGGCTCCGCAGCAGACGGGTGAACTTCCCCACGTGGTGATGCCACATCTGGGCTAAGATACAAGCAGACAATGCTTGTGTTCCTTAAAGGTCTGCATTAATTAGATTTATTTATTTATTTATTAGAAGTGAGTTATTAAACTGCATGACAGGGTCACATGCTGATCCAGGATCACTGCTGCCCTTCTGAATCGGTGTGCAGAGTTTCTGCTGTGTTTTACCCTGTAGGTCACTAGGTTTGTCAAGGATAAAGTATTGTCTGTCTACCTGTAAATAGGTATAATTTGGAAAGCAGCAGGGAACTTCATGGGATGGAAAGTGCTGTATAATGGCCCAGTCCTGCAATTGTTCCTTGAAGCTATGCTAGTGGTAAGTAGTAATGGGTCAATGCCTCCCTCCGGTCTTGAAAGCATTACTGGAAATTTTGCCTGAGCAGAAACTGTGCCATTAGGCCTTTGTGTCAGATGCTTTCTATACACCTTTTCTATCATGCAACACTCATGCTAGAATAATAATGTTATATCATTGCCGTTCATCTATGTTAAGCTACCTTACGAACTGCCCTTGTGAAGTCAATAATCCATTTCCACCCCTTTCCATGGCAGACATCATTTGTAGTCTAAGCTCACCCAAACATTTACATCTATATGTGCCTGAATGTGTGTGTGCAAATATACATACTAATTACAAATCCCCCTATGTTAGCCTTGAAATGAAACCTTGTTCAGTTAAGCGCGTGAAAGCTGTGATGCATGAAATGCCAGACGTCTTGCCGCCCGTGCAACTTAATTTGGACTTCTAGGGTGTCCAGTGCATCTACTTACTGGCGAAGGGGGAACTTTTTGAAAAGTGTGCTTGAATAATTCAATTATTATTTTTTTTTCAGCCGACAGGTACAATGTACTATGAAGTTTTATGGACGGTGGCAAGCAACATGTTTCTTAAGTTCTAAGGACTTGACTTTCATCTAAACGTTGCTTCTACATTATTTTTATAAATCACATTGTCACAGAAGCATCTTCTTTGAGAAAAAAATCAAGAAAAATTTTGTTATTATAGCTGTAAAAAAAAAAAATAATTTAAAAAAACCAAACAAACACAAAACCAAAATATAACAGGAAAACAATCCCTACCCCCAGTCCCAGAACTTCACAATTGCCAAACCTGCCTTTCTTTCTTGTGTCAGCAAGTGCTCCTGGGTTTTGTTACTCCTGAAGTTTTGCTCTGTTTGGCAGCTGGTGAAGGCTGCAGTTGCAAGAGAAGGAAGGGAAAACGCTAGCAGCCACTGAGCCGATTGGTAGCATCGAGGTACCTCACCTCGGTCCTTCTGCAGCCCCATTGCGGTGGGGGCTCACACCGCGTACAGGTGACCTGGCAGCTCCCAGACCCTCCCGGGGCAGCTGTGCTGCCTGCAGCTGCCGCCACGCCACCCTCCACCCCGCTTGCCTTCGGCAGGGTTGGCAGCCAGCTGCGATTTCCTGGGGAACACGAGCGACTGAAAGGAAATGGCAATTATCAGCTATTCATATGGCAGCAGAACCTGAATGGGATTTCATGGGACAAATAAAAGAGCACTTCTCCCACCCGGGAGCCTCTGCCGGCTCAAGCCATGGAGGTTTTAGAGCTACGAGAATCTTTTATAGTGGAAAGCTGGAGCTCCAGCTTCCCCTGTAGTGTTGGGTTTATTTATCACCACTCATAACGTCAAATTCAATGAATTCAGCTGGCCACCCTCTACTCTGGGGGTTTGGTGCTTCCATGCTGGAGCAGACTTAGCTCCCAGTGGCAAACCAGGTTTATTTTGGGGTGCAGAAATGGCCCAGGAAAGGCCAAAGCTTGTTTTCCTTTCTGACAGCTTGCTATTGCATTTCACCCCTTTCAGCTCCAAGTATTAGCGCATCCATTCAGCTTCTAACTAGGATCGTGCAATTTAATTCTTCTCCTCTGGGCTATACAGATGACATGCTTCATATAACAGCAGCTTTGAGTGTATACATCCTTGTAATATATTTGTAACTGGTGCTTCAGATGATCTGAGTACCAGCACTTCTGATGTTTCAAGCCGCATTTGGGCGTTCACCAGGGATCATTTCCCCAGCATGCTGGAAGAGCACTCCGTGAACCTCCTGCCATGTTCCCCCAGTTGAGACCAATGTTACTGCTGTTACAGAAGAGCTATGTTTCTGTTAGCAATAATGACTCAGTACATTCTGGTGGATTTTGCTTTTTCTCCAAGTCCTGTTCAGAGCCTGTTGTGTGATAATACTAGGCTCAGCTGGGTTTTCTGGCGGGTTTGCTGCTCTCCTCGTTGTGCTTTGCACATCGTCCTTATCGGGGAGCATCATGCAGAGTTCTATTGCAACAGATCAGGTTTAATTGAGAAGACAATTTGTACCTTAATCGGTTTCTAACATGGGAGATTTGTGTCTGCATGTAGGTGTATAAAAGTTTGCTGTTGGGACCTCGCTGTGTTATGTGATGGGTCAGATGCAACCCAAGCACTTTCCCACGCACAACAGTAGGTTTCGCTCAACAGCACAATAGGAGGTAAGGTGGCACAGCCTTCAGATTTCACTGGATGTGGTAAAATCTTCATTCAGTGGGTATTTACTTTTGCTTATGGATCATTGTTATTAAGGTTAGAACATTTATTGATGTTATTCACTGTTATATGAATGTTATATATTATTTAAATTCACACAGGAAGAGCAAGCACATATACAATTTCACATTCCCTGGCTTAAATATCTGAGCAGGTCTGAGCAGAGTAAGACTTTTGGGTGCCTTAATTTATTTACTTTTTTCTCCAAGAGATTTGCTCAGACTTCTATATCCAGTATTTTAAAAGTTTGAAATAAATGAAAGTGATGATGCAAACCTACTGCATTCATCTAGTAAAAAAAAAAAGTGAGATTTTCTCGCTTTCATCATAAAATACTTACCACCTTTAAATACTTTCCAAATAAAAGTGCCAGGACATTGTCATTTATAGCCAATATTAGAGACAGCTAAAAAAATCAGTTTCCATAATACTGTTTTTTCCAACAAATTTTGAAGTTTGCGAGACCAAATTAATGACTTGCAAATATGAAGTAACGAGCAGTACTATTATTCAGACCCAGTCCTCTGGCATGGAGGTGGGAACTGGTCCCTTACCTTCACAGTACTAGTCACAAGAAGACCTGTCCAAAGGCATCTTTGCAGTTTCAGCCTTGGAGAGAGGCCAGAATTAGAGTGAAAAAATTACTCTCCATAGATCTCCAAGCTCAGATTTGTTCCACAGTTCACACCACATCTTCTCATCTCTGACACAACAAAACGCAGAACCATGGCATTGAATGTGCTGCACCCCAGCATGATTTTCTTTGAGCTGGCTGAAGCTGGCACCGCTTGCCAAAAGGGAGCAATTGGCACCACCTGCACAACAAGGGATCACCCCCCACGCTATTTCACTACCAATCTCTCTGAAAGGAACAGGGAGCAAGGGCAACTTCAGCTTAGAGAAACCTCTTCAGGCTTTGGAACTTCCAAAACACAGCAAACTCCTGAAAATGTTGTGAAGGAAAAAAAGTACTCCAAGTATAAGTAAATGACTTTACGGGAAATGCGAAGGGTCTAATTTAGTAACAGCCTGAACTATAAAATATTAGTCAAGTGCTAGCATGGCCATTAATACTCTTTTAACACAGAGCAATTTCACAGCCTCATTTAACTAACTGGAATCTCCCAAGTCTAGTTGGTAATTGTGCTTTTTATTCATCTCGGTAAATTCCATTTAGTGCTTTTTAGCAGTTTCTTAGCATAAATGCATCGAATGTTGTTAAATTGGATTAATAGCTTTTATATGTGATGTATGTTATATATACATTTAACTGAAGGTGTTTCAACTCATGATAGTCTTTTTTATAATACACACTTTTCTTTTTTATTTTTTATTGATTTTTCCCCTCCCACTGGTAATATTTTTGTAATAGATAGTTATGATAGACAGTTGATAAATAGGGGTTTGTAGGGATCATAGGGTTACAGTCATCTTTAGCTCACTTTACATTGTTTTGACCTAAGACAAGCTTAGGGATAAAATCTTTTCAGGTGGGTTAGAAGGTAGACAATTAGAACAATAGTACAGATATGCATTTTTTTAAAATTTATACCTGTCTCATTTCACTTAAAACAGAGGTAACCCTGGAGAATTGTGCACTGACCTCGTATTTCAAAGCGTTCCTTTGGAGCACATTTTCAGAGTTACCACCAGATGTTTACTTCAGTCTCTTGAGTTCTTTCATGATGTTTCCTGTAATTTTTTAAGTAAAGTCTTGATAAAGACTGAAATTGTCAAATTACGTACATAGCGCTCAAGTGTTTTCAAGTGCCAGGGCATTCAGCAGACAGAGTACATCAGTCAGACTGGTGCATCTCTGTACAAGAGGACATTTTAGCCCGCAATTTAGTGACTAGTCAGTCAGTACTCAAAAATAGCTGACTGATTAACTGACGTCATGAAGCACCATCCTCATTTATCTTTTGTGTCATGTTCCCTGCTTTCCTACTGATAAAAGACACGAGAGGGGCAGAAGTACAGCACCACATAATTGTGCCTTTTTAAGTCCTTTATGAGGCGGCGCAACAACATCAACGTGGCAGTGGGTCTCGACACTGGTAAGTAGGGGATGAATAAATAACCCAAACCGGGTAGACAGCAAAGATGGAGGAAAAGAGGTCCCCATTGCAGGTATCTTTCAAGAAGGAGGAGGAATACAATAGCTCCTGCTTGCTTCAGCTCACACCAGTCCCAGCGGTGCACACCTCCATGTATGCATGATGCCAGGCTGGACCCTGCTCTCAGCATCTCCCGAGATCTTGTACTCATGGATCTGCGTTATGGACAAAGGAATCTCAACGAGGCTGAAAACATCCAGAAGTGGAAAAGCTGAGAGCCCAAATGGAGAAGTACAACTGTGAATCAAGAGAAAAGACTGGGGCTGAGATGTATAAGATAGAGTCCCACTAAAAATATCTATATACATACATATATACATATGTATTTATAAACATTTGCCGTCATATTTTGAACCATAGTTGGGAGACAAGCAGCAAACATGAAAACAGTTTGTGGATCCCACTGGCATCTGTTTGGGTTGATCTGTATCCCTTGTTCTGGCTTCCCCACTTGTGAAAAAGGCTCCTATCCTGACTTCCATGGTATTTTTAACATGTACTCCCATGTTTTGAAACACCAGCTCTTTCCTAAGGAACTGTAATTGTTAGAATGTTGTTTAGGTATGTCTCATGCACTTTTCTAGAAACCATTATGGAAAGTGTAAACAAATGTGGGAAAAAATCCTTAATGTGTAAGGTGTTGCCTTCACGGGCACGCAGTGACCTGGTTCAGGAATGGCACGGCGGCCGACCCCTGGCCGCGCGGTCCATTAGCTCACAGACACCAATGTGGTGGATGGCAAATGGCGTTTATTGCTGAACGACGTGACACTATATAGCCTAGGTTTACAATGTCACTTCCGTCTGCTTACATCATAAACTAAAAGCTGTTGGCTACCTGGAGGGGGGCCCTATGTTTCCGTACAGCGCGAGATCTTCCGGCCGCCAGGCCCTACCTAGCAACCGTAAGGTACTGTAATTTGTTGTATCCCTTCAGTTTCTGCAAGTCTTTCTCCATCTCTGAGGATGTGGCGCAGCAAATATGTCTGTGCTCTCACATTTCTGTGAGTTTCCAACACCCGATGTAGTTAGGAAAACTCCCTTTATGCTCTGAAAGCTGCTGACAAGACTGGAAACCGTTCCATTATTGGGGTTAAGCTCCTGAGCACGAGCTATCGCTAGATGTGGCAACCGTAACTTGCGCATCCTTCTGCGATAAACAACCTGATGTCACGAGACCATGTGTCTTTTGTGTTTTTTAATGACCTATGGCAAATAGTTGGGCAGGGAAAAGCATTATTCTTGGGAGACGTGAGGTGTGGTTGACAAAGAGTGACACAAAATAAGCTGTAATGGTCAAGGATGAACTCACCAAAGGCAAGAGAAGGCAGGAAGACCTCGCTGGAAGTCGATACAGCCTGATTTTGCCTTCAAACTGAGAGTGTCCCAGTAGCTCTGTTCTGGTTGCGGTCTCAATATCATACAACAAAATGAGACTGTTCACTCCTAAGAAATATCATCGGCTTTCTTCCCAGGGAGAATAGTTGCATTTCTGATGACTGCCATGCACTAATAAAAGTTGAGTGATATTTGTAATCCTTTATTTTCTTTCATTCAAAGCATAGAAGCAATGATTCAATTTTAATCCTTCAGTTTTCCATTTCAGAAAACAGTTTCCATCTTTGTTTCAATTCAAAAAGTAGTCTTATTATTTGCATACAGAGTATATTTTATTACGATGTTTTTATCTCTGATATCTGTAACATTTTATTACTGTGTTAGGGACAGGTATCAGTGATGTATTTCTTTCTCACATGCAGCAATGCGAGATGGTGGTGCATTTCCTGCATTAAGTGTTATCATTGACAAAATGCACAAAACTGGCATGAATTGGCATTGAAGACACAGCAAGCTTAATTTTTTGAGTGCAAAAAGGCAGCCTATGCACTCTGCTTTGGGCTATTTTTGTTTTTATTTAAATCTTGTGATTTTTTTCTTTCCTTTGCAGTTCAGGAGGAATTATAACTGCATGTTCGGATCCTGTCCAGCTAAAATCGATGCCATAGAAATAGAGCTAAGCCTGGGTGCAGTATGGGCTCTTCAGACTTCAGACCAAACCTCACACCTTGCCAATCACAGGTCAATATTCGCAGGCAGACAGGCCAGAAGACCTAGGAACTGATTGTTGACTACACTGACAGATCACATTCATTACTTTTGTGGTGTATAAGGCTGGTTTCTTTTTTCTTTAATAGACACAACAATTAATTTGGAATTCTGTACTGTTCGAATACAAAATCATGACCAACAGAAAAATTGAAGCATATTGTTACTGTCAATTGAGATGGGTTTTCTTCCATACTATGCTTGACAGTAGTTTATATCTTTTGCCAGAATGCTGCCAAAAATCTTTTTAGACCTTTCCATGTCTCTTTGTTGGAAAAGCATCGTAAGGGTTGGATGGCAGACAGAAATCTTCCCATATGCCCCGTAAGCTTTAATTTAGGAAAATTCAGGTTCTGACTCTATTTTTGCATTGCTTACTGTCTTGATCAAACAATCCTACCAGGTTCCAAAATATGATCACCTCAGAACCTTAATCAGGATGACTCAAGTTTGGGCTGGTTTTTTTTCATCCCTGTTCATTTTTAGCTACATGGCCTCATACTGACAGTGCTACAGGTAGCAAAAGGGAGCTAATTTAATTAAATAAAATTCAAAGAGATAGAATGGAGGAAACAAGACAGTTACAGTTCCCACTGCTGAGGAGAAGAGGGGGAAATGTGTTTTTCTGGTTAACAAAATACTGTTCAATATTCAACTTAAGGGAAAATAATGCTAATAGAAAGAGTAGACAATGACACCTAGTAACCAGCAGATTCTCTTCTGCTTCTCAAAAAACCTATGACCTATGACAGCTAGCCACTCTGTTACTTCACAAAATATTAATAAAGGGATTGCCACCACTTGTGGGGCTTTCTCTGATTAACAGTTGCCATCTTTTTAGTACAAGGCTTTAAAGAGAGGATTGATCTTCTCATGAGTGAGAAACTTCTTTCTTTCTCTGTCTGTTTTACTTATATTTGTGGCATACATGTTGCAGTCTGCCTTACGTGGCAAAATGCAGGTTAAATACTCATGTACAGGTAAATCTTGCACCTTGCCTCAACAAAAAAATCATTGGTTGGAGTGCTGAAAGCTCCTTTTCTTTGAGCCCCTGGGTCTGGAGCATTTTACTCGAATGAGTGTTTGTGCAATGGGAAGACAAAAGAGGGTGTGTGCCTGTGCATATTCGCTGAAATAAGTATTCACCTAACTCTCTAAGCAGCCTGCATTTGTATAAAAACCTGAAATTTTTGACTCTTTTACTTAATGGTTCCTTCATTTTTTCCTGAAGGGCTTTGTCGCTAACCTGGTTTCACCTGTGACAGCCACAGGTAAATCTCAGATTAAAATTTATGTTCCAATCTAAAATGGATCCTTTCTAATATTGCCCGAGGCTGCTTAGGTTATGAATTTTGTGGTGTGTTAGGATACTCTTCAGCGATAAGAAAAAAGCAGAGATTAGATATGTTCCAAGCTGTGTATATGTTCTCTCTTTCAAACAGCTGAGAGAAGCAGCCTTTAAAAGAATGCTTCAAATATTTTTTTCCTGAATTGATATGTGGTGTATTTCTTTCTTACACAAGGTGACAGCATGTGTGAGATGTAAAGACTAGTTTGCTCAGGCAATTACCCCTTGTTGATAGCAGATTATTTCCTCTGGCAAACTTGAAAATAACTTGTTGGTGTATAAGTTACTACTGTTCTGGGGATGCAGTAATTTACTCTCCTGTCTCTTTTATGAGCACATTTATTTTAATCAGTAGAGTTTGGAATGGCTCTTTTTCATCTAACTCCATTTCTTTTGGAGTTATGCACCCTCTTATAATGTAACAAAGGAGAGTGCATTTGCACACAGGAGAAAAGAGATTTGATGTATGGCAGAAGAGCATTCCTTATATAGGAAATCATATCCCATGCTCTTTTTCCGTGTAAAGAATGTAACATTCATTTTCTACAGCAGTGGCCCAAATTATTTTTCTGAATAAGGCAATGTTTCACTTCAGTGAGTTACCAGACATTATCACTCACAGCTGAGTACAGTGTCTCAGAAAACAGTGATCACATACAATTGGGCTATGGGATTGTGCCACAGAGAATCAAGACTTGATTTCTTCTGGTCTGTTTGCTTATTTTTGTTTCTTTTTCTCCTTTTTTCTTTTTCTCTTTTTTTTTACTTCAAAAGCTTTAAAAAAATGCATTTTGTGAAGTTTCTAATGAATGGGATATTTTGTAGAAAAGATCACATACCATAAATTAAAAGATACCTGTCAAACAAAATGCTTATTGTACACTTGAATGTGAAAACAGAAATGAAACTGAAAACTAAAACCCCCTGGCTGGAGAGGTTTCTTAATGTAGAGATATTTGGAATTTGATTCTACTATCTAAACCTCAAAAGTCATTTTGCTGAAGTATGTGGAGCTATTTCCGTGGCAAGGTAATATTTCAGCTGAGTGTAGCAGACACTGGCCTAAAGATGAAGTAAAAAAGTACCTCATAACAGTTTGCATAGCTTTGGCCAATATACAATTATAGCATAATTGATAAGATATTAACACCAAAACTATCACAGTACCTAGCTAAATACATCAATAATTGAAAACATTGCCAAACAAGCATGTTTTCAGTTCATGCTTAAAATTATGAGCCTTCCTTGAGGCATGTGAATAGCCCACATTAAAATTAATGGTACTTTTGTGAACATGACAGCATTTTAGAATAGAGAACAAGCATTATCATCCACCCTATGGGGCAACTGTTGCTAAATATTAAAATTTTTAGTAACCTCACTATGGCTGCGGACTCTTAACCTTTTTGTATGTATCGCATCTGACTTATGTTTCATTTGCTTGGTGCTGTCATCACCTCTGCTGATATTCTTTTTCATTCTGTTGAACAAAATCAGAATTTTTCTGCATGGCATGCTTAGAAAACAAGTACTAAAGCAAGATTTGCATCCATGTCCCTGTGCACTCCGGTGAAATATACTCTGCCCTTAATATGTTTTGTTTGCAGAAGTTACATTTGCTTTCCTGTGATATGTGACGTTCTTCTGAGATCTATTATGGTCGATTCATGATTCAATAGTCATATGCTGTACATTGGAGATATGATTAGTTCCCATAATTTGCCTTTTTCTCCCTAATGTTGCTGATACATGTCCTCCATTACTGGTTTGCCCTGATTCTGAGGGGAAAAAACCTAGATCTGTGAGTATTTCTATTTATATCCCTTCTTGTTGGTAAGGTTGCTAGCTATTTCCCTGTCACAAAATGACCTGTTGATATTTCTTGATTCCAGGCAGTGTCATCTGCTTAATTTTAATAGAGATTTTTGCAGGGTTTTCCCTAGGAATTCACATGCAAAGGTATGGCAAACAGTTTCTGATGAAAAGCTAGAGCTGGAGTGTTCTAACATTCAAAAAGGTTGCATGCATTTTTATCTTTTTTTGCTGATCTTTCTCCACATTTTAACATTGTGGTCTGTGCTAGAACAGCCAGGCAGAAGTGCCAAAATATCAGAAGAAAAGGAATCGTCATGGTAGTGACTTAATCAATCCTGAAATATACCATGCAAAGATCTTATCATTTTTGGGCACACTGTTAAGAATTAAGAAATTTGAACAGACTATACAAAGCCTACAAAGTCATCCAAAGTCACTTTGATATTAACAGAAGACCAGGAGAGTTTGAAATAGCGAAGAAAATCCTACAGGAACTTACACATTTGCTATGCATTCATGTCGGAGGTGTACAAGGGAGGAGTAAATGTTATAATAACAAGCTGGTTCTCACGGACATTATTTCTGAAATATCAAAAGGAAAACCAGGTAAATCCTATCAGCAGGGAACAGAGCTGCTTGCTGCAGCAGGCGCAGCGCTGAAGTGGCAGCTCACAGCTGAAAGGGAAATTGGTGTCAGGCTGAAACCAAGGAAGACCAGACTTTGAAGAAGAGTGACTGCCAAGTATGATCGACTTTCTCCTCACAGTGAGGGCAATGTGTGATGATAAACAACCAAAACTATTTATCACATTGAAATCCATGTGAAGTTCAATACAAACACTGAAATCTTCTGGAGTCTGTTCTGTTTGAGAGGCACTTGAGACACTCTTGTGACAGACTGCTTCACCAAGGACACTAGACAAAGATTATAACTGTGGGTTTGAAACAGACAAATAGCAAGAAAAAATTCCTTCAGAACTCTTGATGTACTCCAGTTTTAAAGATTATTTTCCTGGCCTACTCTAGGCCATATATTCTCCTTTTTTGAGCAAAACCCCATCAGAAGGTAAGCACAGGCATTGTGTGCTTGTGCAACCCTTGAAAAGTTTGATACATCATTACCTTCAGACCAGAAGGCTGGTACCTGTGGAAGGCAGGCAGCTAGCCTTTTTGATACAGCATGGTGCCCCCATTAATGCACAACTTTGAGTGGTACTTCCAGTTGCACTCAATTCAAACGTCATGTAGACCTTCAAGACCAGAGGTAAGATCTCACCTGACAATCTATTTGTCACCCCTCACTTGCTCAAAGCCTCTGGAAAAGACAGAACCCACAGATGGGAACTTCTGCTCATCAGGGCCGTGGTGGCTTACAGTGGAGATCACACAAGATTTTTGCAGCATGATGCTATGGAAGTATGACACAGCAAACAGCTGAATTTCACAGCTTTTGCAGTACCACGTCTACTTGAGTGGAGCAAAACTTCCACATAATCAGCTATCCAGAGTCTATCATTTGTCACACGCTGAACAAAGCCCTTTTTCAATGGTGGGGAGCCAGTCGTCCTGCGTACAAAAGGGCTTTTTCATGTCCTTCTGTGTATAAATAGGTTAGTATGTCTTTAAATTGTTTGTGAGCCCTCTAGCTGTGCATTCAGTGCTGTAGGCAAGAAACAGTCAGAATACAAGAATAACTAGGGCCTGAACATTTGTGAATAACCCATCAAAGACATTTATTTGAAGCCTACTCAGTTGATGTTTTCTTGCATTTGGTAAAGGCATAAAGTGTGTAACATTTCTTTACTGATGCATATTGAGTAAGGCAGACAATCACCTTGTCTTCTCTCAGTAAAGAAGTGAATAGATCTCCCTCACAGCAATTACAAACGTTTTTTGTGTGTATAATAGTCCTATGAGTAACAGTGCAATGAAGGATATGGTTACAGTTCGCACAATATTTTAAGTAGTATTTTTGCACCTCTTTGTGTGAGACTGTCCTAAGGTTCTGTACCCTGGGGGTCACTGGAAAACAAACAAAAGCAACAAAACCAAAACCCTCTCTGTATGAGCATTTTGCAAATCAGTGATGGATTTTACACTTTCATGCTATGTGCCAGACAGGGGAGAACGGACCAGCATGAGAGTCTGCAAGCAAGGCAGCAAAACAGCAAATGCAAGATGAGCATGGCCCTGGCAAAGCAGTGAGATCCAAGGTGGGGTGGCAGGCTCTATAGAACCATGATGTTTGAAAGAAGACTTTTTCTCTTCCTTGGAAACATACGACCTAGACAGAAAAGACTCGAGTCCTCTTTTCTTGTTTTCATTGGTCAAATATCCATGAACTGGTTTGCTTCCAAGCAAAACTTTGTTTCGTTTGGTCTCCCACATGGGAGCACCTACCACTGTGAGCATTGCTACTGTTGGCATAGACCCTGCAACAACTGAAGCACAAGAGAATCTTCCATTTCATCTACAAGGAAGCATTTAACCTCAAAGTGTCAAGCACACTTCATTTATGTAAGCAGAAGATGAGTGTAGAGTTAAATACACTTAAAATAGCAACTTCTAGATATCACTGAGAGGACAACATTAAAGCTTGTCCTCTTTGCATTTCTTTTACAGATTTTTGTCTTCTGTCAGTAGCCTAATTGTACTTTGCAAACCTTCAGCAGACTCAGTGCCTGATCACTTTGAATGGCCTGAGCTCTTAAAGTCTTTTCCATGAGCAGATCCTTAGAGGAAGCCAAATGTATTTGCTGAGCTCATGAAGACTCCAGAGAGGTCACTGCTTGCAGCTGGCAATTTGAGACAAAAAACTCTCTGAGATAGGATGTAAACCCCCCCTTGTTTTCATTTGGAGAAGTCAGAAGTGTTCTCAGGCAGTAAGCCTCACCAATAAGTCCAAAACACAGAATGACATCAAAACACAGTCTCACTTGGAAAAAATAAACTGGAATCACTTATCCAGGTCAACACTATCCTTTGGAGTAGCAAGAATATTTCTGGACTAAAGCAGGCAGGAAAATATCAGACCCAAAGGGAAACTGAACTGGTCTACAGGAATATTTTCTTTGGCACCCAAAAGTTTTTTGGAAGGGTTGTACTTAAGACCCATCCAAAGCAAGTAACTCACCGTCCTCTTGCCACCTGCCTGGGATCCGCTGTGCTGGTGACAAGCGGCAGTGCTTGGCTCTGAGGACCTGTTGGTAAAGGGGAGCTGGAGCCAAAGTTAGCGTGGAGGCAGCATTTTAAGTGCTTTTGTGAATTATTGTCAAGGGTGTAAACAATCTTCTCATGGTCTCTCTCCATTCCTTACAAATAAAGTGTTTTAAAGAGATAATGTTCCATGCATTAATACTTAGGCTTTTTAGTGCCTACTATTACCTGTGGCTCAGGTTCTCTGAAGCCTCAATTGACTGTTTAATTATTACTCATAAAGCTTTCATAGATAAGTGTTTCCCAGTATTTGAAGCTGACGCAGGAGGATGATGATGAACACCCGCTTCCACTTATAAGCACCACTGCACATCAGACTGGGACGACGCTAAACGGGAGTTTGTTTCTCTGCTACCTATCTGCTGTGTGGTCCTCTTGAAGCCATTTGACTTCAGTCTTCTGTGTGCCACACCAATCCTGACCAGAAAGTTACTATAGCAGCTGCTGCAACTGCTTTGCTAGGTGTTGCTTTAGATGCTCCAACTTGGGATGGTGCGACCACAAAACAAGTAAGTCTTGTGGATTTCTTGCTGTGTTTGCTGTAATTATGACTATAGAATAATAGGTTCTTTGTGAATATTATAGCCACGCTTGTGTGCAAATATAAAAACATATGCAGCACGTCTATTTCATATATGCACATTTACGTGTATGTACAGATTTCTACCTCAGTGTTTGTTTATGGAGCTATATATGTAGAAGCAGTTAGTACCACTATATTGGGGATTCAAGTAACCTTTGTATAATACACAAGAAATTAAAGCAAATATCATGCTACTCTGTGTAGTTCCCTTACCCTTTCAAAACAAGCCTCATGATGAAGGCAATACTTAGCTAATTAATTATGTTTTGTCCTTGTTGCCAGTTTTAACCTACAGCATTGTCTTAGGCAGTATACCAAGACCTGAAAGATAATGACAGATGCATTGTGACATTCCCAGTGCAAATCATGTTACAGTCCTCCTAGTACTAATTTTGCCAGCCAAAGCAAAGGTAATGCTTCTAAATAATAGCTAAGCAAAACCATTATAGCACATTACTAGCAGGTATGGAGGGCTCCTATGGCTCATTTATAACAATGAGAAGCTGCAGAGCTGTTATCTTTATCAGAACGATTTTCTCTGGTTTGTGATTTGTGACACCAGCAAACAAGCAATCCTGCGCGCAGCCTCGGCACCAGCAGCAGTTCAGGATCAATGTGGGTGTTAATGACATTGTGAGTAGATAAATACAGGGGCAGGAATCCAAATCCCACAACAGCCCTCTTGCAGTTAATGCCATCTCTGCAAATGGCATATTCTTGGAGCGAGTCCAGGAGCCGTGGTCACAAGATGAACTTTCCCTGACTTTGCGATGCATTAACATCCAGCGCACCCAGGGACCAGCAGCCGCTCCTTATGAATCACTCAGAGGCCCCTACATGTATTTTCTGAATAAGTGTCAGCAAACGTGTTCTGCCCACGCTAAAGAGTACAATTGTTTAACACTTTGTCAGGCAGTTACTGTGGGTTGTATCAACACATGAGGATGTGTCTTTTATAATTTAGTTGGAATGGATTTTTGACCCATGAATCAATGAACGGGTTGTAGACTGAGTAGTGTTTGCTTCCTGAAAGGCTGTATGATATCAGCAAGGTCAGTTTACTGTCTGTCTTTTTTTTTTTTCAATCAGGAAAAAAAATACTTAAGGGGCATTTAACATATTTTGACAAGGTGACCCACAATTATCCATTAGTGTTGTATTTGTCTAAGCCCTTCTGCATTGATATGCAAGGACCATGTAACAGTTCATTGATGTCCCACTTGGGGGTGGGGAATAAGGCAAGTGGGACTTCTCCAAGGTCTTTCACAGCCAGAATGCATCTAGCTTTTGCCATATTGATTAAACATTTGGATAGTTAATCAACACAACTAAGCCCTTTTAACCTACCATGTGCTGTATACAAAAAAGGGAGCCACAAGGATGCAATTTTTATTTTCAAATTCAAGATAAAACCATATCTTAGTAGACAATAAGGACAGAGAAGATATTCTGGGTTTGACCTGGTCCCCGATTCAAACACCAAGCTGCAATACAACCTTGAGGTGTTAAGCGGAGGCAGTGTTTGCTGACTCCTGCAGGTTGTGCCTAGAGCAATGATAAACTGCACTTCCACTGAAGAAGGCAATATCTATTTATTTATTTATTTGTTTGTTTTCCTCATGCTGGAGAGAAGCTAAAGCTATTCAGATTCCTACTTCTACTGCATCTGTGAGATGGGGTATTCTGGGGGTCATTAAAGTCATTTCACTGCTATCTCTGCTTCTGTCACTGCACGACCTCCAAAGGATCAGAAACAGAGAGGTATTCTTAGATGCAGTAAAATCTTGTAATTGTGCTGGTTTCGAAGGACCCAGAGGATGTATGCCAGCTGGGCATATGACGAGAGGGGCTTTTGGTATCTGGGGGAGCCTGCAAAGCAGTCCCCTTGTCTGTCGCTGGCCCCCCACCAGATGGGAAGTAGTGTGACTTGAGCCAGCTGTGGACGACACCAGTTGGTGAACAGCCTGGCCGAGAGGGAGGACCACAAGTCCCTTTCCTACCTGAACCATTATTATAGGATCACGTCTGCAAACCTTCCCATTGCGTTAAGGTTTTATTGCAACTGTAAGTGCCAGCTCCCATTTCTCATCAAACACCATTTCAAAGTAGCTCATAACTCTGCAAATAAGCTCTCCTCCAGGTATGCATCTGTGTGTGTGTGTGTGGGGGGGGGGGGTGTCACTTTTTGGCACCCTTGGTTTGAATACAGAAGATATAACACCAGAGTCTCTGTAAATGAACTTGACCGAGAGGAAGGTTAATAGAGCAGGGGGGCAGAGGAAAATTGCAAAATAAATGTCAAGATATTGCTACAAGTCTGTTTAAATTATTTTAACTGAGAAGCCAAGTAAACGGTTTTTCATTATGTCATATATTAAGCACTAATGTGCGACTCTGCAGAGTAAGTGCCTGATAACACACTTGTTCAATTGGAATAACTTGCATAGAAAAGTACGTGGGGAAGATGGAAGATGGAGAAAAAAACCTGCTGTTTTGGTCCTGTGGTTTGCCTATGGCAGAAGTGTTTTGCAAGTGTGGCCAAGCTGTACACCAAAGACAAACTAAACCCAAACAGACTTGGGTTGTAATTTCCTCTCCTTAGTGGGGTGGTGGCCACGCATCAGTAAAGCACATTATAAGAAAGAAATAAATGGCCCAAATGTAATTCTGACTATACGTGGAAGGGCTCATGTGACTATAAAAAGCAGGTATCTTGTTAGCAGGCAGTGTTGACCCTGTTAATAGAGCTGAATTTCCAAGAATGCCTGCTGTGAACTAAACTTTAACCAGTGGCTGATCTACGCGTTTGTTTAGCTGGCAGAAGATCTTTAACTTCTCTCTGGTTAAGCTACCTTCTTGAGAATTATTGGGCAATTTGTTGAAACTGACCCAAAATCTGAGCTACGTTTGTGGAGTCAAACACAGGGAAAAACTGTTCTGCTTTGCTCCATGTCTTCCCATCCTTTTCACTATTTACTCCACCATTTTTATCACAGGGATGTATCTTGCCTTCTGTCCTTGGCAATGCTGAACTGAGCATGGAGAATATTTCTTTACAGCTGCCCACTAAAGTTCTGTAAATTTCAGTGTTGCCCAAAACAAGTCCAAGCAAGAACTTTAGGAAATTTTCCGGTAATAATCCTGTAAATAATTCTCATTTTAGCTGTTGATTTTAGATTTTCTGTTCACAGAAGTGAAGGTGTGAATCATCCCGACATGAGTTTTTAAAAATAATTTATTAAAAAAATTAACTGTAATCTCTGATCTTTGCACTCCTACATTATTTATCAGTCAAATGGTTGTGAAAACTGTTAATTGCAGTTCATGACGCTTAACAGTTTGTGACGTTACTGGACGCAAAGAAAACGGAAAAAAAAAAAAGTATCCTGATACTTGAATAAATGAGAATGAGTTTTAATTATTTTATTTTATCATTTTACTTGGTTATTTTAGTTAATAAATTAATAGATTCTATTTATGTATAAATAAATACATTTTGTTGTCTATTTTATTATTATTTGTTTAGTTTAGTTTAGTATCTATCTGAGCTTCAGTTTCCAGTCCCTGTTATCCAGATCCTGAACATAAAAGTTGGTGGGTACCTCTTAAAACTACCTGGAGCTCTGTAAATTTCCTCCAAAACAGAGTTCCCATTAGATTGGCATCCGTTACAGAACATCAAGCTCGTACAGCTTAAGCTGTCAAGTGTCACATAATTAACACTGGGAGTCATAATAAGGCAGTTTAATAATTTGATTTACTAAAAAAAAATAATAAATCCCCAAAGTCAATGTTCTAAACCATAACTGAGGGTAATAAACTCAAATGTTTTCATCTGCCGTTCCTCCTAAGTCAGAGGTGGTGGGAACAGTGTCGAGTCCAGGAGGAACCCACCAGTGGCACTGACAGCCACAACTACCCCAGCTTCAGAAGATTTCCAGCACTCACACCGGCTCTGAAGTTTGGCTCTAAGCCTTCCAGAGCTACCACCCCTTTCTTATTCACAAGGCAGTAAGCTCTTTTGAACTATGGCCAGCTTTTATAACTTCTTTGCTGTAGAGAACCTTGGTGCTCCTTCTCGATGATGGTGCTCCTTCTCAATGACAGAGACAGATGCATTGAAGGGCCTTACAGCTCCGTATTCCCAATTCATTCAGATCAGAAAGAAAATAAAAGGACCCTGGTTCCATCTCTCTTTTCCACTTTTAATAGAATTTATCCAACAGCCACCACTATCATTGAATATATTGGTACATCATCTAATTTCCTGTAGCTGAACCGATCAAAAATTATAAATGAAATGAAAGGCATGTTCCATCACATTAAAAAGTATATTTTGGGCAAAAGTGAAACTGTTTTTAAATAGTGTAACATTATGGAATGGCATGAGAAGCAGAACTAAAAAGGAAAAAGAAATAACATCATCAATATTACATCTTTTAATTCACAGTTAATGCATTTGTTTTCTGAACTGGTGGAGTCTAAATGTCAAATCAACCACTTTTAATTAAAAGTCATATTACTCTTTATCTTATACAAAAGACCAGTGTTAACTTCCCCATTTATTTTGCAATTTCCAGTTATTTAAAGAACATGCTGTCATTTAGGATTGTATTAAAATATTCAAAAAATATCTCAACATCAAAATCCTTTTAATGGCTTGCAAATGACTGAAATGTTTTTCAGATTCACTTGTGGGGTTTTTTCAAGGGAACCAATGATTCTTTTAGCAGGTAGTTACTGATTTTTTCCTGGCTTGTGAAATGAAAATACATCTCCTCTGCTTCCCATTTTTCACAGATATATTGTACTCTTTCATTCACAACTTCCCCACGGCAATGTTCAGTATTTTAATCACAGGCGGAAAGAGAGGGATGGTAAGAAAATTTTGCATAACAAGTTTATTAATAAAAGGGTCTTCACTCATGTTCACATGTAAATAGATAGTTTAATAAAGATGTTTCTGCTAGTGACATTGTTGTCAATGAGAGCTGCACGGTAATCCTAGAGGAAAGCATGCTTGGCACCGTACAGAATGCTATCTCAAGGGCTGCTCGTGAAATCTGTGAAATAACAGTCTTTACTTCGTGTATATAAGCCAGTAGTAGGGAGGCTGACTGGTGAGCAGCAAGTTATCACCAGCATAAAGTTCAATGTTGCCTTAACTGTGTCCCAAACTAATTAAAACTGGCTTTCTTTCCTATTTATTTACCGTCTTCACACACAGAGCATTTTGCTAGAATATCCTCCCACCCTAAACACTGTGTTCGTATCCTTTAACTAATTATTGCCGGAACTGGGGAGAAAATACTCTGGGCAACATATTGGGGGAAGAAGAGGTCGTTCGGCATACTCTGAGGAGTTTGGTATTTTCGTCACCACTAAAATCAGAGCCTGTCATGGACAAACAAGAATACATATGCTCAGAGGGCTTTTAAGTTTTCACAGTGCTATGGTTCTGTGCCTGGTATGTGATGCTCAGTAAAACCAACTTCTTAAACACACCCACACGAGCACACAAAAAAAAAAAAAAAAAAAAAAAAAGAAAAAGCAAAAAAAAAGAAGAGGACCTTCTGTGTATTATTATATGGAAGTGATGAGTATTATGACTATATAATTCAGGTGTGTTTGTGAATGCATATACGCAGAAATGTAATATGTGTGGGTGTTTGTACATTAGAGAGCATTAAACTTTAAATCACTCCACGATTTTATACATGCTATATATCAGAGTTATTAGAAACATAGCTCCCAAAAATCTCTCTTCCATTATTTCTACAGTAGTGAAATGAAGTTCTTTGAAAAACAATGACAAATGATTTATACTACCCAAAGATAAAACTGAAAACAAAGGATTAACTATGCTGTGTAAATTATAATTATAGTTGTAATTGGTTAAAATGAATGTGTAATAAAAACCTGAAAGGATGTGTAAACAGAAAGTGAATTTTGGTAATGAATCAATAGATGATGATGTATTCATAATTCTGTTTTCCTTTTTTCTTCTAATTATAAATGGCAAAGAATCATCTAATATTAATAAGATATGCATAATGCAAACACTGTTTTTAAAGTTGGAATCTTTTTTATGACTGGATTAACAGAAAATGTTTCACAAATATTTGTTTGCATTTTTAATGTTTGGTAACTCTAATTCCTTACTCAAAATAAAAGTTTAATGCTCGAGATACTTCACGGTCACAGGTGAAAAAGTATAACTGGAAAACAAGAAAAAACTGCCACATCCTCATTTATGGGCTCTGACTGCTGGGAAAGCAGCAATTCAGCAGAAAACTGTTCCTCACTTTCCTCCCATTGCCCAAAGACCGCTGCATCTGTATAGAAGCCATCAAACCTGGAAAGTAACTGCTTCCCAACAGCTCCCTTTCACAGCTTAGCTAATTAACGGCAGCCACCATCAATTTGGATTACCTAACGGGCGTGCCATCCACCACTGGAGGAGAACAACCTCTCCACTGGAGCAAGACCCATCCGGGCTCGCTGGAGGCTTTTGGGCACTCTGGGCCACGCCAGCGAGGTGATGTGCCCTGATGCGCCTGGCTGGATGCACCCGTGGCCCGACAGCAACCTACTATAAAATCACCAACTTGCTTTTCAATTTTTAGTGATGCTGTGTCACAGCACTTGTTGCACTTGTTGTGGCAACACCACATGGGAGGTCAGGAGGACGGTGTGCTGGAGGACGCATACCTACAGGCTGGAGGGACCACCCCAGCTCCCCCGGGGTTACAAGCTCAGCACCTGTCGAGAGACAGCGAGGAGATGAACAAAGGGAGAAAAGGCGACTGCCAGTTGTCTTTGGGGAAAAAAAATCATATTTTTAACATTATAAACATGGTCTCAGCCTAATGGCATGTGCAATAACATTTCTCTAGCTGCTTTTTGGCAACTTGTTCTGAAGTTTTCCTTGCGAATAACTAATTTGTGTGTGCGAATGTGCAGTCAGCTAAACGCTGAGTGTGTGATTGCAAAATTGTCTGTATGGCAATGCATAAAAAATTAATCATTTAAACATCTTTTGTGAAAAATATCATCATCGTTACTGAACACTAGGAAGCTATTTGTATGAACATATTTTAAATTGGTAAGTCATTGATTTCTATTTAATGCTCTTTGCTACTGTCTGTGAAGTTAAGGAGTTTTATATCGTGCCGAAGTGGAAAGATTTATATAATAACCGTTAAAGAAATAGACCAATGTCGGTTTAGAGACTGGTATTCAAACATTTGTCTTTTAGAGTTTTTTCCCGAAAATGAACTTTTATTAACTCAGGAAAAACAGCTAGCAATACAAGAATGTTGTTGCACCTTTGAATATCTTTCATTTTATCACTTTTAATGCATCTTTAATATTTAACATTCATCTTATTATAGACAGAAATCATGAGATGCATGCGCGGTTTCCACACAGTTTTAAAGTTCAATGCACAGTCACAATTCTGAGGGGAGATTTCACACATTTATGAAAAATAAGGCATTTTTGCAGTAAAGTTGCAAAGTGTGAAAGAATTCTTGTTTTATCTGCCTTACTTATCATGTTTATGAGTTATTTTGCCTGGAAGTAAATTGACAAGTTGTCAATGAACAATAGACACTGCTTCAGCTAGGCTTTTCACAGGTTCGGATGCCTTTGGGCAAAAGGGCTAAATCTGCAGTTTGCAATCTAGCATATGGAGTACAGAAAAAAGTGGCAATGGGGTGAGAGACATTTACCGAGAAATTCATGTGGCTGCTGATCTCTAACCAACCCATTTGGTCTGGGGTTTATGAATTCATGTATAAGCACTCTACCCTCGCCATTAGAGAAGGGGATTTCAGTTTACAAGTAATGACCCAATTCCATTTATTCCTGAAGTACTGCTGATCTGCTCTATCAAAATAAATACTTTTATTTTTCACCACAAGCAATGGCACCTGCATCTTTAATAACAAGGCTGTCTTTAGAGCAGCTTCATATGTGGTTTCTGCAGATTCCTGTATTTTGTTACAAGAATTGCACTATAATGCTCTAATTAGCACAAATCTTCATATCTTTATCCCTACCCTCATTATAAGCGCATCCTCTTGAGGTGTCAAGCATGTTGTACACTTTGCAATGAGATGAAGACGATTTCAAATTTGTATACTGTAGTAGGGGAAACATCATTCTCATTTCCTTTACATGATGTTGTATTTTTCAAGAGACCTTAATGCACAGGGGTGAAAAATGTGATGCCAAAAGTTCTTCCAGTTTCCAGATACTCTTCAAACAAATCATATGTGGTTAAAAGAATGAAGGGAGAGCTCGGAATTTCCCTCTACTGCAGCTGGAGCATATCTATAATACCTGCCTTCTCTTGACTTTTCCAATTGCTGAAGCTATTAAGGTGCAGAACCCACAAAATGCACACTGTTTACCTGGCCAGAGACAATTTCTATTACTTTATAGATATTTGCTACCCATGCGTTCAATGCAGTATTTTTAAAAGGAGCTGTGAGAAATGCTGAACTCTTTTGCTAGGAAATATTTATGCAGTTATGTAGTTTAGGAGCATTACAGTTGGCAATTAGCATAAGAAATAATACTATGAGCAGTAAAAGTGATGATAAATGACTCATGAAAGGACACTAAATTAGACTGGTTACCGCACTTAATTAAGAGGCAACTGTGCTACTTGCTTGATGTCAGTATCTTACATCTGACAAAAAGGCTAAGTAGCCTATTTTAGTTATTATCACGGCCAAAGAAAGTACAACTAAAGCAAGGAGGGTTGCGAATCATAAATACATCACATCATGTAATTCACAAGTCAACCTGAGGAAAATAATGAATGCATTATGTTTTAATGACTTACAAACTCTTCAATTATTAATGATCATGCAGACTATTTTGGCTACTGTATTGGAATATTATTTAGATTTTAATTATCTGCATGCAGCAGTGAAGCACGTTTTCCAAGCTCTGTGATTTGCGTGCCAGTTTTGGCTGATAGAAAGGCAAAAAGATTACAACCGGTTCCATTGTTAACTGAGTTATTTAAATACAAGGAAGAAAAAAAAAGAGATGATCACAAGAAAAATTCCAGAAAGGTTTCTACTGGAGGTTGCCTATATTGTGCCAGCTACAAAGAACTGGGTTTCATGTGCTGTAATAGTTGTAGAATACCAGGCTGCCTTTCAGAATTCTGCCTCTTCACTAAGCTTTTGTGAAAATGACACTGATCATAAACCTGAACATATGCTGATCATAAAAGTGAGCACTATATTTCTTCCAAAACAGGTTGAATCACTCTCAGTAGAAGAGAAGAGTGGCAACGTGAAAACTCATTTGTGAAAATTGTCTAGATTTAAAGTGGACGGTCATCTTTGAAGTGACTGAAGGTGTACAGCCGTTGCTGTGAATGCCCTCCTTGTTTTCTGTGGTTAACAGACACATTTTCCTCTTCAAAATAACTTCTTTTGCTCCTGTAGCAATGCTGAATGCTCCTTCAAACAAAAAAAAAGAAAGTTCCTAACTTTAATAAAGACAGGAAACAACCACATTTGTTAAGAGTCAAGAAGTCTGAGATGGTCAATGTGATTATTGTCCGTGCCATCCAAACTCTGAGCTGTGTTGAGAGCCCTGCTAGGCCATGCAGGGCTGCAGAGAGTAAGGCTTAGAGACTGGCAAGGACCAGCTAAGGAAGGAACACCCTTTGCAGTGACACATCTCAAGAGCCAGAGTACCACAAGGATTATTCTCCCCCAGCAGAGCAGTTATCTCATGGAAAGATAACCTCTCCCAACTCCAGGACAGTGCTGCTCCTCCAGGCAGTGATAAATTGAAACTAGGTGTCTAGGCAATTACTAGCAAGCTAGCACATCAGCATCCCACCAGCTCATTTTTCTCTCAATAGCTCCTGCTCTTCCAGCTCTTCAGGATGCGGCTTTGCAGCTTGATGTCATGATGCAAAGTAAGGTTGGAGCCTGTTTGTGATAATAAAGCAACCTACTAACTGCAGTAGTTTTGAAGATGCTTCTTATGTCTTATTTGTGTATTAATAAACCAAATTTATCCAACTTTAATTTGCTCCTGCTTAGGACTTCATACCTTAGTTCCTTGTAAAGGCTCAGTGGGAATGAAGTGCATTTCACCCAAAGCCATTTGCTCCAAAACATGGTCAAACATAAATTGGAGATTTTTGTGGAAAAGGACTTCTTTATTTTTAATTTTCTGCTGTCCTTCATACATGATCATCTTCAAGTGGCTTTGTAAGATTAGCAGATAAAATGTAACAGCTTTACACACAGTATTTAAACATACTGAGGTTTACTTTTTGCTTTATAAATCAAGACAGAAATGCTCTTTAAACTATTAGTAATACTGCTGTTACACATCCTGCAACAAGTGCAGAAATAAATTATTTCCTGGCCTAGACACTACATACCTATAGAGAGAAAAAATAAGATTAGTAAAGCAGTAATAATCTCTTTAAACTGGATTCCTGCAGATTAAAATGGAAATAGACATAATTATGTTGTACTGAACGATCGCCACATGGATGCTCCATCCTTTTCCTGCGTGTCAGCTGACAACTTCTCAAACCCACCAGAAAGACTTGTCTTGTTACAGTTGTTTTCTTATGCCTTGGCTAAGTTTTCCTTAATTATTTCTCCAATTCTGTCAGCAGTGTTATTGTCCCACTAGTTTAAAGGTTAAACAAAGCACCAAACCTGTCAAAGTGAGTGAAACCAACTGGTGAAGAGCTATCAGAAAGTAATCAGTGCTAATAGGTACATAATGGCTAACAGTGAGCTGTTTGCACTGAGATACATCACAGCAGACAGAACACAGACCTTACTGAAATCGCACTTAAAGAAAACATGGAGTACCACGGCCAGCTTGTAGCTGAAAACAAGATGAGAAATACCGGGGCGGGGGGGGGGGGGGGGGGGGGGGGGAGGAGTTCCCCCTCTCTCCAAAGGGCTTCAAACCTACATACACTTTCAAAAACAGCGGGTACAGCAGTTGCTTAGGCTTTGCTACATCTCGAGTTCGTTGCAGGGCTTTTCTTCCATCGCACGTTTTGACACATGAGGTTAAAAACATGAAAAAAGTGTTGGTAGAGTTTCAGTGAGATAAAAGGGCAAGTGTCAAAAATACCCATTTTAAGGCATTTAACCTTTCCCTGCATTTTTCTAAAATAGTTTGAAGAAGCTGCCAAAAATGTTTCACAAGCCCTTTTTCATCTTTTTTTTTTTACTTCTGAAGATAAATTGTGTAGCTCATTAGCAGTTCCTTGGAATCATATGCAAAATATAACTGCTGGCAGTGATTTTTTTTATTTTTTTTTTTTTACTGCATTGTCACACAAATATATGTTGTAAGAAGTGCTTGCAAAGATTAGTTTTCAGCACTTGGAGCCAGATCCTGCAAGAAGTTGAGACTTGCAAGGTGTTGGATAGTGTTAATTTAATGAAACCATTGCAAAGTGAGCAGCCTAGCACTGTGCACAAATAAGTACTCAGCTTGTTGTGTGGTAAGACTGGTTTTGTTTTGAATTCGTCTAGAGCTGCTTATGATAGAGGAGTAAGTTCATTGCAGCAGCCATCCCTATACACATAACAGACATTTCTTCCCCCTTCAGCAGGAGAGGGCAAAGGAGATGTTAAAACTTTCATTTTTGCAAGCTTAGAGCTGTGTTACCTGCTACCACACAGCACATTGCACCAGAACCTTGGCTGTCTTCCAAGTGGCATATTTTGGTATGGATCAACTGTTTTCCAAGAAATTTAAAGCATCTTTCAGGCAAAGTAGGGGTAATTTTATTTCAACTTTGTGCATGTAGAATCAATGACCTAGAAGTTCTCACTGCTTACTCCTCACCTCTGCTGACAAGAATGAACTCAATACCTTGGAAAAAATTAATCTCTTTATGAAACTTCTGCCACTCCTGCTCCTGAATGTAAGCAGAATTGTTGAACTATTTCTGGGGTTTATTTCCCATAACTCTAGAAGGGAATCTTCTGGCTCACTGGTACTTTATAATAGTGATATTGGTTATTTCAGCTTTATTTTGGAAAAAAATGTTAATCAATAATGGTAACTGAAAAAGTAATAGACAACAGAGACTTTTACTCAGTTTATATGTATTCATCATGTAAAGCAAAGTTCTGTCTTCAAATAGCATGTTGGTCCTACTCCTGCCACCCCAGGGAAACCATTAGAATAAAATGCAGAGTTGGATAACTTTGTTTACCATGACAGAGAGTTTCCAAGAAGAGAACGTAGATGTTGTCATGCCAGATTACATGACAGGCTTATTTAGCCCTTTTTTCTGTCCATCGAAGTGACATCAATCATTGAACAATCATTGATTTATGTGAAGAAGGTGTGAGAACTCAGCTACAGAGAAATGCTCACCTTTCATGCTGGTTCCTGACTTCAGCGTGAAAAATGCCAGCTTTTCAAAAATATCTTCAGGTTTTTAATCATTGTTTTGGATAATTTTGATGCTCACCTAGATATTTACTCTATTCCACTAAGCGGTTTACTTCAGATCATATTGATTTCACTGAATGGTGCTGTGAAAATTCCCAGGTTACCTTCCCTTTCGTCAAACAATTAAAATCTACTTGTGTTACTCTTACTAAGGTTTTTGGAACACTTGCATGTTTTCTCATCTCCTCCGTGAACACTCTTTCATTGTTGGCTTGGTCTTGAGGCTACACATGACACTGCTAATACCGCATCGCTGATGTATGTAGTGGCTTGCAGTGGCAAGAATTCATTAGCTATTTGAAAATAAAAAATATATGTAATACAGACCAACACTATTTTTTGCATTTTAGTATCTCTAAATGTTGCCAGCTTTTCAAAGATGCCTGTTTTCTGGAGGGTTACACATAGAAAGTGATTAAATTTGGAAGAGTGAAAACTGCTGAAAAAAACAAGTGACTATTTCACGACTTCCTTTAGGTTTTCAAGATGATGCTTGGCTTTCTTTCAGTGTATCACAATTCATAAATAATTTACAAAAAACCTAATGTTTAAAAAAACACACAAACTAATGTTATAGGTACCAAAATACAGCTTTCAAGACTCTTCTAAGGCTGAACCATAACATGCATATGAACACATGGCTGTGTTATCAAAGCTTTAGGTCAGAGCATCAGGGCTAATTGATACCATAAGGATAATATAAAGCAGCAGAAAGACATCTCTGAATTTTAATCTTGCTTTGAGACATAGCCCTCCACATCCAAGATGTATCAAGGATTCCTTAAGTCAGAAGCAATCAGGATCTTGGTTTGACCTCCTTAAAAAGAATAGCTTCACTTCAAGCACTCCACTGAGCTTAATATTGATTCAGAGGAAAGGGTGAATCAGCACCATTATTTTTCCCTTAGCCATAGAAACAGCAGAGTCAACCCTATCCAACTGGTGAGGTCTGCTGAAAGCATAGGCCAGCACAACTGAAAATTTCCAGAAAAAACTTTTACATCTGTGGCAAGAATAACTGATAACAGTCACAAAACTGCAAGTATGTGTGCAGAGAGAGGAAATAACGGCTTGTAAATCTTCCAGGTAGACCTCTGAAGTGTGTTTTTAACTTAAGGATAGGGGGCATTTCTTTTATTTAAAAGTAACACTGTTTACCTCTGAAATTATGTCTGTATTCTATATAATTTGTACACAGTGTGTGTATATATATTCCTATATAAAAAGAAAACATTTCTTTTGATTTAGTACCACATTTCTTGGTTTGGGATGTTGATGCCAACTTTTAGTAAACGGAACACATTCTATTACTGGGTTTAAATTCTTGAAAGTCAATGTTTAAAATAGAAATATTAAAACTTTTGGAGAAACACAAAGTGTTATTCTTCATCATGGAAGTATTTACCTGCCCACCCAGCATTTCAGATTTTCTCCAGATCTAAAAAAAAGTTTAAAAGTTAGGTACAAACCCCAAGATTATCCAGTTCCAGAAGACTATCAAAAGTTTTTGTGGGTTTAGTAACTGTAGCAAAGTTTAGCTGGAGAGCTGTATAACAAGGTATTAACCACTGTTAGCAATGCAGTATAAATATTTCAAGTTCTGCTGCAATACTTCGCTATCAAAAAAGTTAAAGTTAATGACTAAGTTTCTCTTCGTTGGATGAAATAGCTACGCAGCATTGCATCTGATCATTAGAGTATTTCTTACTAATTACTGTCTAATAGTAATGTAACACTTAGAATGCAAACAACCTCAGGGGGGTAAAAGTTTACTAAGCCACTTTAAATACATAAATTCTTCTAATACTCTTGTCAAACAGTTATCCAATTATATAGGTGTTTCGATTTGACTAATTAAATGATTTACTAAACTCAGGAGAAGGCCATGTTTAAATATTGAAATTGTTTCCGGTTCCCTGTCTTGTTCACAGACCCCCAGATCTTGCTTTCTGTTAAACATATTTTCTTATGAACTACTTACAGAGAAACTTTTCAACCTATGTGTGGCAAAGAAAAAAGATTTTTTTTAATCATTATTTATCTCCAATCTGCATTTATTTATATGTTTGTGCTCCATTTACATTTGGACCACTGATTTTTGGTGTGTGTTTGCTTAAGTCATGTTAGCAGCCAGTTGATGGATATGAATGACCATTTTTTGTGGAAAATTAAAGATTGAAAGAGAAGCATATTTAGATGTTTGTGAAATTAGATTATGGACAAGACAGGATATTAGATTTATGTGCATATGCACATATACACACATATGTGTATAAGTGTAAAACTAAGGCATTTCGTTAAATCTTTAAATTAGATTTGCTTTTTTTTATTTAGAGTGGAAGAAGTCACTACTTAAAGATGCCAAAGAGCTCAGATACTTTCCAAGCCTCTGCTACCTTTTCTTGCTTTTCTTTTCTTTGGGTCCATTTGTGTGGCTTAATATCGAATAATACTAGTGCAGGTGTTCTTTGTTAATCGCGGACTGTCATTTGCCCTTGAGTGCATTCTGTAGTGTCTAAAAATAGTGCGTAGTATATTCCACAGGTCACGCAGGATGGTCACCTCGTGACTGGCTGTTATGAATAAGGGCTTTGGGGTCAAACCTGTCTTTTCTTTGAAGAGGTTAGAAGGTTTCACCCAGAAAGCAACATCAGCCCCGAGTCTAGAAAGCCAGTTCCCAGAAGGATTCTTTGGGCAAGCGCCTTTAAATAGCTAAGAGTGAGAGAAATGGCACTGCAAATGTCAGCTTACGTAAACCCAAATGAGAAAAGATGAGAAAATTGTGCCTTTCAACAAGGACAGAATCTAACTGCTCTAAAAGCATTAAAAAGAAAAGTATAACAAAACAAAAACAGGCTCAAAAAAAATAAAATGTTACTTAACTTACTACACTAATATTGCTATGTGCCAGTAGGCACCTCATTTTGCCTTTCCATACTGTGGTGGTTAAACATTTTGGACAGCAAAGTACCTCTCCTCCGCATTTTAGGTTCTATGTTGTTAATTTAACCCATTTTTTAACTTGCTTCCAGTTTAAGTGCAAGGTTTGAATTAGGGGATTCTAATTTCCGTGTCTCTGGTTCAGTGCTATTCAATTCTTTCCTATCATTCAATAGCTGTAGCAATGAGATGTCCAAGTCATTTTTAAAAAAGGAAAATTAATGCAGAAACTCATGAGAAACTCGTTTAAGGTGGCTCTGGATTAAATTTGACCTTTAAAGTCTAAGCCTGGACCCAAAGCCAAACAATCCAAAGCTTGCTTATTCCTGGTCAAAAGTCTTGTGACACTGTTAAGAAAGAGGTGGTAGTTCGAGTTTTGCAGCATCATGGTTCATTGTCACCATGAAGAAGATTGAGTGGGGAAATGTGTTTATTATTTCATGTAAGCGGGAGGGCAGCAGTTCGGGTTTTACAGAAACAGCAGCGGTGAACGAGCTGTTAAACTAACGATCACGCCGTTGTGGGAAGTGGATACTTTTTTTCAGCCTCTCTAACAGAGAGGCTGCTCACAAATACTATAAAGACACTTCAAAAGATATGTAAGCACAGTTTAATATTTTAATTGTTTACACGGAATGTAGAGTTTCAGTTAGATGCCAACGCGAGTTTTACCTAGCACATCATTAGCCTGGCTTCTTGAAGGACCATTAAGTAAGCACCAGCACCATTGTCAGGTGAGGTCAAAGGCCGCCAATATTCAGGGCAAGTATACAGAACCTCTTGATGTCTTTCTGGTATGTGATGTTCTCCTCTGGTTTGGTAATTACTCGTTTGTTATGCAAACTTCATATGCAAACTGACATGCAGGTTTCTGGGAGAGAAGCAGCTGGATGGCAGGGGATACATGCAGATCTAATGAACTGTAAAACGAAGCACACGTGATGATCTCTGTGTGTTCAAAGAAAAGAGATAAAAAATGCAAGAGCTAGGGAGAACTGAGGGCAGATGCATCTTCTAAAAGCTCCTGGACCAGGCATCTGTTTTCATGCCAAGCTTGAATGATATCAATAATGGCAGAATACTGTACCTCCTGGAAAAGAAGTTACCTGGGGACAGAATATGTCTGAGAAAGGCAGTAAGCAGACATCTTCAAGGATGAGTGCCACCAGGTCACCAGTCTCCTGCAAAGACCCTCTTATTTGGTTTGAGATCAGCACGGTCCAAGTACCACTTCAGTAAGGACTGGCTTATTCTTAGAGCTCATGGGAGCCTTTATGGGGAAAAAAAAAAAAAAAGAGAGAGAGAGAAAGAGAAATAATTAATAAATGCAAAGCACATTCTCTTCCCTTGAAGAGAGACTCAACTTTGTGTCGTAGAGAGTGAATAACTTAAATGATGAGAAACAAAACACAGTCCCACAAGGAATCTGCTAACAGCAGAGTAAATTCACAGTACATGTAATTAGTAAACTATCAGAAAGCAGAGAGGCAAAAAATGCAAGCAAAAAACCCCCACATTTTTCTCTCTCATTTTTCTTCCTCCCTGTGCCTATGGAAAAGATTGCTGTTCTTAGCTAAACCTCAGCACAGCTTCATGGGTATAAAACCCGCCAGGAAGGCGAACAACCGTGAGTTAAAAAAAAAAAAAAAAAAAAAAGAAACCTGAGTCACACAGGCTTTCTGTCAAAAGAGCAAAAACTGAGATTGAAAGTATGTTTTAGGGGGGGTGTGAAGGGGGGCTGGATTTTTTCTGTATGTTTGTGCCTCGGCTGGAGTGCTGAGACACTCAGCAAAAGTGTCTGAGTGATGAGCTCTGTGAAAACCCCACCTTAAAGAATCAAGCTAGATTTTTGATAACGGAAGGATATTGGGCACCAAAACACAATTTAAATTTTTCACACTGAACTTCTCCAATATACAGTTACTGTTGTACCATTTGAGTATTATAGGAGAGGATACCAACCCCCCCCCTGCCTGAGAGACTAATTCTCTGATGACAGGCCTTAGCCCTAGTAGATAAAAACATAATCAACTTCTTCTGTATGACTGTGTCTAGGTAAAAGCCGTAATTAATAGAACTGGCATGTTATCCTTTCTTGCTAGAAAAGGGGTCTTTCTGTTTTTCACCATTGGAAATACCAATGTAATACTCTGATCAACTTTAGGGTCAAGATTTGCTTTCAAAAGCCCTTCTTGTAGGACACAAAAACATCGCATAAAAACAACTTCTGAAATAAAATGGAAACAAATCAGCTTTCTGGTTAGGTGGGTGTGTATTTTTTTTTAAAATCTAAATCACAACCAACAAATGCAATCAAATAAGTCAGAGGCACTTTTGAAGACAGTAGTATTTCAAAGGAATTTAGTATCCTCTATACATCTTCTGCAATTTTATATTCATATTGGGGCCTTTTTGGAAGAAAATTACTTGCATGAGAAATAAGAAAAGCAAGGTAACAGATTATCAAAAGTTGTTTATACCAGAGGACTAAACAGAGGATGAGAATGCTATTTTATCCTTCAGTTTAAGTTTTTGCCAGAAATGTAGCCTGGCATTTGGCTAATGGCAGTATTTTTAAGACACTTCACTGTAATCACTGCAGAAAGGCAGCAGGTTGAGCAGAGGAGAGTAACGATTGGGGTCAGCCCTGAGATGGTTTTTCTGAAGGACTGTGAGTAAATGACCCTACTTTACAATTTTGGGGAGACGCAAATTCTTTATACTTATATAAGTTTTATAAGCTTCTGTTTGCTTTAAAAGGAACAGCTCACAAACACATTTTTTGTTGCATATTTTCCTCCAAACATTTGCACATTACAGTTCAGGGCTTGCCTAGTTTGCTGCCAAATCCACAGGATCATGATCCTGCATTTCCTTAAGAAGACCTCAAAATTTTCAGAATGTACCTTTCCAAAAGTGACCTGAGTTTCCAAACCTGCAGTTCACCATGATCACTACAGCCTGGTAACATCCCACAGCAGGACATCCCGCTCGTGCAACAGTGGGATCCCACCCAGCCATGTGCCACAGCGGCCAGGAGCACGGGTTGCCAGATTCATTCCCTGCTGCAGGATTTGCAGCTGTGTTAAAGGAATGACCCTAAGAAAGGGCTGAATTTCAACAAATTCTTTCCACATCCCAGTGATTAAGGGTAGGGAAGAACAAGTAACCCATCTGCTGAATGAACAATGGGGGATAAACACCATTTCCACAAGCAACTAATTGCTCTGTGACTTACTGGTAGAATGCCTTAAAGCTTCCTTAAGCATTTTGAGACAAATTCTAGGGGATGCTGCAATTTTCACTCGTGAAACTGCCATATTGCATGCAAACTCTTTTTCATTCCCTTCTATCCTCCCTGCCCCCAAAAGGGAGAGAATTATCAAGTCATTTTTTGTTTATCAGGGAAGCAGGAATCAAATTATGCTAAAGAGTAAACAAATAACATTCAGCTTGTGAGCCCTCTGGTTACAGGGTTTCTCTCCACCCACTGAATCTTATTGCAATAATGTTCGAAAACATTGCTAGGAAAAAAACAGTGCAGCCCTTTGACAGGTTAGCATCCCCAAAACCCCATTAATTAAAGAAACACTGTAAATTTAGTTGTGACTTTACAAAGCAAAACAAAAGCTACTGGAAATATAGCTTAATAATAATTAATAATTTTCCCAGATAGCCCTGGGAATTTGTCGTTAACTTTATTTAACACCTCTCTCTTGTCAGGGTCAGGCATTTAGCAGCACAGTTTATAGGTGCAATCCTTTTTATGATAGCTAATATTGGAAATGAAAGTCATCTTCATTGTGAATTTATCTTGACAAACAATGTCAAACTCTCAGACTCTGTGTCACTCATTTACCACTAACCCATCCAGAAGCTGCTGCTGTTGGATTTAGCCTTCAAAAGCTTGTCGCCGTTTGACACGTTGGAAAAGGTAGTGATACTAGTAGTAATTGGAGAGCCCTGGCAATGACCTTGTCCTCCTCCTAAGCCCCGGCTAATCCTAGGTATGATACCTCAACTGGCAGCATGATTATTATCTGTGGCTATTGCTTTTCTTACAGGTACACACGCCCCAGAAAGGGTCAGGAAAAAAGTAATAATACAGTACAGTGATTAAATGTTTTTACTTCAGCTAACTCTCGGATATTTTTGGCATTGGCTTCATGGTTTTTGAAGTTAGTAATATTTTTCGGTCCCTTGGTTTATCTAATAGATTTTTTTTCTGCTTTTATAGTATTTAGTTTAATTAGAAGCACTAAAAATCCTCACAAATGGCAGTAGACCATATTACATGTACATGAAATAAGTACCACCTTTCCAATATTCATTGCCCTTCATAATTGCTTCTGCCCTGCTGATTGTCCTATGTGAACAAACTAAGATGGGAGAGGAGATGTTTTTGGGCAGCAGTTTTCCCTCTTGCCAGAGGTCTACAACTATCAGAGCAATAGCAGAGATAGATGAGACCCATATAATTTCAGAGTTCATATATCAAGAGCACACCTTGTATTTTATAAAGATCAGATAGCACAGATTATTGTATAAAGGTATCACATTTTATGTCAAAAACCACTTTGAAAGATACTTTATTCTCAAGGTTGCAAGAGCCATGGTTTGAGGAGAGAGTCCCACTGGGAACAGAATTATTGTACTCCAACTTCCAGATAATAAAAGGATATAACCAGCTACAAAGTTCCTATCTTGGTATCGTTCATTTTCCTATAAATTTTGGTTTCAGAGGAAAAAAAAATAATTTACTAAGCTTCTATGAAAGAGTGGTCTTGTATAACTTTCCAGTTTCTCACTCCTATGCTTAGAACAAAATTTCCACTTTAAAAATTTTTCAAAATATATTTGAAAGGGTGGTGAAATCAGTGTTTTATTGAGTGATGTTATAGAAATATTTTGCTTACCATTTAACTGAGTTTCTGAGAACATACTAAATAATTCTACTGCACAAATGTACAGGCAATAAATAGTTGACCATTCAACGTATGGTAGAAGCGTCTGCAAAGGCTGGAAGAACAGGATGTTTGCAAATTGCTCAAAAATGGTGCAGGGTGCAGGTAAGAGTGTTACCTGTGTTAGGTCATGACCACAGGACCTCTCAGGATTTTTATTATTAGAGAATAAGGATAATAAGTTCCCATTCTTTTAACTGGAGCAAAAGACCATAGATTTAACTTCATGGAAAATAATTTACAGCGTCTGGTTAGCTATTCTTACTAGTCACATAAATCTACCACCTGGTTGGTTTGATTATCATTCTGCAAGATGAAGATCAGTTCTGTGTGTGGTTCCTCTTCTATTTACACCTGTTCTGGTTCTGCTCCAGGCACGGGCCATTCCTTCACCTAACCAGCCTCTCCAGTCAGACCAGCAAGGTGCTGACACAGGTACAAAGCTCAGGGAACTGCAAGGAGGTAGCTACAACCAAAACGTATTGAAGGATTAGCGTGGATGGCCCCTGCTCAAATACAAACTTGGAGAGTATTGCAAATTAGAGATAATACCTACAATGAGTTGCACGTTCTTCACAGTTTCCCTGGCCAGTAACAACACAACATCTAACTTTTGATCAGCTTTAAGCGAGCTCCAGGATCAGCCCAAGGAAGCAGGACGAACCATTATAGAGTGTGGGGTAGGAACTGAGCAGAGAGAACACAAATCTATTTGTTTCAGTGCCTGAGTCTCACTAACTCTTAATTTGTTAAAGTAGCATTATAGCCAAATTCTGGCCTGGTGAGCTATCACCCTTGTGAGGAGCAGGGTCACTCCCTGTCTTTCCTAAAATAACTGTCCTGGTATTTACATTTTTCAGAATTAAGAGTGTTGAGTAGAAACATAAAAACTGAATCTCAGCGATTGGAAGCTAATAAATTTTTTAGATGTAAGAGTTAAAATAAAAAAGGTGATTTATTTTCACATTGTACATATATAAAATCAACAATCTTAGGTAGGATTTTTGCACCTTTATTCAGATATAAGCTATACTGAGAAAAGACTATAAAGTGCCCTTTTTATACTCTTATCAAATTGAATATTTCTAAGAGTAATTTCTAAGAGAGACATAATGAAGAGGTCCCCTTAAACTTTTGTCTGAGCTCAAACCAAAATTTTCTTTGTAATTTTTTCCATAATAATAGGAACAAAACTGTAAGAAAAAAAAGAAGCCGCTCTTTTCAGATTTTTAGCACCTCTGTATGTTACAAATGAAGTTGGCCTTGTAACTTTTACAGCCCAGTTTGCAAACATTTAGATGAAATTTAGATGAAAAAGCTTCCCCCATCTGGGCTGAAGAAGCCCATCTCCTTCAGTCTTTCATCACGGGGCGAGTGCACTAAGACCTGACCAGCTCTGGCAGACTTTCTCCAGCTTCTGGATGTCTTTTTCATATTGGTTTCATATTGGCCCAAAGCTGGACTTGGTGTTGTACAGCACTGTCTGAGCCATATTATAAATAAAGTACAAGTGTGCACTGAGTTCTCAGAAGTCCCTTGTCTTGGTACAATCAAATTAAGAAGCATGTAGGTCTGCAATGCCCTTGGATGAGGTTGCAATCAGTCAGGGCTGAGGGGAGACTAGCAGGCTTGTGGGACACGTAGGAGATTCTGTCATCCAGCACCATGCCATGGGCACGTTTCTCCTGGTGATATGATATGGACAACATTTCTACAGTAAGACATTGCAGACAAAATACAGTAAAAACACCTTGAATTCTGTTCAACCCTGAAAATTTTCAAATAGGTAGAAAAGTAACACTGAATTTCTTGAGGGAGACAGCTCTGATAACCTAATGAGTCGTCCTGAGTCTAACATCAGTGAAACACAGCTTAGGTTGACCAAAGTAATTTCAAACCTCGGCAAACTTTTGCCACTGTCATGAGATTGCAGTAGAAAAGCCATAGTAAAGAAAATTTCTATTGGCAAACCTGTATTACAAGACAAAAAAAATATATATATATAATTTTTTTAATCAAATCAGTGCATTTTAGGTGTCTTGGCTGCTTTCTTAACAACCCTGTTAACGTCTGCTTACTGCTTCATGAAAATGGTATGGTAAGAAGAGAGAGGATCAAGAAAAGAGCTAACTTTTACTAGGGGGTATTTTTAATTTAGATGACTTGGAAGATTTCCCAGGTTCTAGTACTTTAAAGACAGGTAGATGGGAAAGGCCTGACCTCTCCAGAGTTACACCTGCAACCAAGAGGCAGTTTTGGCAGAAATGGTGTGTTAGATGTGTGGAAGACAAAAGCTGAGTACCTCAGACAGCTGATAACCCACAAACCGTTTTGCAGGCTTATAGCTTGGATAGCACCTTCATTTACATAGTTTTACATTTCTTGTTTTTAACTGGCTTAAGGTTCCATTTGTAAAGAGACCAAATATTTCTTCTCAGACCAACTCATACACTGGAAAATGTAAGGAAACTTTCAGACATGGAAAGCTGGACATGTCAGGCAGATGGCTAGAAAAATGGAGATGTTTTTGAACTCATGAGCTATTCATAAATGTTTGTTCCAACTTTTATCAGTTTGATAATAAAAATATCACTTCTCCTTACACTTCTCACTTGTTTTCTTTGTATCCTTACACCATTAAATTCAGAATACTGTTAAACCTTCAAAGGTTTCTCTCATAAATTTAAGAGTCTATATACTCCTTTATTGTCCAGTTAATAAAACTGGACAATATTAAAATATTAAAATATTAAAAAAATAATAAAATGCTTATTTGCTGGTTTAATGAATTTATAGCGGTGCTTGGTTTTGCATTGGCTATTATCACTGCTAAAGGAAAACAGCCTGCTGCCAGCATATCCCAAGAACCAGCAGCGGTGCATATGGAAATAAGAGTATGTAGGTCTTGCAACTGTAATAGTTTTTGAAAGAAAGAGGTCACTCAGTTCTTATTGAAGGCAACTGGTTCATGCAGAACATGAAGAAAATGTGCATCTGCATTGAAACTACACAAATACAAGCATGTCATAATTACAGTATATAATATATTAAGATGCTACTAACTTTCCTGTGCTGAAATATACATGAAAAAGGAAATAATATAGGTCAGCTTCTGCATAAAGCACTTCTGTCCTCACAGAGACCTGAAAGTTAAAGGGACACTGGCAGTGTGAAATACAGTCAATTGTAAGGATAATTTAAATGTTGTAAAATAAATCAGATCTGCCCCTTAAGCTGCCTACCAATTTCCACTGCTTTATAGACATTTCTTTTTTTGATAAATGTTTTGCTCTCTACTTCTGCATTGTGGAAGACCTGCAAAACTAGAAGGTGAATCTGACAAATGAGCTTTGTATCTGCAGGGAAGTGATGAAATACACACAAAGTGCTTTCAAGTCTAAGAGAATGAAAATGTAAATAGATGTCATTTAATAATCCTTTCCATTATAATATTCTCAAGCATTTCCTTCAAAAGTAAAATATTAAGTATTTCAACATATACTTCTTTTTAGACAGAAGTATCCCACCACTTTTCTCTAAGTTTTACAACTGACTGATGATATGCCACAACAAAATTAAAACAAACCGTAAGAAAGAGTTGCATACCATAACTCTACTTGTATTCAAGTTGGATTTGCAAAAACTTGTGAAAAAGAACAAAAAGTGTCAAAAAATGCTTGTTTCAACAGGACTGTGCTTTTTCTTTCACTGGTATTAGAGCAGTTTTCATGACTAACCTATAGGAAGTGAAAATAAATCAAGCTTTTAAACTTTTCAAGTTTCAGACTCCTTTTGGTTATGTATACTCAGGACTGCCTAAGAAAAAAAAAATCAGTATCACTTGCATAGGTCACAGTGTTTCCTGTTTGTTAGCTGGGCATGCATTACATCAACTTTTCTTTTTAATCCTAACATCACTTTACATTAAACAAAATACTTGATCTTATTGGATAAAAATATTTCCCCTTGAAAAACTTCAATTAAATCCATGCACTTTCACAAAAAAAAACCATTTAATTTTGATCAAATCAGCAGCTGTTGCTTCCCCAGACTTCTGATGGTTTCTACCCAGGCATGCTGAGGCCACTAGCCTCAGAAAAGGAGGCATGTGTGGAAGTCTCATATTGGTGAATCAATCAGAATCTGCAGGAGATGAAGATGTCTTCTGACTCAGCTCCTTTGTCTGACATCTGACCAGCAGAAGGTGTTACCAGGGCCATCACACTGCAGTGCTGGTGCAGAAAGATGCTCGGTCCTTCTCAAAACGTACGTATCATCAGAGCATTTTTGCATCTCATAGGCTATAAGTCATCCTTTTTTGACAAAATCCACAGACCACTGTTTATCAGATAATATTTTCTCATCAGTAATGATTTAAACTAGTTTTGAATAAGCCAGCTTCAGTCTCCCCATGTGCTGTAAGCTGGAGAAATGTTTTGAAGGAAAAGACATATTTTTATTAAGCCAGCTGATAGAGTGGAAAAAAGAAAGGTTTTGAGGCCTGCATGCAGCCTCAATTTTACAGAGTTAATGCACATTTCACTGGGACGAAAACTTGCCCCTTTCCTTGCAACACAGAAAGGCAAACCAGTGAAGCAGGTTCCTTGCAGAAACAGAGAATCCAGATGAATGCTGGTGTCATTCATTCCTTCTGGAAGAGAGGTCCTCCACAACAAATACGGTGCATCATTTTATTGTTTTCAAGGACAACCTAGTTAAAGTTGCAAGCCAGACAAATTTGACATAGGAGGGTGGATAACATTCTGGGTTCAATCAGCCCTCAACCTATTCAGTTTTATCCCTTGTGGCTTAATTTATTTCTTCCTCATAAGTCTCTAATAAAATCTACCTGCCAGCTGTGATCTACTTTGCTTTGAATAGATATTAATGTTGCTTCATGGTACTGCCATCTTGGAAAACATGATGGTGCACAGGAACCAATTAAAACATATGTTCCTAAGAATATCATTCAATATGTGATTTTGTTCTTATTACATACTCAAGAGGGAGATCATATAGAAACTCTAAGACTAACTGGCTATTTCAGGAAAAGTCCTGTCTATTGTATTTTGCATAAGTAGCATTACTGTTACCTTGTGCTGAATGTAAATACGAAGCAATGCACAACATAAACGGTTAAATGAAATTCATAGGCAAACAGTAAATTGGAGTAACCAGACTGTATGCCATGTTTTACAAGCCCAAGCTGACCTTTCAGTTTTCAAAGACTCTTTCGTCTTCCAAAGTATATGAAAATCTAAAAGGGGGAAGAGAGGGAAGTGGCGGTGGGGGGAAGAGGAGAAAAAAAGATGGTTTTAAGCACTCAGGAAGAAGCATTCATAGCACTTATTTTACAGTCTCGAACGATATGGTAACTAAGAATTAAGGTGAGAAAAATTTTAATTCTAGGGTATTCCAAGGTAAGTGAGCTTTTTTCTCCCCTGGTGTTTTGATTTTTAAATAGTGCTTGCTAATAAACTGTAAAACAGATGTTATATTTTTGCATGGTCATGATTTATCCACAATACAAATTGTAGATACTGACAGCAAGTAATAACAAAAATAATAATTGCATATTCAAAGTAAGATTCAGTCAGGGTCTTGACATCAAGCACTAACTGTTCCAATGTTAAAAAATAAAATATGAAGGAAAAAAAGCCACGAAAAATTGTATTTCAAATGTGACAGTTTTCTTTAAAAGCAAATTCTAAAAACCCTGAGCTGGTTTTCCGAAATGCAAGCAAATACCTGGTTCAACACTTGCACCCGGGAGAGTGAGGAAGTTAAAATATTACCTCAAGCGATTAATGTTTGTAGTATCCATATCCATTAGGAGGTGACCAGTTAATTACACTGAAAAAAGAAAGTGGACCTTGTACTGCAGATTACACTGAGCTGAAGATGGTAACAGACACAGACACAAAACACCGCTGTGAAATTTTCTTGCTTATTTTCTATTTCACTTCAGTTGCTTTCATTATAATTGAGAGAAGTCCAAGGATTTCAGGCTATGAAACAAAGAATTACACCATTGACATTTGGGAAAGAATATAAGATCATTAGAAGTCCTGAGCAGGGTGGCCTATATGCTTTACTAGCTACTGCTTTGCCCTTTAGCTAAAGTCCAGTACCTAAATCAATGGGACTCTACTGCTTCTCTTTGAAAAACACTCCCAACTCTAAAAAACCTTTGTCAGGAAGCTTTTTTTCTATTTTTCTTTTTTCTTTTATTAAACCATGTCTAAATAGCAATATGGTTTCTTAAGGTCACATTGCAGTTCCCTTTGTAGTGCATATTTTCTGTTCATATCTTTTAAATATTTCAGAACAGTTATCAAATAATTTTATTTTTTTTTCTGAACTGCATGTTAATCACTGCCATCACCATTAACCTCCCTATTGTTTTGGTATTTTGTTGCTGAATTCCTCTAATAGGGTCACTGCTTTTCTGTTACTGATTGCTTGGAATTAAACACAGTATTTCTACAGAAAACTCAGCACCATCGGGGGACAAAACCATGATGCTTATGCATTTGCTGTCCCAAATCACCATTCTTTTGCTGCTTTTTCATCTGGGTGATTTTCCGTTCTCTTTTAGACTTACCCTGACTTTACTACCTTCCTCTCAAAGGTTGCATCGAGTTTTCACCCACCCTCCCCTGTCTGTACCCATGGCGTTTGGTGTTTGTCTGTCAAGGCTGTCTATAGTTTTATATTTATACTTCTGTAAGTGTTTATCACCTTCTTACCACAGTGCTCATCATGTTATGCAGCCACTTTTCTTGGGCTGCCTGTTGTAACAGGCATATTTGAAGGTCTTTCCCACACCGCCCCTTAGCCCAGCCTTGCCAGTTTATTGCATTTTCAACAGAGAAGCATTAAAATTATTGAGCAATATTAATGGCAGTCAGATACCTTAATGGACGTAAATGTTTCACTGAGGTGTTACTCAAAAAGACTATTAAGCAGAAGTGTGAATGGATGTGGAAGAAAAGTAATCCTGTTTAATAAGACGTTTCAAGCATTATCTCTCTAATTTGCTGAGGAGCAGGTACAGGCTATAGTGTACTTGTAAAGTAATTAGAAATCCTTGGTAATTGTTTTTTTAATTAACAACAAAACTTGGAGAAAAAGAATTCTGCTCGTTCCCACTCCTCTTCTGGATTAATTTTGTTTCAGCTGAGAAATGTGGTGACACACGAGACATTTTTCCGATTCACTTTCAAGGCGAAGAGCAGAAGAGGGCCTTCACTTGAACTAATCTCAATGAACCTGCGAAAAGAGTCAATCAATTCTTTTCACCTTTCAGTCCCCGTTATATGGAACACTAATATGTTTTGTATCTTTATCTTGCCCCAGCGAACCAATATTATGCTCTGTTTTCAATTACCCTGAGCCACTTGCACACAAAAGAATGAGCCGAGCATTTCAGCAAGGCACGTAACAGAAGCACCGGCCATCAGCAGAGATGTCACAGTTCCTGGCACAGGGATAATTAGAGTGGATGGCCTCTGCAAAATAATAGCTTGTTAGAGTGACAGACCGGGAGCTGGTGGGGGCAGAGCCGGTGACAATGCTCTCAGGGTGGGAGCAGGAGCACCGGGATCATGGACCCACCACGCTGGTGTGCAAGCCACTCTCTCTGCACAACAGACCTTTGATCTACAAGTGCTCCCTTTGCTGCTTCCACCCTCGCAAGTGGAAAGCCAAGGGGCGTGTTTAAAAGCTAACTCTGGTGTCCCTGCTGAAAGAAAGGAGATGGCTTAGGAGATCAGCACAGCACACCTAATTCCCATAAAACATGAAAGCCTCAGCTTTCCCATTTTGGAAAGATGGGAGGGCAGATCCTCCTTATCACTGGTGACCACTGCAGCACACACCTATGGGTAGAAGCTGTCTGGCTGCAATACCCTTCCCTTCCACCAGCTATTTGCACTGCACAGGCAGGCAGCCACTGAGCCGGGGCAAGAACCATCAACTATGTCTGCAATGTGGAAAGCTGCCTCCATATGTTCATATAGAGCAGCTCAAACAGAAACCTTGCTGGACTGCAACAAGGGAATCTTGCCTGCACTGAGCCGAAATTGCTTGAATTTCAACTAAAAAATTCACCTCTCTCAAAGCTTATAGCTTTACACAGGGTATTCTGAAGAAGTGCAATGCCAGGTTCTTCTCAGCCATAGCCAAGTGCTGCTGAAGTCACCTGTAAGCTTAGGCTACAGCTTCTATTTATTCTTAATTGAATTGTTTTCTCCTGCTCTCCTCATTTATCCTTAAATCCTTTCTCTCCACCTTTTTTTTTTTTTTTTGTTCTGGTGGAGCCAGGGTCCGGCCCTGCAACTTTTGCAAAGTGTAGGGGTGAGCATCATTATGAGTCTTGCCTCTGTTGCAGTAATAAAGGATAAGCATGTGAAAACATGTTAGCACAGCAGGCAAAGGGATGTGTGATATGATGGCAGGTCTAAAATGAAATTAGTGGTGTGAAGGGAAGCTATGCGAAAAATCTTGTGGAGAAGCTGATTGAAAATGAAAATTAGTTGTCTTTTTGAGAACACGCATTATAGGTCTGCTGTGTGATCCGTAAAGCAGTTAAAAATATAATCACAAGTTGTTACACTCTCCGGAATTAAGAGAATATATTTCCACTAACAGGCAAATACATTCAGAAGACAAAAGCAAACTGCAGCACATGCATGGTAGTACTCCACTTAATCTTTCCTTGTGAAGGGAGAGCCATCCTTTGCAAGGTGAGGAGGTACTTGATTCTCTGATGTGCCTCCTTTTTGGATGCCATCTCCTAAGAAAGACTGGAGAAAAGGGGCAATGTGGTAGCCTGAGATTCTGCACTGCACTGAGGGGCACCCCATCAACTGCTTAGGAGCAAGAAGCCGCTGTGAGATGATCTCTCACCACAAACTTGTTCCTTTCTTCCAGAGTCTCTCTATCTCCATTGTTCCTGCCAATGTAAGATGGTGACAATGTGTCTAGATTTAACCTACCTTATTATCAGGGCTAAAACATGTATACCCTGGTGGTAGTCATAGTCCAACACTATTTCAGCAAGGAGATAGGAAAGTATAGTGGCCAATTTTTTATTTAAAACTTCATCGGAATAGGTTGGGGCACAAAGAAGAATATTCAGTAAATTGGACTGTAAGACTGAAATGTTTGGGTAAGAGCCAGGTGGTGTTCACAGGGCACAAAGCAGGTTGCTCTAACGACCTTGCTGTGGAGGACGAGTCATGACACAGAGCACACAAGACCCACAGTCTATATGTTTCTAGAAACTTTCTACATTAAGCTATAGCCTTCCAGGTGAACTAATAAAACTCAAAGCTGTGTTTTCTTCTGTGATAAAGTGGGAGTGAAACAAGCAAAGATTTTTATTGCTAAAGAAAGAAAAAAAACTAAAGACAAAAATTATGTAAATGTATTTCTGCTACCCACTCAGAAATTATTTTGCAGAAGTTGATCTCATTTTTCAGTAAGTCCTATCTTCTAATGCATTCTCAGATATTTCTATACTTTTCCAGCAGATGAAAAAAAAATAAAAATCAGAGTTTAATCATCTGTTGCACATGTTTCGGGCACTTGCAGTGCCATGGAAAAGATACAAAAGAAAGTAATAAAAATTTGGGGTCCTCTTACAGCTTTCTGAAGGCAAATCTGACAATCACCTTCCCAACAAGACGTGAAATTTTCTGCCCTAATGACCAAAAACACAGATCAGATTGGACAAGCTGCCCAGGACACAGCAACACAGAGAGAGATCTTGAAAGAGAGTGTTAAATTCCACTGACTAAATGCTGTGTCTTAGTCGCATTGGAAAAGCTTAGTCATGCCTGAACAGTGGTTACAGGCTAAAGTTAGAGACTTGCTGGTACCTGACTTGGCAGAGCAAGAAGCTAGGGCAAGTCTGATAAAGAGAATTCCTGGGGAGCGTCTAACGGCTAAAATGAGCTGAAATATTTCCTAGGTTATTTGGTTTCTTATTCTGCTGTCTGTTCAGTTGTACCATTTAGAGCTGCAGCAGAGATTGTCTTCTTTTTTATTTTATTTATTTATTTATTTATTTAATCTATCTATTTATCTATTTATTTATTTATAGGAAGATGCCTGTAATCTAGTGGGGTGAGCCCTCTGTTTTAGAGGCTGCATTCAGAGCCTTCGCGTGCAAAACACCAATTCTCAGCATCTTGTGCAAAGTAGGGATGATGGTGCAGCCATTCAGCTGGAGAATGATTCAAGATCTACAGAATAAAAGTCCCTCACGAAAGTTGCTGTTACAGGAAAAAAAAAAAATACTGAAAAGCCTTACTGTGCCTTTGAAGTCATTTCATTTCACGCTGCATATGCAGCAAGACAGGGATGGAAGTGTAACCATGTGATTTTAAACTGGTTCTTCTAGGGATACTAACTTTCCTCATTTAATCTAGCTATCTGCGAAATCAGCATAATGACGAGACCAGGTTTTTTTATCTTTTTTTAAAAAAAGGAGAAAGAAAAAGAAAAAAGGAAAATCTGGGAGGAAGTCCCGTTTTAATCGAGTCCTTCGGTTTCAGGCTGTCTGCTTTCCGTTTTCACACGTACACGCACTTCCATTAGCCCCGCTGCTATTCTCTGGAAGTGGCTGCACTTTCCCTCCAGCTGGCAAGGTGCAAAGGGCTCTGTAGAAGTGGTCTAGGAAGCAACCCACACCCTCCCTGGAGACCAATTACTTTTGAAATGTGCCTGATCGTTTGCTGCTGCCATCTCCCCCTCCCCAACCTGCCCCCACCTTCCCCCAGTCGTTCATTGTACTGTTGTCACTGAGACACCTGATCAACCCTAATTCTTGCTTTTATTTGAATTAGGGTGCCACCAATCTTGGATCCATGTCAGGGCCCATGTAATGCCTTTGGGCAACACTGGGGATTAGATTAGCATTTTGGTGTTGTTCTAAAGCCACATGGTCAGCATTATAAGGATCCCATTAGAGATAAAGGGACCAGTTACACAAAGCCTAAGAAATATAAGGGCCAGAGGAGGTTGATGTAATTGGCTGATATTAGAAAGTGCTTTAATTAATGAAAGCATACTGTGGTTACTACCCCTTTTTTATAGTTTAACATGCCTCTTAATTACATTCTCAGTTGTTCGTTTACACCGAGCATGTCTTTCAGGACTGCCAAACTCTTCAGGGAAAATTAAGCAAGTGTGTTGTACTAGGTTGGCCAGCCTCACAATTCAAACTCCTGTTATTGGCTGATAGAAGCAGTCTAGCCAGGAAAAAAAAAAAAGAAAGGGGGAACTAAAAAAAAAAAAAAAATAAAAGAGGAATGCTTGCCTAATCAAACAGTCCCAGAAATGACAGGACTTGGAAAAACTGGATAGATAATCGGTTAATCGGTGGTTATGCGGGGATCAGACAGACTGCCTGTGCTGAAGAGCTTTGTTAGAAATACAAAGATATATATTTCCAGTGCCAGGGATATGCATCTTCCAGCAGTTTTGCAAGAGAGGGCTGCCTTAGCTCAGAATGGCGGATCTTGGCAATGCTGCTTCCACTTTGCAGTACAATGATTACATGGATTTGTGTTCTTGACCCATTCGGTCCACCTGGGATATTCCCCTGAGTTTGCTATGCATTTCATGTACCTACACTATTATTTAATTGTTGGACTTTCTTAATACATGTGAGAACTCGACACCAGAGTAATCTTTCATTTCCAGAACACACTCCAAGTTTTACTTTTCCTACTTTTTTTCTGTCCAGTCTCATGGTCTCAGGAAAAATATAAAGGTTTACACTTAAAGGAAAATGCCAAAACTTTTTACAGAGCCCTAAGCATTAACATTCACATGATGATTATTCTTAAACAAAGATACTAATCTCTGGGTTACTAATTTAGGTGTCTGTCAACAGTGTCTTTTTGATCAATTGTCTGTAGTCTGCTGGGAAATAACAGACAAGCTGTAAATAAATACAGGTTAGCATTTAATCAGTGATAAGCTGTCCATAAAGTTAGTAGGTATAAACTTACAGTGGAAACTACTAGTGTTGTAATAGGATAAATTCTGCTACTGCTGTTGTTCTTCTCTTTTATATTTTTCACATTATGTATATTTCCATGCTGGTCTGGTAGCTTTCTTAAATGTATTTTTAAGTAAGTAGGTGCAAAGATATGTACAGCCTTTACATGTTCAATTTCAATGGACAGAAAGTACACATTTCTTCAATCTTAAGGTCACAATGTTGATTACTATTAGCATGCAGGGCTCAATTTACTGGCTTATTTAGGGCTTTCATAGTTGGGCACAGCTAAACAAAGCAGTATTTTCCCCCTACCCAAGGTGATCAAAATACTGAATTTCAGATTACAAATATGCAGCTATGGGAAAAAAAACCCAAAGGACAGGTATACGCACTTCATGGCCACCATGCTTTGTTGCATTAAAATTGTCTGTGAAGAGGTATTGATAAGATGTAACGTCATATATTTGCAGAATTGCCCACACAGAGTTACGACCTTTGGTCCCATCCATGATGCAGTATCTTTGTTCGATATTCAGTAAACCCACTGACATAGCACCTTAGAAAGTAACTGAAATTTCCTACATGAGGTTAGTCACCGATGTGGATATTGATTTAATAAAAAATATTACAAGAACTGGAAACAAAGACATGTCCTTTTTAAAGTGCTTTCAAATCAAGCTCCGTCTTCATGGGTAGGACAGCACCTCAAGAAACCTGAATTTCTGTGTATTTTATAAATCCTCGTCAGAGCAGCAGCAATGGTGCTCTGCAGATAAGTTCTCAGAAGAAATTTAGTAACTGTAACTGTGCTGTTCTGCTAGATAAACAGAGAAATTCACCAGTTCATGAGCTTAATATGCATCTTAAGTCCCTTCTGGCTTTAATCACCAGTTTCATTTTGAACTCCCAATATCTGAATTAATTGCAGGTGTCTGCTTCCAACAAGAGTATGGTCTTTAAATTATACATGTCAGTGCATCACTTACACCGTGTCACTTCCCGTTAAATTTCTTCTCACTGTAAGTCTGTGTAACACAATGTGACATGATAGAAGTGTACTGGCATGGTGCAGTACCTCAAAAATAAATACAAAGTTTTAGGATATTATATTCTACTGATCTTGCGAGTTGTCTATGGATGATTAAAATGAACAGATAATAGTTCACTGGAAAAGGTCTTGACTAATAGCTGAGGGTGAAAAGGAGTCAGCTGATGATCCTGAAGCTGACACATTTCTGATGAGAACCGAAAACACAAAGAAAAATATACTTTAGAAATGAGTGAAATACCTGCTCACCCACACAATCTACATAATAATAAATTGGAAGGGTCAGGACACTGAGGTAGGGTAATACACAAAGGAAAGGGCTCCAACCAGATTGTGTCCACCAGAGTTAAGCTGTGGAGCAGAACCCTGACTTAAATAACTCCACATCCCAGTGTCTCCCTCAGCAACTTGTACTGAGCAAGAATGAACCACTCAGCTACGTTACCATGTAGCAGCAGTTAAATGAGAGCCTCGTAAAGAGGCTGTAATTGCAATCAAAGCTCTGGGATGCAGAGAATCTAAGTCCTGTCTTGACTGAACCATGCAGCTTCAGTAGCACAGTAAAGCTTGGGAGGAAACGTTACATAAAAGGTAATCCTCAGTCACTTAGGAATTGTGGTGTTATGAAAGACTTAATTTCTACTGTGCCTAATACAGGAAATAACTACTAATTACTTCAACCTTTATACTTAATTTTGGAAATATGGGAATTAACAACACTAATTGGGCACCAGTTTGTGAGGGTTTTGCCTCTGCAGAATCCTCAGCTGGAAAACTTTTCTACGTTTCACAGGAGAAAACATTAAATTTGCCATTCTAGCTACACTGCTGCTGTAGTAGTTAACATAGGACATGTATATGTCTTTAGTTCATAACAGAGAAAATTATCTGCCGTTACTCCACTCACATACCTTATAGACATGATGTTTCTGGAAAACTCCATATCTGCTCCTCATTGAAAAATTAATTAAAGAGATAAGGAGCTAAGCTGGACTGAACTCAAAACTGCACTAGCCTTTGGCAGGCCTCTCAACTTAGAGGCACTATCAATCTACTCATCATCTCTTCTGTAGATCTCACCTCACCCCACCACAGCTGTCAGAGTGAACAGTGAATGCCTTCCCACTTAGGCAATGGATATGGTCCATGTACAGACCTATCTCTAACATCTCATCTAGCAGATCACCCCTCTGAATTTAGCCAGGTGCTCAAATGAGCTGTTACTATGTGTTTCCAAGAAAATTACTCCGTTTTCTCTGCAAACTGGAGTTCAGCTGCTCTCTTCCCCTTACTGTCCATAGTCTTCAAAAAATGTCAGTCACGTTCTCCCAGAGTTTATGGTCCATTCAGGAAGAGACAGAACCATTACTGATACAGCACTGGTCTGATAGGGATATTTTGATTGACACAGCCATCACAAGGCTGAAACTTAAGATAACACTTACCTTGATGAGCAAGGCATTCCTGGTTTTCTCATCCTGAGGGAAACGGAAATCTCCTGGATTTTGGTTTCAACAAGAAAAGTTTTATGTTTCATGAATCAGTGCAGAAAATGGATAATTATGAAAAGAGACAGAAAATAGAAAACAACTAATCTGGAGATTTAAGATGCCCTGAAATCTAAACATCTTGAGTACCAGCTCCAATGAGTTTGTGGACCAATCTAGAGCAAAAGGCATCATGATATTTTGGGTGCATTCGTTTTGTTCATACCTGGCCACCTCTCCTGTTTGTTGAAGTGACTTAGCATGATGCCATCTAAGCTAAGGGCAAATTGCACTAATTTTGCGACCCTTGAATCCACGTAAACCCTGACCAGTCCTGCCACAAGCTGAACACCAGTGACTTTGACAAAGCATATCTCACACTTTCTCCCTAAGAATAATGACGGGGTGGGCTGTAGTTATCGGTAGGATTGGGAGTGAACCTGCTTGGAAGACAAGTAGTTAGTTTCAGTAGTGTAACTAACCTCAGATCTGGTCCTTCATTTCCCATTTATGCCAGTAAACCCTTAGCTTATTGTATTTCTAACTCCTACCATCTTTCATCAGACACAAAGCCTTCTTCTCTGATGTTCACTGCCACACAGCTCTGAAATGAAAAGAGGTGTCCTGCTCAACACAGAGATACTGTTCATAACCCCTTTTCAAGATATTAGGGACCCCCACTTTCCACCCTGTTTATTGATCTCCCAGTCTCCAGAAGCTGACAGGTAACCATCAAGCACCATTCAGCAACAGCAACACCACCCAAACAGCCTGGCAAGGGAGCTTCCTGTATCTTGTTCATACAGATAATTGTCACTGAAAGGGCTGCTGCCTTCTCCAGAAAAGGCAGGAAAGAAGTAAAATAGCAAGGTGGTGGCAAAGGCCACCAGGAGTGGGAGTCCTAAAATCAGTCCAAACCCAGGACCTAACACAAGACACTTTTGATGTATCTCCAAGACAGCATTTGCAAAACATCAACTGCAGATGTTGCCCCATAATCAGAGGTTCATATTACAAATGAGTAAAATATTTGGTTGAACTGGCTTACAGGTGTCTCTCTGTGTTTCTCTTTTAGTTACTAAGGGAGAATTTTAATGAGAATTTGACTCCAAATGTTTCATAGTTAAGAATAAAATGAAAGATACCTTATAAATACATAAAGCACAGAGATAAAATAGAAGTGGAAAAAATGAATTGCAATTTATTTAGTCATTTTAGAAACTGTCTACATCTTTTCAGCAAATTAGACTTGCACACTTTATGAGTCCTCTCACCCTTTGGTGAACTCATCTTTGAAGTTTCAGTATTAAAAGTAACTTAGAATCATGCAAATAATTTTTTTTTCTGTGTTCTTGGATCTGCTGCTGTTCTCACAAATGCTGTAGGCAGTCCACTATGTGCTAGAGAGACTAATTTAACGGAGAAGCTACCAAGTCCACTCACTTGCAAACTATGAAATAATTCAAGTATAACAGTGGTGCACTCCTATGTATGCATTTTTCATTTCAACAATCTTTGGAACTATTTCATTTATTAGATTGGGATGAGCTATCATCGTGTTTCTCTCTCGCATGCCTAAATGTAAGTTCTTTCACATCAAGTTTACACTGTCCTTCATTTCAGCCAATTCAAATTTATGTCAGTAAGTAGACATTCAGAGATCATCTTCTATTAATGGTTTCTTAGGTATAAATGGATGAGGCCTCTAGATGAGTTCAGAGTTTTGGGAAAAAAACATATTTGCTAGTCAGATCCAAACTTTGCATACTGCACCTAATTTTTAGCTGGCTTTAACTGATATATCACATGTCTGGAGGAATGTAGCATTTCACTCTGAGTCTAGATAACTGGGTTAATACTAGTGTAGACAAAAACAATTTATCCACATCTCTCTAATGAAAAACTTTATGCATATATATGCATATATGTATATATTTATATTTACACTACATCTAGATGTGGTGAAATGTTTTCTGAAGATGCTAAATTTGCATCTGATGGAAGTTCAGTGAGGATGTTTAGAGGCCTCTTCATCTTAGTTTATCAAGTTTAATTCAGGCAGAATTTCTGTCATTTCATCAAAATCATTTAATGCTTATCTGCTGACAGCTTGTTGGTGGTCTCCAGTGAGCTCACATCTTACCAAAATAAGGCTGTCATTCATGGACATCATTATGCCTGTCTCCTCAAAGACGGTAGTCTGGTTATATTTTCACTGCAGTTACACCTCTAAGTAAGGCAGTGTGGGCTGAGCAGTTTCTGCTTTTGCTCCGCCTTGAGTGGCTGAAGGATTATTTTGTCTTGCCGTACAGAACATGTTGTAATTATAAGTCTTATACCACCCAAAAGTGCTAAAAGCTTTGAATGTTCACCTCTGCATTATTTGGGCCACTCTCTTTAAGAGTTTTGTTTGTGATTTACTGCCAACTGATACAAAGCAGAAAAAAACCTCTGATGGATTGTTTGATGAGTATCTTAGCCTTAAAACCATACACCCCATAGCCAGAACCCCCAGGTGCCAGCAACTCCTGCACACACCTCAGTCCAGCAGCTGGACAGGCAAGAGTCAGTGTGGATGTTCTGCATCAGAGCTACGATGCTCTCCCTGCAAACAAATCACACCAAATGAAATTAAAAGAGCTGCAGTTTCCAAGCTGGAGTTGGAGTGTTTCAGGTAAGAGTGGACTGGGAGCAGACAAACTTATGATCGATAACCTTCTTCATGTAAACTTACCATAAATTGGCCAAGTTAGCCAACAGGATGCCTGAACGGGACAAGAGGAAGGGAGGACAGGATGGCATCTGAAATCCTGTTAGGTTTTGCAGGGGAAGTGTTTTAAAACAGACAAGCTATCACCCTTTTCTACTCGGAAAATTAGAAAGTTGTATTCCCTTCTGGGTCTTTTTTTTTTTTTTTTTTTTTTTGTAGCTAAAATAATGGCCATGAGGAATCAAATCTGGACAATTTGCCCTTTTCAACCTTAAAAGGTTCCTGGGAACAGAAAGCAGGGTTTTGTCTGTAAGAATCATGAATGCGCCAGGGTAAACAATAAGAAAGTTCATGATTTTTGGTTTGTGCAAAACTGTGGAGCATTTCACTGGCAAAAAAAAAAAAAAATGGACTTCTGTAAAAATTGGGAAAAGTGTTGAAAACAGCACTTTCTGTGACCGAGGTGCCTACACCCACCCTAGTCCCACTCCTCAAACTCTTCTCTGGATATGTCTCCAGTTGCTGGAGCCCGCAGGACAAGAATAAATTGGGAATAAATATCTGAAAAGGCAAGAAGGAAGAAGGTAAAGTTTGAACCATTCTTTTTTTTTTCACTAGGGAAACAACTCTCATCATATAATGAATCAACTTCACTGACAGCATACTTTCAGGTGAAATACTAAGCTTTCTCAGAAAGAATCACCTTTTTGGTAAGATTTTGCTGGGCTGAATAGAGCTCTGTACCAATACACACCAGTACTTTGTATTCCTCCCAGTATTTTCATTTAAAAGGGAGTTGCTGTGCAAAATAATGTCCTTGTCTGTCCCTTCCTCATACAAACCTCCAATCAAATTTAATAAAGCTAGTTTGATACAATGCCAGCCTACACTTGGTTTACCCTTGGTCGACTTTAATAGGGTCAAAAATATTTTCGCATTGGCAGTGTACGCATTAATCATTTTTCCAGAGGATTTAGAAAATTGGAAGAGACAAGGCCAAGCAAAATTTTAAATTAATTGGGCCTACCCCAGCATTCAGGGGGTCACCTTGTGTCAGTTGTCCCACATTTTCCAGGTCACGAAGTTCCAGTGTATCCTACAGCTGCCATGAGGAGAGATCCGTGCTGTGGGCACACAAAGGTGAAAGAATTTCTCCCAGAAAGTGCGAATTTTCCTACGGGCAACCACAACAATTGCAGCTTCCAGATTGTCGCCAGACACCAACCACTTAAATAATGCATGCTCGGCTGACGCCTGTACTTGGTGCATTTTCTAATCGAGTAGTCAGGAAAATTTGCAAACACTCTGTCATTTACCATAAATCCGCTGCCTGCTTACAACTACAGAGTAATTAATTTTAGTGCTGCTCAGAATTATTAATTTCAGCTGGGAAATCTGTCTTCACAATCATTGCTGGTTTCACCCTCCCCCCCCCCCTTTTTTTTTTTTTTTTTTGTTTGGTGAGTTGGGCTTTTTTTGTTTGTTTCCTCATATTCTTGCTAGGGGTTGGAACATCAAAGCGCTATTCTTACAAGGGAAAGACTGTTTGTGGCAGTGTTAATATGCTACTCCAGTGTGACACCAATAACTGCCTCAACATTTCTGATTGTAATCTGCAATAATGCCCTCTCAGTATCTGGCTGGCTGGCCATATGTAGCTGGTAATGCTAAGGGAGGGAAGCAAGCAAAAGACTTTCTTTGGAGATGTAATTAATTTATTAGGTTCTAAAAGGGCTTAGTGTGTGATAAGGACTGTGTATACCTTTTAGGTCACGGTTTTATTCCGAGGAGCAGAGTGTCACAGCCTAAGTGCTGAAAATAACCGGAGGCAAGAAAGTTACGTTAAATGGTTTATCATCTGTTTAAACATTCTTAGCATTTAACCCACAGGATTAATAAGCTTTTTGGCACAAGAAGAAATGGTATCTTGCAGATTTATTTGCAAATCTTGAAGTTATAAGAACACTAGAAGGGAAATCTCTATAATTACTGTTTAGTATTTACAATTTGGCAGACATGAGGAATATTTGCTTGTTGAAGTGGTTTGCCCTCATTTGCAAGGTGGGCTTGGAGTTGCATCAGTAAGTGTTCAACAGAGCCTTCGGTCCCAGCCCAAGCTGCATCACATCCGCTGTGACCACAGAAATTGTGCAGCTGGTGGTTTTTAGTAAAACTACTTGTTCCCATCAGTTTTTGAAATAATCATACTGGCCATCTTGTAACCTAATATGACATGTAAACTTATTCAATTCGACTCTATGATTGTATTAAAAAATAATGTTCAACTGGAGGACTTAAAAAAAAATAAAAAAAGGAAGAAATCGACATTAAAGTAAAAAATAGTGTAAACATGAGTCACTAAGAGATTAGACACGGTTAAGTATTTCAGGATGTTTGTGGTTATCTTCGTCTAAACAATACTGATAGTTTTCTGCAGATGATTCTGCCTCCAACTGTTCCCAAGTCTCTGTAGGACTGCCCAAAATGAAGTTGATATTGTTTTGTAAGAGCTGTAACCCTTTGATACCAAGCTGACTGTTTTCCTGTCATATGAATCAGTTTAAATGTTAATGAACTTAACTCCTGGAGAGTGGCACAGTGCAATCATTAATATTTTTTTTAAAAAAAACAACAACAAAAAATCTGACACAGTTTGTTTCCACATTTGGTATATGAACTTAGGAGAAAAAGGAGACATTATGGACACTTGGTGAGAAGCAGCATACAAATACTGTATCAGAAAATTTTCAGGAGGAGGACTCTACACCTGAGGAGACTGTTCCACAGAAACACAGTATAAAAACACCACCTGTGCTTTCTTTCATCAGTTTCATGCATGAATTAAATTACATATTTAGCCCTGCAACAAAAATTAGCACTGAATTACTTTGCAATTATATTGAAATTTGGATCTGATACATCTGTGGTCTATCAGTGTGACGTACAGATCTTTTTTCCCCACCATTATATCGAACCCTAAAATTGATATTACAGGTTTTTACGAAACATCCAGTAATATACCCATTAACATCAAGAACCTACTTGACACAATCTTTGTGGGACATTTGAAAATTGAAATTGGTAGAAAGCTCTATGCACATCTATTTGGTAGGCTATTAAAACAACACGCTGATGAAAACTGTCATGCAGCTGAGATTCTCTCTTTAGTACTCCAATTTTTTTAACAAAACAGAGGCTCAGCCTTTAAAAGGGCAGAACTTGGTTGTGAGAAATAATGCAAACATTACGATGCTAAGCCAGGAACAAAATAATGTTCAAGCCTGTTAATTAATCATTACAAAATACTGAATTGCAGCATTAGGTTAACAATGTTTCTGGTGACATAAAATATTATGGGATTATGTCTCATGTAGAGATGAGGTACAGTGCTTTAAATGTACATATGTAATATATATGCATAAATATACCAATGTAATTGTTTCCAAATGATGCTATTAGTGATGTATGACATTACTCACGTTACTCCTTTTATTAATCAAAAACATTTTAATTTAATTCAGGATATTTTGCTTAAGAGCAGCACTTTGCTTCTCGTCATTGTATTTTGACAGCAAACTGAATTCTTGTTCACAAGTATAGGATTTGTTTAGCTCCAGGCATCTGTGTTTGGATTACGAGAATGCTGATTGGTTCACTGCCAGGGGCATAAAAAGGTCAAGCTGTCCTTTTTTAAAGGCGCTTTTTTCCTTCCCCCCCCTTTCTTTTTTTTTTTTTTTTTTTTTTTGCCTAAGAGTTTGGCTCATTAATCAGAGTTAAAAGAAAGGGGAAAAGGCAGTGACTTGAAATCATTTGATTCTTTTTCAAGGGGTATTTTAAAAAGCAGAACTCAATGTTAGTGTTAGAGGTTGAGTAGATGTTTGTATGGATCATACTGACATACTTCTGACAGGTGACCTGAAACCTTTCAAACTGACATCTGTCACAGAGACAGACAGAGGTTTTTTAGCCTCAGAGCCTGTTTTCATGACATTTCATTTTTCATCAGATTTTGAGAGAAGGGAAAAAAAGAAGATGAACTTGAAAAAATCTTGCCAGGGGCAGAAAATGAGATCAGGTTTTCTGCAGCTGTCTAACTCACCTTTAAAGGTTAGAGGTCCAGGCAAAGTGAAGAAAAAGGTCTCATTTTGATGTTATTAGCTAAAAGGACAGATTACTTCTTTAAGTGTATTTCTGCAGTTGCATGGCCAGTATAGGACATTATAGAGGTGTAGGTAGTTAAGGATGGCTTGAGTTAGCCATTACAAATCCTGATTTCCAGCATTTACTTGCTCTTTGCACTGAGCTGAAACTTACGGCACAAGTTTAACTCCTACATGGGTCTGAGCTGAAAAATGAAAATCTCTATCATACAGATAATATATGATAAAATATAAATCCAAATTTAGCTTCTAGTTTCATTTTGTTCAAATGCTTGTTAGGAAACTGTGACCTCTGTTTCATACTACAATGGATGCAGATACAGGTAGATGAAACACAGGCACCACAGCAAGATGGCATTTCAAAGTTTAGTTTTGCTGAAGTCACCTATGAACCAGATCGAACTATCTAGAAATTTTCTTCCCATGCATTTCCCAATGGTCACCATGGTCCTGATGGACTGGAAGAAGAAGGTCACCACAACAGAAATGCCTGCTTTTTCCAAACTCGCCACGTAAGGGCTGCAGGCTGAAGTCACTGCCATGGCCAGCTTCCCTCTGTCACATTGGAATGGGAAAGGTGACAAAGGTTCGGAGCCACCTTCAACACATACCAACATGCTTGAGATTGTCAGCTGTCTTCCGTAAAGGCACTGACTCAGACCCACTCAGCCCATCATAGTCCTGAAATCCTGAATCACTCCTAGATACTGAAAAAGAGATGAGAAAATCTACACATCAGGCTGCAAGTGATGCTCCTGTTCCACCAGAAATGCACCAGCTGGATCATTGGGGTGAAGCAGGAAACCCATAATATCTGTTTGATTCAGACAGAAAACATTGTAGTTGTAACTACCATTTAATATGAGCTGAACTTTCTCCAACACACCTGTTATGCCGTGGCAGTAGCAATAGACAGGATGGACTGAGGAGTCAGGTTTTTGTCCCTTCTTTCCTCTCTTTTGACAAGGGGAGGAAGTAAAACAGGACTGTCATTAACTGCTGTGAGAAGATGTTTTCAGTACTTTATTGCTGTCAGCCATTAATTCTTGCTGAAGCTAGACAGACATCAGCAACAAAATCTTGCCCAATACTCATCAAGTTTTTAGCACTGATTTGACATTTCAAGATGCATTTGTAAAAATTATTTATTAATTTGAACCCAAGCCAAAAGACAGCTGAATTTTGTTTTTCTTACACATCTAGTCCTACTGAAATTTAAGAAACTACATGAGCTGAATGAATCATTGTTTGAGACTCAGGGTGTAGGATTAAAAATCAAATCACTGCTACATCATGGAAGGCATAGGTTTGCACTTTTGCAGAAGTTGCTAGTGTCTCCATTATTTTAAACTTTCAAGAAAACTTGAGAATAGCTCAAGAGTTATATTATAATCAAATATACAATATCAACATAATCATCAATTGGACAGAGCATCCCAAACAAACAAACAGCTTTTGGCTTGTGTGTACCCTGTCACTGTAACTTCAGTCCCACTCTTTCCTAAACATTGTAAATGATGCTCCTTTGCTGCTGTTTGTTGCAATAAATAAGCTGCAAACACCTGTCTTACTGTCTCAGTGGTACTCACAGTCACCAATTGAATAAATGTTCTCCTGATTCACCTCAACATTTAGCAATTTCTTTGAAAGGAATTGGAGAAATAGCATAAAAGTAGATAAATGTGCTATGTTTCATTATGAAAAATAAACCAGTTTTTAATCTGTTCTGAATCTGTGGGTTGGTCTTTCAAACTCCTTCCTTTCTCTCTCTACTCTATTTTTAAAAAAATAGAGGTGGACACCTACTGTCATAGCTTCAGCATAACATTCTCCATCTGGGATATATCCAATCCTACACAAAGATTATTAATGATAGTGTTCTGCCTCACCAGAGCCTTGGGATTTCTCTTTTTTTTTTTTTTTTCTTAAACGGTCTGGCTTCATCTGATCAAATATGGGTTCACATAATCCATTTTCTCTATTTAGTGTTAAGGGCATCAGCCAATATTATAAGGATATAGCTAGTAATTTTTTTCCTTAGCCAACTCAATATGAGGGAACATCGGAACATATTTTATTTACATGCACTATACAATAGATGTGAATTCAAAGACTATTCTAGGTCATGTCTGAGGAGATAATAAGCTTGTGGAGAGAGATGGAAAGTGGTGCAGAAGTGCTGTCTTTCCAGAGTGCCAGGCTTGAACTCCAGATGAATTTTCACAGGTGTTTTTTAGTGTTGTAACTTTAAAATCATCCTCGAGGAGGTAATCCTTAGCCAGGTAATTCTGCTGCTGCCATGGACCCAACCTGTGTCAAGCACAAGTTAATGGTAATGTAGAAAACCAGCAAGGACTTATAACCTCAATGAAATTCCTGTTAGCATCTGTGCAGGAGCACACGTCTGTGGGGAAATCTTATCTCTTATTCTTGCTGGACAAGAATAATTCAGACCCAGCTGTGTACGATGTATTTAAGTGCTCTGCAGAACATGTAAAGCACAAAAATTACATGACAGGAAGAATGGGCGATATGGAAAGATGGAGAAGATTGAAAAATCAGATAGTATTTTCTTAGAAAAAGTGTGCCTCTGGCTTTATGTGGGCTGTGATTGTGCAGTTTCACACATCTCAAGAGAAATCACTCTTGAGGTTAAGAAAAATATCAGTGGGAAAGGTAATGGAGTTTGGAGGTAAAAGAGCTACAATTCTGAAAGTGTAGGTTATTTTTTCACAGGAGAGCGGGATACCAATCTGAGAAGTCCAAGCTGATCATACAGGGGCTTTGAGTGGTAACAGGAAAGCTAAGCCCATCAAAAAGGAATGAATTAAATGCTGGGAGAATAAAGGAGTCCAGTGTAGTTTAGAAAATCACCATCTGGTATTTCCAGTGCAAAAACCTCTGCCATTTTCACGAATCAAGAAGAAAAAGGGGAAGGGGGGGGGGGGGGGGGGGGGGGGCGCGGGGGGTCATTTCATGTAACACAATGTATTTGGATTACTATTAGTTATTATTTTTATCCAGACCAAAAAAAAAAAAAAAAGTACATGTTCAGAACAAAGCTGATGCTAGACACAAAATACACAATAATACTGTAGGTATGCATGTTGCTTTCCATTCCTCTAGAGGGTATGATTGTACTCTTATGGTATTGAGTTTGAAAGGGCCTGGATTCTCTCAGCTCCTACTGAGGTTAGTGAAAAAATCTGAGCATTCAACAGCTCTGAAAAAGCAAATGTTTGTGCTAAAGATGAAGAGTCATTTTCATCATCGCAAAAGCATTTGAATTGTGGTCTTGTATGCACCCTTCGGGAAATTTTTTTTCCCACATTTTTCCTCTATTTTCTCCATATGAAAATGTGCAGAAGGAAATCTGCCATTGTCTTCTGGTTTGATGATTCTTTAGGTAGTAATGGGAATTCAGAATCATCACCAAAAATAAGACCATTAATGGTTAACATCCGTTTAACATCTATGTCTATCCATAGGCTTCAATGTGTAAGAGAGCAAAAAGAGATGTGTAAGAAGGCCATGTTAGAAAAACAAGCTTTGTAACACTGCCTTTTCCATGCAAGTTGCATGGTGATGGTGAGCATGGGAGCTGGAGATGGGTAATAAACTTCCATTTCTTAATTTATTGAAGAAACTTCACCTTTTGATGTGCATTGATATCCTAGTCTGTTCTTGGTCAGAATTATTTTTTATTTTATTTTTATTCACAGCACATTACAGAAGAGCTTGTCACAAAGATCTGCACAGTTAATTGCAAAAATGTTCTGAATATTTCCATTCCAATACAACACTTCTAATTTTACAATTTAATAGAAAATTTGAAATTTTGAAAAGTTAATTTTTGTCAGTATTCGCTGGAGAATCTTGGATCTCTGAATATGAAACTATTCAGAAAAAAGCTGAATACAAGTGAATGGGATTTTTTTTTTTTACTTAGAATCTTTCACCTTTTTTTAAAGTCTGAAACCAATAAGTTAATAAAAATTTCCAAAAACTCAAATACTCAAATTATGTGAGTTCACTAGAAATTAATTTTCCACAATAAAGCTGGTTCTGGGTCTTACTTTAAGATGTCAAATAGTTCATAAATGCCAAATATGAAAAATTATTTCTGTAAAAAAGGATTTTACAGTAAAAATCATCTTGGGGTTATTTTCTTATGTTGCTACATCATGCCAAAATACAGTTATGTCTAAGAAGTATGCTAGGAAGCAGGAAAAGTACTCCCTTGGTTTCCTGGCTTTTTTTTCACTTCTTATTCTGTCCTTTTCAAAAGTTTGCTATTTTCTGTGAGCATCTGCTTAAGCTTAGGCAGGAACAGAGCTTCTTTAAAACAGTTTTCTGCTTCAGCAGCAGCTTTATATTGTTTCAAGAGAAGTTACCATGATTCGTAATACAAATTAAGGTTCTCAAGGACTTAACAATGGCCATGGGAGAACTGCAGTCTTTCCATACCTGTGAGATTTTGAAGCTGTTTATCATGTTGTTCATTAATATAAGGATGCAGCATGCACTTCTTAGAAAGAAAAAACTCTGTTATCTTGCAAATTTTTGGTTAGAATCTTGAAGAGAAGTCATCTGGAGATGCTTCTGAAAAGAAGGTAACAAAGCAAGCCCAATATAGACTTACAATGCGAAGTATTTGGATATAGAAATTCAAATTATTCTCTATCAGAAAACCTCTTATATTAAACTAAGGCCCTGCCAACTCTCATGCCCTGAATGTGAGATTCATCCATTGGTGTCTACAGCCACCTGCCCCACTACAGAATATACATCTTATATATTTACATGCCTGGCCTATCTGAGAGCCGTGTACCTTGGTCTAATCATGATTGAATTAGGTTATGTCAAACAAGAGTCTATACCAAATAATATTGTATGCCGATCAAGTATTTTACGAGATATCTGGTTCTTATTTGTAACAAAGACTGGGAGTTTGAGACACCCCTTCTCTGAGATATGAAGCAGGATCATATACATGATGTTTCTTCAGGAAAAAGGAAGAGCTTTGCCTCTGAAAAAAAAAATCTTGAGACTGCATCGTGCCAACAATTTACCGAAAGGTCAAATAAATAATGTGGGAGTATGTATATATAACAAAAGCTGACTAGAAAAAGGCCTCTCTTACAGAAACAATGTTCAGCCATGAAGTGTTCTGCTGGCATGGAGCATCTATCTTGAGAGATCAATATTGCTGTAAAGTTCATCAAGATAAAAACCCACCTGAAACATTTCCTTTTGCACTTTATTTAACATCTGTAGTCCTCTGTATGCTGTTTCTCTCACACAGGTGTGTTTACACAGATAGAATTTATCATAAGTAGAGAGGACGTTAAGTGCAACTGGAATAAATCGGGGTTACCTTTTAATGGGAATTAAATGAATAAATAATTTAAATAGAAAACCCTTTTGAAGTTTTCTTTTAAATCCATTGGGCAAGGTGTTGCTGATATGATGCGGAGGCTGTAAATTCTTTGAGTTAATGTTTTCTGATATAGGCAGAGGTGCCCATCAGCTGATAATTTGCAAGATGTGCACATTCCCAGGTATTGTTGTTCGAGACTCTGCTTAGTGAGTCTTAAGGGAAGATGGGAAGTAGACACACCCCACCAGTGTTTAATTGCCACCCACTAGCCACCACAGCAGCCTTTGTCAGGAAGAAGTCGGGGGTGTTCTTTTTGTTTGGGGTTGGGGTTTTTTCTGAAGTTGTCGCACTCTGTCAAGGTGGACGGGAAAGTCCTTGGAGAAGTTGCTCTGTACTCGCCTGCGTGTTGTGATAATCTCTCAAATACAGATCAGGGACAATGGAGACTGAGAAGTTTTGACACATTCTTCATCTATAATGCATGGGAAAGCAAGAGGAGGCCTGTGGCTCAATGTCACCTCCCACATGAAAATAATGTTAATGCCTGAATGGGAGGCTTGGATGCTGCAGTTAAACCAATCAATGACATTCAAATACAGCAGATTCAGACAAAAGAAAAAAAAAAAAAAAAAGAGCTAATGCCTCTAAAAATGGCCTCGTTTGCCGTAATTAACAAATTCAACAAAATGGCACTTGAGCAACTGTGAAATGCAGCAGCAAGATAGATTTTGGACTTAGAGCAAGTGTTTCAGTTCCCTTGATTCTTGCGCGTCCAGGTAGAACCAATATATACAGAAGCACAAGAAACAATGCAGTCTGAGTGGGACATAGAAATAGCAGAAATAAAGACATATACCTTACAGGAGAGACTCCATATCATTTCCTACACTGGCTAACACTACTTCAGCTACAGCACCGTGAATCAGCTGAGCTGCAGATTTTATTTCGACTTCTCACAATTTTTTATATAAAACTCCTGCTTCCCAGATATGACCTGATGTGGAAACCTTACAACAACCTTCATGGTAACAATAAGTGAGGACAGAGGAGAGGGAGTAGTTAACAAAGGAGATAGGAAGAAGTTTTAACTGGGTGCTGATTGTTCTTTTAGTAGAAATTAGTTCATCGTTTTGTTTCAGTTCAGATAATGTCTTCAGTTAAAAAAGGGTTGAAGGAAAGGATGAACCTAACCACAGTATTCTGGATTACTTAGCTAAAAAAAACCCTCACAATTTATTTATCTCTCCATACATCATTTCTTCCTTTTTTTTCCCCTCTATTTTCTTCATTCTTCTATTTACTAGGAAATATCCTGGGTGTCATAAAATACTTCTCTATATGATGATGCTGTTCAAGTATTGAAAATCTATTCCAGGGTGTGTATTCATGGCTCTATTTAATTTTACTTTTGTGAAGTCAATATTATAACTCCTAAGAAAAGTGAATGATGATTTTTCTATCTACTCAATACTTATTATAAAAAGCCTAATCTTTTACTGTTGAGCATTATAATTCTAGTGCAGCATAACCTCTAACATCTGGGGTGGTATTAATGAGAGCAAGTTTCACAGAAAAATATAAATAGTTATTTCATTTTTCAAAATACAGAAGTAGCAAAAGAAAAGAACCATCCTACAGGGAACCACTTATAATACTGATAAATGTTTTAACAGCAGCAAGATAGAAGCCCTAACCCCCTTTGATTGAGAAACATGAATGATAGGCTTGTGGGAGAAATTTAAATTAATGTCTATTTTGGAAGGAAAGAACTCCTAACTTATTTATGTACCAGATATCAAAGGTTAAGTCTATAGACCACTGTTTTGGGCTAAAAAAGTCAGAAAAATGGTTACTTAAACTGTCAAGTTTGTTTGCGCCTGCATACCTCCAACATGGAAACCTCTAACCTAAAAAGCACAAATGATGGACTTCCCTTATCCCTATGTGCTTGGTTTTCTGTTCATTCTGTTCTCTTGTTTCACATCTAGTGTGCACACAGCACATACCAGTAACAGCCAATTGTATTCATTGTCATCTTCTGCTGTTTGCAGGAGAGCAGCAGCATACTGCCATGCCAGGCATCGTACAAGCAAACAGCCAGCAACTGGGTATGCCCTTAAAACCTGCCAGCTTTGTTGGCTCTCTGTAAATTTTAACCCATCACATACCACGGCTGCAGCCTAAAGAGAGGGAGAAGGTGGAACGGACATTATTTTACAATTTTGTTTGGGTTTTCTTTTCACAGAAATATCAGTATCTTATGAATAAAAAGGTTCTTTGGATTTTTCATTCCTTTTTCTCTAGATATTCTTTGTGTCCTAACAAGTTGCTTCTAATTTTTTCTTTCCTCTTTATAGAGTCCGGTCCACTCTTTAAACATTTTACTACAACCTGTATATGTTTGTGTTGAAGATGATTAATGATTTTCATGAGGTGGTTACAAGTATAAAAATATTAATCTAAAGGCACCTATGCTTCTAGAATGCACTTTTATCACTTAGTAGTTCTTTGACAATATAGAAGAACCAAAATGAATGCTTTCTGTATGAGACATCACAGAGGATGAAGCCCTAATTCTTTGGAAGTGGATGATTTTTGCTGCCTCTTAACTGGGATTTTCAAAACCTGTTCGCCAGGTCCGCATGGTCTGAAAGCACACAGGGGGACTCCCACCTTGGGTGAGAGTTGACAGATAGTTAACTACCAGACCCACACCAGCTTGACTTGAGTGCTTGCAGGAATGTGTTGACCTTGCAAGAGTCTACCTTTACAGCAGATGGGAGATGCCAGCTGAAAAAGCAATGGAAATGACTACATCAGTGGAAGAAATACTGAAGGCAATTTGAGGTAGAATCTTTGGAAAATATTTATTCATTAAATATGACTTGATAGGATACACGGGAAAAGGAAAAGGATAAAAAGAAAAAAGAAAAAGGAAAAGAGAAAAAAGAAAAATGAAAAAGAAAAAAGAAAAAAGAAAAAAGGGAAAAGAAAAAAGAAAAAGGAAGAAAAGGAGGATAGGAGAGGGAGAGGAGAGGGAGAGGAGGGGGAGGGGAGAGGAGAGGAGAGGAGAGGAGAGGAGAGGAGAGGAGAGGAGAGGAGAGGAGAGGAGAGGAGAGGAGAGGAGAGGAGAGGAGAGGAGAGGAGAGGAGAGGAGAGGACAGGACAGGAGAGGACAGGACGGGAGAGGAGGGGAGAGGAGGGGAGAGGAGGGGAGAGGAGGGGAGAGGAGGGGAGAGGAGGGGAGAGGAGAGGAGAGGAGAGGAGAGGAGAGGAGAGGAGAGGAGAGGAGAGGAGAGGAGAGGAGAGGAGAGGAGAGGAGAGGAGAGGAGAGGAGAGGAGAGGAGAGGAGAGGAGAGGAGAGGAGAGGAGAGGAGAGGAGAGGAGAGGAGAGGAGAGGAGAGGAGAGGAGAGGAGAGGAGAGGAGGGGAGAGGAGAGGAGAGGAGAGGAGAGGAGAGGAGAGGAGAGGAGAGGAGAGGAGAGGAGAGGAGAGGAGAGGAGAGGAGGAGAAATGTCATAATCAGTGTAGCTATACAATGCACTACTGAAACTTTTCTACAATGCCATGATGGTTTTAGTCACCCCATGTTCAAGAAAGATAAATTGCAAGTGGAAGCACAGGGAAGCACTATTATGAACATGTGAAAGATAATGTTAAAAAGTTTTATTTTGTTCACTTAGTAAGGAAAAGGCTGATAAAAGTTAATAGTAAAGTGTTTGCTATGTGAAGAACCATCTGAAGCATAGCTATCACAGAGAAACAAAAACTGTTCATGCAGCACAGGACATAGAGGAACAAGAGCAGCAAAGAAGGTCATGAGTATCTTACTGATGGAAATCAGATTTCCTAGCATCCAGATTTGGCCCTTCCAACTCCAGCAGCAGGAGCAAAGAAACAGCCATAATATGAATCTTGATCAGTTAACACAAAGGGAGAGCCTTTATCACAAGCTGTTACATCATTTTCTCACAGGTAGAATCTTCTGTCTCAGTAACAAGTTCATACTTACAGGTTTTTTAGCTTTTTTTAACGTCTACTGTTTATGTTCATTTCACCTTTCTGCTCCCCTGCCCCAGATATTTAAAGTGACTCTATAACCATAATAGAAAGCATCTCATGAAGAATTAGAAGTGGACTACCCATTCATGCCTTTCTATCCTACTCTCCTTTCCAGCCTAGGAAGAACTAATGTGTTTAGTGAGGGTGCCAAGTTTTGTGTGGGTAAATGAGAAAAAAGGTGGGGTCATAGAGACACCAAGCCCAAGTTTCCTAAAATTTCTGAACATTTATGCAACTTTAATTTATCATTTATTTTAAGCTACAACCTCTCATCCAAATATAATTTGAACAGGTGTTTGAGATGAGGTTGGCAGCTTGAATTTTCAGTAACAATTTAGCTCTTTTAAAACAGTAAAAGACTTGTGTAAGTATTCATTATGAGCCCTGGGGTTAGGGAGTGGGGGAATTGACCCCACTGAACATGAAAAGAAGCTTGAAAAGGAAAGCTCTAGAAATTTCTCAACAAGTGTCCACCAAGTAAATGCATGTATTTATTTGTTTGACATACTGACAAGTATGTTCCTGTGCAATGAAATAGATTTGTGGCCAGCTACAATTGCAGATAGAGTTGAAGTTCTCCCTGTGCATTTGTTTGTTTATTTACATTTCAGAAGAATTGGTCAATAAGATTTATTCAGAAGGAATAAAAGGCACCCAGTAAATTCATTCTTGGAGGGATTTGTCAACATAATTTGCTCATCTTGTTACTTTCAGCCCTTCTGTTACAGAACTTTCCATGGTTATTAATTGAGAGGCTAAATTGTTTATCCCTGATTGTTCAAAAAACTTCAAGTAGTTAAAAAAATGTATTGGGGTAATTTGTGACCATCAGCTTCCTGAACCCTAAGAACTGCTATCATTTTACCAAGCTAGGGGCATTTTCCATTTGCTGGTCCTTTTGATCAAGATGTATTTCTCCAAATGAGGACCATGCCTGCCCAAACTGGAACAGACAATGACCCTGTATATTCAATTATTCCCAAACAAATCTTAAGATAAAACAGCTGTATAATCTATACAGAGAAAGAATGAAGCATATGAGTAATTCCAAAACCCTGTGTATACCAAATGAGGGATTTAGTTTTATTCACTGCTTTTTAAGACAAGGCAGGATGATCTTTGAACTAAGTGTGAAATTTTATTAAATTAATCAAAAAGATTCCTAGCTCATGATGGGCTGAGATAGCCCAAGAAAGGTACAGGCTGGAGGCTCTAGGAGGTCTGAAACACCATGTAAAGCAATCTACTTTGTTATTCCCATTCTTTATGTTGTGAAGTCTCAAGGAAAGGCCTTGAACCGCACACCCAGCTCTCTTCAAATGCTCATCCCACCAAAATTAAGGCAAACCAATGTCCCAGCCTGACCATGCTAATTATTGCCTACTTTAACATTTTCCAAAACAAAACCAATGTAATTTGACCAAGTTAGTTCATAGAGTCCCAGATTATTTGTAACAGCTTTTCCCAAGCACTGCTCCAACCACCGTCTTCCTTTTTGAGGGGCACAGTGACTCTTGTAAATTAGGTTTTCAAGGCATTGAACAGACCTTTCAGGATCTGCCAGTTCTGCTCTTTCGCTTGGTCCTCAACATATAGAAAAGGTACCACTCCAAGCCCTCACAGACATTTCTGCTCAGAGATGAGAGTGACAGACTTCTAACCAAGGCTTCAGTGAAGGGTGATAGAAACCTGAGATAAAAGTAAGGATTTCTCAACATACCAGCAGGTTTTCTTTATCAGCAAGTCTGACACTCCAGCATTTTAATAAAAGCACTTTTGCTAACTCAGTATCTTTGTATCTTGAATTTAAATGTGCATGCTTGGCTCATTTCTCTTTTTTCCTCACATCCATTATCAAAATTTGTTAGATAAACCATTGGCTGGAAAATACGTATAAATTAAGACTGAACTTTGTGTTGTTTTGTGGACCATGTTCTGTTCTAGGTTATTCCATGAAGCCTGGCTAGTTTGACAGAGCTGTGCTGTTGCAAGAGCAGGGTATAGGCTCTGCTGCTCCCAGGCAACATGGCAAATCCTTACCTTCAACCTTTTTGCTTTAGGTAAATTCCATGCATATAACCAAAAGCCTGTGGTTGACAGGTTTCAATACTTCTCCATTAATGACTGATCTGTCATTAATACATTTTTAAAAATCATTAGCATAGCAAAACTATCTCACCAGGTGGGATTTGATTCTTTGTTCTCAACAACACAGATAGATAGTTTATTACTTGGGCAATCCACATTGCTTATTTTTTTTTTCCCCACTCTATTCGCAAGGTAGACAAGGCAATACCTCAGTTAGGACTCCCACCTGGAGCTTCATCTTGAACCAAAGCTTTAGGCATCTGTGAAGCAAGGTATCTGTGAACTTTACATATGGCTGAAATGTAGGTGTTTATACACTTGAAAGTCTTTTGTGATTTTGGGGATGTTACTTGTGTGTAAAATAGGACTTTAGATGCTTTTCCAGATTTGGGCCTTACAGAGGACTGGAATATGTAAGCTACAGTAAAAAAAATAATAATAATTAATTAATTCAACTGCTGTAAAACCATACAATTTTCTAAAGCAGTACTTATGGAAATGTAGGTCACCTAGCAATTAGCCATCATTACACAAGAAGATACCAAAACACGTGCAAGGCTTTTTCAGGGAATTTGAGAGAAAGAGCTGAGTTGTTGAAGTGGTGAACTCAGGCAATAATCATGCACCTAGATTAGCAGTCCTTTGGTTTTCATACAAAGAAACCAAGTTGTTCTCCTGCACTACTCTCTTTCTTTCACATAATTGTTCTGTACACATTCCCATACTTTAACACTAATTTCAGCTAGCATGGCCCCAAAAAGACTTTTTTTCATCTAGAACCAAAATGTTTTACTACATAAGTCCTCAGTAGAGCAAATTAGGGATTTTTGCAATATCTTATGTTTTCACTCATTTTTTGAAGTTCAGAACAGAAAAATTGGATCAGTTCTTAAGCTACTGCGTATGTGTTGAGTGAACAGTCTAAAGCAAGACTGTATAATATATTGTACAAGTTACTTTTTAAATACAATTTACTATGCATCATAAATACAGTAAAACTCCTACTATATAAATTTATACCTCAAGATTATATAAGAAACCAGCTGGATAAATCACTATATCTTCAAATAGTATGCATGAAGGCTATGCATAATAACGAAGAGGTTATATATTGTTTCAACAGAAGGCAAAATTATTTAACTGTTTCACTTCTGTAGTACCAACATAAAGGAAATCTCAATAAAATGCATGTGTCATTTAAGAAATTTGGTATATTTATAATGCTGATGCATGACCCATCCACTGCTTTTGCAGAGAATGGAAAGACAAGTTTTAAATCCTTGTTCCTGTCATGCAATTTTTGCAAAAAAAGAACTTACACATATTCACTTAATATGCAGTTTTATATGTAGCATCTGCAAGTATTCTGCTTCAGAGATATAAAACAGACAGACCGCAATCCTCATCTGATGCACCAAGAATGGACAGTGGTGAAGAAGCATAGCTGTAGAAATCAGGCAGCTATTTTCCTTTGGTGTGTGTATTGCCCAGTGATAAAAAATATAGGTTCACCAGTTATTTCGGGAGGGAGGGGGGGAGCACATTTTGAACTTAAATCATCATGCCTTTTTACTAAGTTCTGGCTTTTCCATTTGGAAGGCATTAAAACACAGACGTCTTAAACAAATTTTCTCCCCATTTGTTTTTACTTTTTTGCTTTTCTTCTCTGTTTCACTTTGTGACGTCATGTTTGCCAACTCCAAGGCAGAGGAGGGTAGTTTGGCTGATGCAGTGATGCAGAGATCCTGCCCTGTGCTCGCAGGTAGCTGCAGCAGGCAGAGGGAAAGAGCATTTGTTCTGTGCTATGCTTCAATCATGGCTCAACTTCTTTCAGGCTGTTGACCCAAAATGAGATATGACTGCCAGCTAAACCATTGTTTTCCATTCTTTTCCCATGAAAAACAAGTATTTTTCAGCATTGAGATAAATGAATAGTAAAGATAGTATTGTGCTTACCTGCATAGGGTATTTCACACCGTTAAAGCCCATTGTTTCAGGCTATCAGTAGATTCATTCAGCTTCATTAGTTCATATCTAAGTGATGTTATAAAAGTGACTTTATGTGGTGGAAGAGGAATCATGACCAGATGAGAAAAAAGGCAAAAACTGTCAGCAATACTAAAACTAATCAGTTTCTTGGTTTGAAATTATAATATTAGTAATTTAAAATATCATAAATATTATAATAAGTCCTTGTTATTTAACTGGGGGCTCAAAACTAGCAGCATTTGAAATGACAGAGGTGTTTGTAATTAGTATGAAGCCAGTGCCATCTCCTTGAGCTGAATATCACATAAAGGACATCTGTCATAACACATATTCAGTAATAAATCTCTCCTGGTCATCACAAAATGAAAATGGCAGTGACATAAGGACATCTATGTTTTGGGGTCAGTGATAACAATATTTTTAATCCATAGATCTGAAAAATGAAGAAAACATCCTAGACAAAAAAGAATTCTTGTGCCTTGTTCTTTGGGTTTGAACCAGAAGGTCAGCTGGCAGCCAGTCAAATCACAGGTCTGACAGTTATAAAAATCAATCCCATCTATATAGTTAGCTCTAGGCTCATCAGTCCTAACTGTGGTACAGGCCTCAGAACACAGAGAGAGGTCTCACACCTGAGTAATTAAAGGCTTTCCTCTGGTTTTACTTCGCCTGACCATCAGCAGCAAGCTTGAGAGCCCTTCCTCGAAATCATGGGCTGTAGTGGCTTTTGAACTGCCACTGAAAATGTCAGAGTAGCCAACAACTGCAGCTTTTGAGGTCTGAGAGGCTTTTAAGGCAAATGATGCTTTGTGCAGGAATCTTTTCCATAGCACAGAGCTACACAAAAAGGAGTGGCATGCTAAATACGCAGCAGTGCCAGCAGGACTCAACAGCTCCAGCTGTGGATGAGCTAGACCAAAATGCGCTTTTTAAACATCGGTTCGTAGTTCTGATTAGGCTGAGAGCTCAGATACAGGGTTTCAGTTACACTTTGGCTGAAAAAGGTTAAACACGGACCTGTTCAGCTCAACAGGTATTAAAGTGATAAATTGAACACTTGCAGCTGGCCTGCACATGTGCAGCAAAGCAGAGGCATGGGACCTGCCAACTATGCCCAGTAGAACCAAACATGTGTGGTAAGTTCAGCATGGGACAGGACAAACCAGCAGCCCACATGCAGCAAGGAGCACACTGAGTTTTTACTGTGCAGATACATCCGTTCTGTGCACACACAGCAACATTTTATCCAGGATATCCAGAGATCGAGCATCCTGGTGTACCGCTGCCCTGTGCAGCAGCATTGCAAATGGCCAAAAGTTTGCCCATGAAAAACAGAGCTACCAATGACTTTTAGGTGGAGTTGCACACAGATAGCACACGTACGCAAATACGTGCTGTATGTGTAATTCCTTTTGGAGCTGACAAAATATACTGAACACATGCTGCAACTTTAAAAGAAGAAAAAAAAACACCCTGTAATTCTTTTAACACTACCTGGACTATTAAAAAAAAAGTGGCCTTTTCAGTGAAAGTGACTACTGCAAATATTAATTTGTAATGAAGACTTGGTAAAGCTACCCAGCCATCATTTTCTGTGTTCTGATCTAGCTTGCTTTCTTATGAAATACATCCAGAACAGTTTTCTCCATAATTTCTAAGATATTTTTTTTCTAAAGCAGTTTAGAGTTCATTATTGATTAGTCATCTCCATAACAAATGTTGCCAGTGTGTACCTCTGAGTACAGTTTCACCCCAGACCATTGATTCAGTCAGACTGAAGGCTCACAGAAACCTTATTTTCAAAATAATATCTTTTCCTGTCACATTATTCTACCATTTGTCTGTCTGTCATATTCTACCATATGACTGTCCATAAAATGCTAGGAAATCTTGGAGAATCTGGAATTTCAACAAATGATACTGAAAAAATTGCCAAGTATACTTTCTTTCCTTGGAGTACCTAACTTGGAAATGCTGGGTTGTGCATAGTCACGGTGATTATATTGAATTTATAACTGTTAATGTTTTGATTTCGCTGCTAGTAAGCCAAGGTACAGTGCTTTGACTATCTCCAGTCCAGTAAAGAAATGCAACACAAAACCTGATTGGCCTTGCAAGAAATGGAAAGAGTTCAAAACAAAAACCCAGAAGGCTCCCTCACATTGTATAACAGCAATGTGTTTTCTGTCTCAATTGAACTTGGACTAAACCATGATTTATTCTGAGGAACAAGCTACAGATAAGTAAAAAAGTCATCTGGAAACCTTCCTCCCCAAATGGTGACTTTCTGGAAGGTTCTTCCTTTAGAAGCAATTTCTGGAAAATTTCTTGATTAATAAGAGCCTGCAAATAAACTTTAAAATGATGGCTTTGTTATTGCTTTGGCACAATATGTTAACAACACGGCGAGCTCTGCCAAACTGTGAGCTCTCTTTCAGGCGGATTATGTCCTTGTTTACATATCCAGCTGCACTGGGGACGTGTCCGTGGTGGTGCTTCAACAATGTCCCCAGTGGGGGTGCCCATTAGGGGAGGGTATACTCACTGCCATTTACTTTGTTTAAACCGAGTGAGAATGCACAGCGGTCCTCTGATCTTGGAGGGAAAAGTGTTGGAAACCTGCGCTTTCTGAATCCTGTTTGGGTTTGTTTAATGGGGATGTTTGGACTGCTCAAAAAAATTGCCATCCGCGAAACTGCATGGTGAAACCAGTTCAAAGTGTTTCACGCGGTCTGTATGGAAGTGAGCATAAAGCACCCAGCTAAGTGTCGTATTGTAAAGCCATTTACACTATGCTCCTAAATAAAGATTACATAGGTGAGTAAAAGTTTATAGCATACTCTTCTTAACTAGGCATGGGTCGTCTCTTTGTTGTGTTTCTGCTTGCTTTTGGAAGAGGTCAGGCTGAAGGCACATGTTTGTGCATGTGCCCTCCTGGACTGTTCCAGTTCCTTCATGATAATGTGGACAGCAAATACCTAAATGAGACATTCATGGGGTTTTTTTCCTGCATGCACATAATTTATATTTAAGGAAAGCAGATAAGTGGTTAAAAGAAGGGCAATCAAATCAGTAACTCTACTACAGAAATATGATAATTTTACAGTACTGTGCCTATAAACTGTTACTGCTTTCATTTTTCAGTTCTTTACAGTTTTCTACTCTTGAATATGAAAATTTGTAACAGTGAACTTCATTATGCAGCAGGCTGAAAATTACTAAGCCAGGGTTACGGTTCAAAAACAGTGCAGCTGAAATGAAGAATTCCCTAGGAAAAAACAGGGATTTTGTATCCTCCAGTAGGTGTTCAAATGTGTTTAGATTGTTTTTCCTTTTCAAATGTCTGGGTCTGCTTCTTGCCAGTACACATGAAAAGCTGAGATGATTAAGTTGTTTAGGTGAAACAGTGAATTACTCCAGAGGCACAGATGTACTCAGTTCCCAACTAAACAATGGTGAAACACTATTATTATTTTTTTTTATGTTCATGAACATCATTGTCAGCAGCAGACTTGGGATGAAATCCCGGCTTCAATGAAGCAAACAGCAGGTCACCCACTGACTTCAGCAGATTCTCCTTTCCCCAGTTCTCCCTTCTGCAATCATTTAACAGCATACCGTTAAGGCTTGGCTCAAAAACACTTCCTCACCCCAACTGCTCTATCAAACCACTTGTAGCTCCAATGATTATAAAAGTTTCTTTCTTTCTGGTCTACATGGAACTCACAAAAATGAAAAGAAAAAAGGACAGGGTTTTTTTCAATTGTCCCCAAGAAATATGTTTCTTTCTCATAAGCATACTGGGTATTTGCCAATATCTTTCTTTTCTAACAAATTATTTACAGCTTAAGTCTGGACTGTTCAACTGTCCTCCTTCATGAGGGAGACAGCCTAATGTCAGAGGAGTGCCAGGCCTCAAACTGCAAGTCATCAGGAAGACCAGCACCATCTCTCAAGCAGAACTAGGGAGCGACGAATGTCTGTGGCTCCTGGAAAGTGCGTAGGGGGAGTCAGAAGGTGAGAACGATGCAGGCTCGTGTCTATAGGGACTCTGCAAAGGAGCAGCCTTCATCTTAAGCCATTCACTGTCCTTTCCAAACAACACCAGAAATCCCTGCAAGCATCACATGGATTTCTTGATGTGTCCCATACTGTGTTTTGCATTACAGAACTACTGATGCACAGAGAATCAAATTCTTTTCCAGACCTGTGGACATTCCTGGCAATTTTTGTAAAAGGTTTAGGGCTGGTTTCTGCTCTTGCTGCCTGTACAGAAGGCTTGGGATACAGACTGCAGACACATAGGATATCCTCTCCTAGTGAATTAACAATTAGATTATTGTTTGTCTCAGTGTGAATGATTAGTATCCTCTGTTTTCCATGAGAGAATATCCTAATTCTAGCTTGAAGGTCAGGTAGAAAAGCATTTTCCTTCATTTTGGCATGAGGTTTCAAGTTTCTTCGTGGAGTACAAAGAGGATGCACAAAAAAAGATTCCTAGGTCCAGTTTTAACTAGGAAAGCATTCATCTTTTCAGTACAAGAAAGATGGACCCACAAATCTTGGGTTTATATTCAAAAGGTGAATCAGCTGGTGGTGATGATACAGTGATGGTGATGTTGCCTAAGATCAAAGCTGGCAGAAGATAACAGAAGAGTGGTTGAAAGGTGAAGAAGCCTGCTCAGGCTGAGGCAGTGACCAAACCATTGGCCTTCTTCAAGAGCTAACTAACATCATTACTGACTTATGAAAGACAGAAAGTAAAAACCCTATCAGCCAGGGACTGAGGGCTATTGTTTCCAGCCTTTTAACAGCAGTGTCTGTTCCATAGTCGCTCCCTGTCCACGTGAACCCTCCCCTTAGCCTCTGGGATTTCATGTAGCTCTTCAGCCCCACCAGAGCTGCTGGTCAGTCTGGTGAGCCCGGGGGGGCTGGCTGGCTTTGCCCAGGAGTCTGGGCATGTTTCAGCCCTTTGTTGCTCAGAACCAGGGTTCCAGCAGAAGTTATTTTTGTGACTGGCCCTTGGGAAGCTCTTAACCTCACCAGCTCACTGACTGCATAAGTTGTAGGATTATTCCTCCAGGTAGTGGATATGGCTCATTTCTCAGTCTGAATTTAAACACCAGTGATATAAAGGATCTTTCAATATTTGCCAGGTTGAAGGGCAAGCCATCAGTTAATCTATATCACAGGATGGACCTTTATGAAACCCAGCTACCAGCAGACAACCATCTTGGTAAATGGGTGCTAAGCCTTCCTCATTGACTATAATCCCATTCAGCTGGACTGACAAAAAGCTCTTAATTGTGTGACTCCTACAGCTTCTGAGAGGAGCTAGGCTTCTCCTGCCCCTGGTCAAGGTGACAAGCAGAGGTCTGAGCAGGATGCCCGAGGACTGATGGTTCAGGGTAACTTCAACAGCTCTGACTTTTGCAGGTTGTCCACCATGGCCAGGAGTAAGGATCACCTATATGCCTGACTGCAGTAGTGTAAGACATGTTTAATATTGACAGGCTTGTTTCAGAATAGAAGCGTCCTTGCAAATCCCTTAGGATTCTGCTGATGTTTTATGAGCTCAAGTTCTCACAGGCAGAAAAAAAAATGTAGAAAACAAGGTAATTTAGAGATTAATTGCTAATAGTGTGATACTTGACAGTAGCAAATAAATAGTTTGCTTTATATCTCCCTGCTTGCCTCACTAACTACACAAATACAAGGAAACCTTCTAATAATGTGTAATATCTGGGGAGATGGCATTTTACTGGGATTGCACAGCTCAGCTAAACCCAGGCTTTCTCTTCAATACTCAACATCTCTGCTGTCTCTCCTGATTGCAAAGGGTAAACTCATTTAAGCAAGAATCCACACACCAAGTATCTTACATTTTATGGCCTTGTGCAGTAGCTCCTGTACCATGTACTGCGTCCTGTGAAGCCCTAGCCAGCCAATCCAACTCACCCTCCAGAGATGTTGCTCCTTTTGCAATTTCAGCCTGCAGGGTGGATGCTAGAAAATACTGTGAACTTCTCTGCAAGTGTGGGACGATAGTCTGCAAACAGATGTGCATATGGAGACAAGAATGTGTACCAAAAAAAAAAAAAATGCTCTCTGCCCAGAGTCTGAACCCAAGTGATTTTCATAGATTTAAACTTTCTGGTGATTATGGCCTCAGGCCCCTGTTTGCACTGCTCACATTCACTCATTCTCTGTCCTTAAAAAAAGGCAAAGGGGACCATTCATCCAACACTGACTCACCAGCACAAAGTACTATAATTCACTGGAAACTCTGCCAAGCATTGGTATTTAAAAAAAAAAAAGAGTCCAACTGAAAGAAGAAAGTGGAGCCATGAGCTTCCTTCTCCTATTTGAGTAGGTGCAGAAGTATATGGAGAGAGTTTTAAAATATAAGCATTGCCTCAATGGGAGTTTTAACAGAAAACAGCTTTGATTCTCCTTTATTTGGACCATACTTTTGCCACCAGTATTCCTAGGTGCTTCTCAAAGTGACAGAAGGTGCATGTGGGGATGTGCATGCATTTTCCAGAGGGAAGTGGCTGTCCCTATTGCCCACAAAGGCAATGCACTGGTACTAACCACAAACATGCTCCCCCAGCTGCCCTGCCAGCTGGAAAAAAAGGTGTTAAGCAGCAGCTGTCAAGCTATGAAGGGAAGGGTGGTTCTTAGACTGGGAGAAATAAAATTTATTAATAAAATCCGAGTGCAAAAAACATCTCTTCCAGGATTCCTAACTCACTTCCTTGAAACTCTTTCAGCTTTTTTGGCTCAATCAGATCAAGGTCAATCTATTACTCAGCCACTGCCTACGTGAACTGAACCAAAAGAAAAAAGTAAATTCATTTCTCCAAGCATTGCCAGGAATCCTTCTGGTCAGACTGAGCCTGGGGCAGATGCAGTGGCGTCCCTGATGTCAAGGGAGGGGGAAGGCTGTACCATTTGGGTGGTGCTAATTGGAGTGAGGCAGCCCCCTCTGTACACCCTGGTAAATATGCTGGTGTCAGTGGAGAGGCTGCTAGCGGCTGAGTTTGCACACCAAGGCCCCGGTTTTGGCAGGTACCCTCTATTGCAAATATTAGTAGTTAAGCACCTAACTGCTCAATTGCATGTATAATTCAGGCAGGTGCATGTATAATTCAGGAAGTTTGCTATCCAAGAGACTTCTAATTTTTGTTCCCTGTGGTGTTCATGAGCACAAAATTATGGACACTTTTTTATTTTTGGTGCTGAAAAATGTGCTGCAAGGAAACGATGTTGGGATGAAGCCCATCTGAAAATCTGTTCCCCAGTGTTTCGGTATACAAATGTAGATGTTAATGTAGTGCTCTGTTTTCAAACCTCGGAGCCTGATTCACTACTGCATTACACCAATATGAAATCAATCACGCTGTGCTGATACACAACTGGATTAACCCGGAGGTGAATGAAGCTTATTGTTTGCAATTGCCACTTGCCAAAGCAAAAACTATCCATTAAGAAAAAAATATCCTTACCCCTATATGGAAATTTGGAATTTTTAATGGCTAAAATGTGAATAAGAAAGTTAGACTGCATTTCTATATCCTTTTGTTTTTACAGTATAAAATTTCCAGAATATGACCAAGAATATATACGAGTCCTAGCCAGGTCATAATTTAGCATAAAATAAAACAAGACATTTAATCCTGGGGAAAAAAAATGAGAATGGTAGAACTATCAAACTATGTGTGCAATTTCCTTGTGCTCAAATTGCATTTTCTCCCTTCAGTGTTATACGGAACAGGGTCTTGCCCTCTAGATTAGAGACTTTTGCATTAGAGGAAACTAGGTTATGTCTTCCACTGTCAGAGATAGAAATTATGAGCTGGAGTGCATTTTAGCCAGTCACTCTGAAAAATGTTAGCCCAAGGGGGTAATAATTAGAACTGTTTTTGTCAGGTGACTGCATTTTAAGCAGTGATGTGTCTAAGAATCTAGCTGAGGGGTTTAATATAAATATAAGGTGGTGGTTGGGTGTTTCAGTCAGCACTGTTGCCGGGATTTTTTTCTTTCAGGTTTTTTTTTTTTAAAAGTAAGCACTTTTCAGAAATTATCTACTAAAATGTAATACTGCTTAGCATTATGGTGACCTGATAATATTATTTCCTTCAGAAACCAATAATTCAGTTCAGTCTGTGAAGTTCATACGTATAGTGATAAACTAGCCCATTATTTCTTATATTCTCAAGCACATATGCATAGAAAATCCATGCAAATAAACAATATCTTACAATGTTTCCCCTAAAAATGTAAAATACATCCAATTTAATTTAATGGTCTTAATTCACACTAAGAAAATAAGCCTAAGCAAGAGAAGATACCAAAATTAGTGTCTTAATGATAGGTAGTTCTGCTTTTGTTTTGAGAACTATATTTGTTTCTGTTCATTGTCCCTCGATGAAGGGAGAAGCAGGACCAGATTTTGGGGGAGGGTGGCTGTTCTGGTGCCAAACTAGAGCCTGAAGTGACAAACAAGTACCAAAGTCAGATGTTGTGATCCTGCAGGAGGAATGGGGCTCCTGCTGGGGCAGAGGTGTCCACCCACACAGAGCAATGCTCAGGGCTGAAGGCTCGGCATGCTCATCGCGAAATCCCCCATGCATTGCAGGAAGGACTAGAAACAGCTTCATTTCTTTTATTAAGCATTTACATAAAGACAGAAGTGCTTTAATTGACGGCAAGAGCTTTGTTCTTGTTTTAATAAAACCTCTCAGTCTTTGATTACCAAACTTACTCTTGAATAATTCATTTACTCTCTCTTTTTTTTCCATCTTGTGGGTATTTAAGAAGTTGTGCTGACGTGAAGACAGCTTCTAGCCTGGAACTGCTCTCTGTTAGAGCTAGCAGAGAGGATTTAATGATATTGCTGGCTCCATGCCAGGCTCTAAATATTGCACATTGGTTCTAAAACTGGGATCAGCTCGGAGTCTGGACTGGTGAAAACAAATCTGAAACTGTGGCCCACAGGTTTTTATCATTTGAGAAATTCCAGTCTCATGGGCCCTGCCCTCACAAACTTTATGGCTTCCTCTCACAGATGGGATGGTCAGGTTCCCTAGCTCAGTGTAAAAACATTCATCCGATTCTTTCTCCCCCTGTGCCCCACCCTCCCCCCCCCCCCCCCCCCCCAAAAAAAAAAGAACTAAATATTAAATAATAATTGCAACATTGCATGGAGTAGGTGTAAAGTATAGACTGGGTGTCTATATTTCAGCATACCTATTTGACTTTTATGCCCATATAGGCAGGATTCAGATTGTTCCTCAGTGATGTGCACGGGCCAAATCCTTTTTGCATTACTCCTGGGAACAGTCCTATCAGTTTCAATAGCTTTCTTGTTTGCTTAGAATGAACAGGATGTGCCTTTATGTCATTTCTATAGACAGGTAAAGATTTTCTGCATTACATTTGATATAGTCAATTAATTGCACTCCTACCGTACCTACAAAAGCATGTCTTTTATATCCATTATTTATTTAGCATCAGAGTTATTAATTGTTAATTTCTGAACCATTAGCAAATTAGCAAAACAAACTAAATCTATACCTAAATACTCATAGACAATATATGTATTTTTATTATGAAAAATGAGCAAGAAGTTCAGTTCTGGAATTTGTACAAACTGTTAGTTAGTTTCACATTTTGTTTTTAAATATCTTTGAGCACAGTAACAGTATCATACTCCTAAACCTTTATTCACTCAGGTTTATAAATTTGCTTCCTCATATGAAGACATAAAGACAGTTCAAATATGAATGCCTTTCCTTCCTTTCTTCTTTTTTTAAGTAAGTGCTATAATAGACCTACCAAGGTTAATATTTGTCCTTGCACCTTCAATGAATCCATGGTAAGAATGTTTTTTATTGCTCTGCCATAGCTAAAATTGCTTAGTCCATGCTATCTATAAGACACATCATTTTTCAAACGAAAACTTCCAAGTTTCATCAGAAAAGAGCATATCATGCCCAATGCAAAGCAAATGAGTGTTAAAATACAGGGAACGTATGCCAAACTACCTTTAGAGAAATAACCTCACATTTTATAAAAGACGATAAATCTTTTGTTTAGGAAAATATAAAAAACGCCAGTCTGGTTCTCCTGAAAGCTTAAGTATTTTGCTCTGTTAATCCCAAGCAATATAAATTACCTTAATAAATGTGCTCACATCTATATAGATGTTGAAATAGTCTATATTTTGGCCAAGGGATTTTAATGGGAAGTGTTAATTTTATGTAATAGTTGAATGTTGACTTTAAGAAAGGAACAAGGTGGGATGTGCTGGGTTGTAACAGGAGATGGCATCTACAAGAAAAATGGAGAATTCGTCCATTGTTTCAAACCAAGGTATGTGTGTCTATGGCATGCTGATAGAGATCATTCCTTTTGGGGTTTCCAACCTTTATGTCAGTTCATTCTTTGGCACTGGGGTATAACCTATAATTAGTGAAGAGATGCACTGAAGAGTCAAGTCAGCCTTGCTTCGCTGATAGGTTCAATAACAAGCTGATTCTTGAAAGAAATTAGTCATTTTTCTGAAACATTTAGTGGGATTTCTAGCATAATGGTAAGGGTTTCCAAAGCTTGCTCCACAAAGCCATGTCCTCACTGACACTCTCCCTCTGGTGGTGGAAGCCATGGAAGGAGTTTACTGAAAGAGCTACAGCTATGTTCTGGGGAGTTTTCCATCCCAGGACTTCTGCTGTCTTTTACAGATCATATTCCTGGCCCAGAATCATCCAGATGATGTGCCCAATATGAACAAGTTTACAAAATGTGTGTATTTTAGTACATTATAAGAAAGTCTTATTTTGTAATGGCTAGTTATTACCCATGGGTGGAACATCTTTTAAGCATAGTTAAAGCACTATGTAACTTCAGAGAACTTCAAAACAATCAGCATACTTGCAAAACACTTACACTGTAGTTAAGATTATTTCTAAAGGATACATGAAGTGAAACGTTTCATGGTTCATATGCAATGAGCATCAAGACACGGACAGATAGATGTAGCTAGAGGTGTCACTCCACTTAGGTGGCTGTCGTTGGCTGAGAACTAGAAGTAGTTCCTTCTATATGTCAGCCAGAAGGATAGATGAAGTAACTGTTCCTTATCTACTACAGCAGACCTCAAGTTAACTCATTTTTTTGAGGACTTCAAGCTGATGCCACTGACTCCATGCTGAACCAAATGAGGAGCATTCACACATCTCTGTACTCTGGGGAATGCCGTCTTCCAGCAAAAGACTACTAGCATGTAGGTTGGGAATCTCCATGCACTTTGCAAAGGGAATGTGCCTAAATTATCATTGTCAACATTCAAAAGACCACACAGATGTCATCCTTGTCCCACAGCTCTTTTCTTGCCCCTCTCTGTATTGCTGATCAATGATTATGACTTGTCCTGATCACCAGTCTTACCAAAAACTCCTTTATCCTTCCTATTTTTGGTCACTTTGAATCATTGAATCATTTAGGTTGGAAGAGACCTTTAAGATCATCAAGACCAACTGTTAACCCAGGACTGCTGAGTCCATCACAAAACTGCTTCTTCATACCCAACATTATTATGATACTAGTGTGTCTGCAACACACTTGATTCTTCCCCGATGACTCCAGTTCATTAATAGGAGTCTACAGTGAATACATGTACAAAATATAACTGGATGAGTATATCTCATTTTCTGATCACAGCTCAGAGACTGGGGTCTTTCAGTGGGCCCCTCTTGCTGATGTAGAACTTCTGCCCTACAGATCTACCCTATGGCACTGGATAGAGTATAGAAGCTTTAACAGACATGTCTCCTCAGTAACAAAAAGGCTAATTTCAGGCATAGCTTTAACAATAGGTCAACCTTCAGTTTCAGGAGGTTGTCCTTCCCTTTCATAAAACTAACATTAACTATTGTACATTTGCCTTTCCCCCTCCCCCTGCCCCCCTTCTTTTCACAAGCACATGGAATTGAATGAAGGTTCACATTCTTATTTGTCCAGTTATCATACAAACCTGCTGTTTTCTGATGTACACAACTTGCACAAATTTAAAGAGACACTGTTGAAATGTAATCCCCCTTTAAGGGTTCTTAGGCCTTTATAAATTCAAGGTACGTGCCAAGTCTTTATGTGAGTTTTCTCATAGCAAAGACTTCAGTACACTCTCTGTTAGGAAAAAAACCAGTAAATAAATAAATGCCCAGATGCTCACAATTAATCCTACCCTAACAACCCGTGTGTGCCCAATTAAAGACATTAGCTAAAGAACAAAGTTGCCTTGTCAAGGTTGTTATGAGAGTGAGTTAAAACCCCATGCTACTATTATGAGAAATGCAGTCATTTGTACATCAGGGGGTGTTAAGCTGGCAAGTGCTTTAGGATCTACTGGGATGAGAGGTGCTGTAATTGAGAAAACACTGAAAAACGAGTCAAATGTGGGATTTGCAAGGAAAAGAGAAGTGATTTGCTTGACGATGTGAAGGGACTGTCATGGATTGGGCCTATAGCAAATAAACAGAAGGTAAAGCAAGAACAAAACCAGTATTATTAAGCAAAAGCACCCTCCTAGTGACTCCTATGAACTTTGTTACCGTTTCCAACACAGAAAATAAAAGAGAAGGCTACCTAGAAAATAATTAAGATTTGACCACCCCAGAAAATGGGCTTTTGCAGGAAAACATTCATATATGAGTCTTCACAGGCTGCATTGCTCTGAACATGTCCCAGATTTCTCACTTCATAGGCAAGCCCCTGGGGGAAAAAAAACAAAAAAACAAAAAAAAAAACAAAAAAACAAACAACACCTATATTTTTACCTGAAGACATGATTCAACAACCAGAAGAAAGGCTTTATCTCAAACAAGTTTGAAGTTTGTGAAAAGTGGAACTAATACATCCTTGTGGTCTTCTGGCCCTTCTCAAACTGACATGTCTCAGCAGTTGGTTTTGTGGGTTCAGTTTCAGGTTTCAACAGAAAGCTACAAAGAATCTCAGATTGTGAACCGATGCTTTTATTACACAGAATGGGTTGATGAGGATTTCATGATGGTTTGTGGTAGCATGGTTTAGGGTGGGTTGTTTTAAAGCCTTTTCAAGAGAAAGGTGTGACCTTGCTTGAACTTGCTTTAATCCTGTAGATACTTTGATACCTATGTATTTCTAAGTCCTGGCCTTTCCTAATGCTAACAGTTGTTAGACTTTCGTGAACTCATCTACTTGAAACAGATTTCCAAAATATTTGAAAATAAAAAACAGGGAAAAATACAAAAATAATAAAGAAAATGTCACTTTATTGAGCCTTCCCTAATTTGGATGATGCCTTCTTTACTTCAAACACCTCACATTTACTTGTTCTCATTCATGAGTAAAAGTCCACATCATATACTAAATAAATCAGGACTGACACCTTTCACATAACTTGTGACTTCTTTACACCTGTTGTTTTTTAACTCCGACAACCATGACTTCTCAGATCACCATTAAGTAAGATGTAATTGAATGTTATTAAAAGGTCTGAAGGCCATAACCAGTACCTTTGTCTTTTATTTTACACTTAGGAACTGGTCCTTTTTTAGTTTTATGTATGGGACCAATCAAAAACAATCTGCTAGGTTATGCTTATATCCATTGCTAACATTTTAAAGAGTCACGCTCTCCTACTTTATGTGAGACTGAGATCCAGCACTATGAGAAGGACAGGATGCTGCCTGCCTTCCCAGTCTAGAGGGAAAAAATATTTCCAAAATGTTCAGGTTACAAATGTTCACATTTCCATCCTTATGTTGGCCCTTTAGATGAGGGGGATAGATAATTGCATTTAAACAAATGAGCAGCACTTTGCTGGAGATATGTGTTATCGCTTGTACTTGTGGAATTCAAACAGTGGTTTGTGCAAGGGACATACTGCAGAGCAGCGACCACAGGATCCATGCTCCAGTCTCTTTTCTCAGCTGCTTCCACCTTCAAACCTTCATGTAGTGCTTTGCTCTAGCAGCAGCTTTCACAGAACTGGAAAGGAATAAGCGCTAGGTCGAAGCAGGTCACAGCGACGAAGGATGAAGTTGTGGACTGGAAGGCTTGGTGTGAGCGACCAAGTAAGCGAAAGGCAATGTCGCTCTGCTTTCCTCATGCTCTTTACACTCCTTTAACATTAGAGGAGTGCGCTCTAACCCTGCCGTGGCTTTGTTGAGAAGCAAAATGTGTCAGAGAATCTCCCTCTCTCCCTTAGATTTCACATTTCCTTTTTGCTTGGTTGTTTTTTTAAATTAAATAAGAGCCATTTAGGCAGAGAAACGAGTGTTTTCTCTTTTGTGTCTGACAGTAGGTTTATAATGGGAGCTTTGTGCTACTTTTGGTTTTCTTTTTGCAATGTGGCTAAGGTGATCTAATAAAGAGAAACACTCGCTTAGCCTCTGATGTTGCTGTGGAGTTTCAACACACGGTACCTCTGAGACGAAGCATCTCACAAGACTCATGTAAGACTGGCTGGGTATATGCAAACAAGAGTTCTAATAATCCAAATATATATAATCCAAGATTTATGCAAATCACCCACTCTCAGAAAGCATGAAGAAACATTGATAGGTTACAAATTCGTTCCCTGCATTAAGCGGCGCATCATTTTTTTTTATGCTAAAGCATCTATGAGACTCGGTGGACCACAGCTTTGATTTAGGATGTCAATACTTACGTTCACTTTTATTTGGTGCTGACTAGTATGACCTAAAATAACAAAAACTGGCATAGGCATTCTGCATCTGGTCCTTTTCTATTCCGTTGTCTTTATTTCAGCCAGAACTTTAAAAATTATAACGACTTTCCTTTAAAAGGACATGTTAGCTGTTTTGCCTCTATATACGGTTACTTTTCAGATTGTTTTAATCCAGTGGATAAGGTCAGCTAGATCCTGAGCCTGTGTATTTTAAATGGTCTGCTCTTTAGCTGAAAACTATTCATAATTTGTGTTGTGTTCACACAACTATGCATAAGCTCTACACTGTGCTGATGACAGTAGTTTATCTGCAATTATCTTCCCACCATTCTGTTACCCCAGCATTTTTTCAGGTTGCTGTTTTATATAAATTTGACTCAACAGTGTTTTTCTTGGCCATGCAAGAGGTAGCCATCCAGGAAGCAGAGTTTTATTCCAGGACCTCAGCTGACATTTTAGATGGTGCCGAAACAAAAGCACTGCAGCCAGTAAAACAGAACCATATTGACTGGAGCTGCAGAATAAAAACCTTGAATGGACCCGATGCTAGATCTCATATTAGAGTATAGGCATTTATTTTGGGAATACGGCAGGTGTGGACTGGTTATTTCATAAGATTCCAGGCTTCCACAGCAGTGACATTAAAAAAGCAATCCCAACAGCAAAGCAGATATTCTTCAAAAAATAATTTTCGTAATAGCTAGCAACAAAGCTAAGAATTCCTCAGAACCAATGGAAATTTCCATTTAATATTTAAAGCCAGGGTTTGGTTCTGGATGAAGTAGTTATTCAACAGTCCCAGCTGTATGAAACAGTTTCTAAATCAGATGAAGGGTAATTGTGCCCAAGCCCAAGAATCTAGTGGGCATATTTAAACAGCACAGCAAAACAGGCTGGTGTTAGTTGGGGTGGTGGAGGGATGTGTTTCTTTTTATAAAAAAAAATTGTGCTAATAAAATCTTAAGAAACCTTTAATCCCATACAAGGTTATGTTTTCATACATGCTGTTTATGCTTTCAAAAGGGACAGTGTGCAATTCCCAATACTTCATCATATAGGAAGCACTTAAAATATCCAAGGCTGCCTCTGAAACGAGCTTCCAAGAGCCAGAAGTTTTGCCAATCCCATTTGAATCTTTCTGGAAGAAAGTGCTTTTTTATTAACACCCTCCCCTTTCCTGGAGTGGGTAAAAATGGCCTCAGTATTCTCATGGGGAAAATGAACATTCCCCCAAAGCTTTGGAAGATATAGCAAAAAACAGTGCTTCTTGCCAAGAATAAAATTGAGCAAGTCTGAAATGTTTAGAGCTTCTGATTAAACCTTCAGTGGTATGTTTCTCTTAGACAAAGCATTTGTCATAAGTAGCATGTCTGCTAGAGTATGATTTATGCCACTGGACTGAAATTGGCTGAATAATTTATGCTGTTTATTGTTCAGTAAAGATTTTTCAAAAAAGTAGAACAAGCAGTGTGAAAAAATGGGAGATAGACAAAAGTATATATTGAGGAACGTTGGTAGTCTTAAAGGAAGAAAAAAAGTTATTTTCTACATTTAAAGTTAATAAAGTGAATCTAAGGGGAAAGCACACCTTACCATACGGACAATTCTAATAGGTGAACATTGTCAGCATTTTCAATGAAACCAATTGGCTAAGAAAAGCTGCCAAATAGGTGTGAAATGAGGTGAAATTACTAGGGAAACACTTTCTTTTAAGGTACTTTGCTTTGTTCCTTGCAGTGCCTTGCAGCAAAAAAATTTAATTTAAATACTGAAAATGGAAAAGCAGATATATTGATTTAAATTTGCTAAGAAAGTCTCAGAATCTATTTCCTCTTTCTCAGAATAAGTACATAATGTATATATAAAGATGTACATGTGAAAAATAGATATTACATATATAATACCTTCAACTTTTCTACTCTTTATGTGTGAATCACAGTTTGTTAGAACCTACCACTATGTGTATTAGCATAAAACACATAACTTGAATTGTCAGTTTATAAAATTTTCAGAATGTATGATTACGGTTCTGCTCTTACTCTAAATTTTTACACAGCTTGTGTGATTTATTTTATCTGTTGAAACACTGGTTTTATGTTAACACATTTTTTTTCCTTTTTTAACACATAAATTTAATACCCCGAGCCTATTGCAGAGGCAGACTCGCGGACAAAAGGATGGATGGATGGATGGGTGGGTGGATGGATGGATGAGTGTGCAGAAAGGCGGGGGGGCACATGGGGAGCATGTGGCTCAGTTCAGCTGAAAGTATTTCACTGATAACTCACTGTATACTGTGGCTAAAAATATTTGAAATGTTTACAGGCTGCATAATATATATGTTTGACATATTAAAGCAGACTCCTATCAGCTGCTCAGTAACCATTCCAGTGAAACTCCTTAAAAGAAATCAAGCAAAATCACAGCCACCAGTCTGCTGTGCTGTTTCTAATTTGAAGGCAAATTCATCTCTGACACACAGCAGATTCCATGCAGGTGGAAGCAAGCCCCTCACTGTTCCTCTCTCTGCCAGTCAAATTATGTCATCAGTGAAGGATCACTGGTTTTTAATGATACGGTGGCCTCCATACTGAGAAGCAGGTCCTCACAGAGCAATATGCATAGCCAATAAAATGGCTGTCACCAAATTACAATTGACACTTAACATCACTAAATCTGCAGTGTAATTCCTTGTGACAGTTGTGTAGGTATATTAGAAGAAAATAATTTACTTCAAACCCAGCATGTAAGACACATTTTCCTGAGTGTAATTCATGTCACATTTACAGTAGCCAAAGCAAGCAGTCTCGAGGCAACCTTAATCTGGGAAGAGATCATAGATACTAACATGTTCATTGAAGTATGATTATTTATGCGTGCAATAAACAAAGCTAGAGCAGTTGTTCATTGTAGGTTTTAATTGTTATTGGGGATTTTAATTGTTATTGGGTTTTAAATGAATATTAGCCTCTTTTGCTTTAGGGATTAAGAAAACTATAAATACAAAGCAACATTTCAAATGGGAAACTGGCATCGGCTGGAAACATCTTGATGTTTTTCTGGACCAGAAGCCAAACACAAGCATGTAATTCCTTATTTCCCCTCCTCCCTCTCTCTGCATAGACCATTGCTGTATGTGAATTTGAATATCTGCATGCTTTAGCATGTATTACAGCATGCTATGTGCTTTTAACTCTGGAGACGATAACGGACACGGGAAGCATCAGCACCACAGTGGATTTCCACACCTCCTTTTCCTCTGGGTGATGGTGTTGTTGAACAAAAGGTAGGAGAGACAAAAACACTTTCCTCTGGCTCACCTGTTTTGATACATTCACCCGGAGCAGATTTGTGGGTAGAACCTGCTCCGTCCTTATAAGCATATATAAATGTGACAGAGTTAAAGGCCTTCGCTCCTCAGGATGAAGTGGTTTGAATGCCTGGTGAAATGGGACTGCAAAAAATTCATTCCAACTTTGTCTCCAGGCAATTCACCTTTGGCCCAGTGATGATATGAGTCTTTCTGCTGATGGGTAAGGTATAATAAGTCAGGTCAAGCAGTCTTCAGCAGGCAGAGCCCTATTTGTTAGCAGAACGAAGCAGGTGTAGCATTTTGTGCTAGATTAGCTCATCCCAGCATGAGAATTACCTTACTGGAAACCCTCAAGGTTACACATGAGATATGTGAGAGGTGGGTACTCATTCAGCAAATGGCTCCTGTGTACCAGTAATCAGGCTTATTTTAAAAACCCAAACATCAGCATATGAATCAATGGGTGTGAATTTTCCCCTTCTTAGAAACCAGCTGAAAAAATTGCCTGCAAATGAAAAGGCTGCTGAGGTCTCCATGTGGCTGCCCTACACTGGAGCACATCAGATCAGCGCAAGGGTGCCCCTCTGGTGCCGCCCTTCCCTTTGCAAACCATCAGACAAAAAATGAATGCAATTAGAGACCAGCGCTCAGAGCCCCCGTTGGTCCCATCCATTTTCAGACATGGATAATATAATCAGGAAAACAACAACAACGATTATTTTTTTTAATTGGTGCAGTACACAAAACTCCTGCATCCTTTCTAAACAAGGCTGAGCAAACACCTAGGTCTTCCAGCAGCTTCCCAGAAGCTCAGCACATCTCCCTTGAGTGTGGCTGGGAAAAAGGTCGTTCTGAGTTTGCTGGTGCTGCTGCTCCCACCCCATGTAAGTGGAGACAAGGGGCATCCTCAGCCCACCCAGCTGTGGTTGGAAACCCTTTGGAGTGCACTAGATCAGCAAAGATGACCCAGAAATATTCCTCAGAGCCACTGTCCCTTGAACACCCCAGTGTCAGCAAAGGAGGGGTTAGGTTTTTTCAAGGTTCTTTTATGGCTTTTGGAGCCTGTGGAAACCACATGAGCACGGTTCCTCACAGGGCTGGGGCTGGCTGAGCATCCCAATGGTGGCATGGGATTCCTCTGTTTCTGTGAGGCTGCTTGGTGCTGCAGCACTGACATGGCTGTCAATGTAGGCAGCAAAATAGAGGGTTCCATGTGTTTTGAGATTAGAAAACAGTGTGGGATGTGGTAGTGGATTTTTTTTTATTATTATTATTTTATTTTTTTTCTGTCTAGACAGGCAGACCTGCTTCGGGAAATAGTGCTGTTTCCTATCCATCTCCGGAACAACCTGGGTCTGTGGTACTCCAAAAGGAGTTAGAATGGTGGCATGAGCCTGCAAAGAGTTTTGTTTTTCCTTCCAGCAAATCACTGGAACAATTTGACAGCACGGATTCTGAAAACAATTTAAGTGGCACAGAACTACAAGTAATGGCACTTTGCAGAAAGTAGTCCTCAGCTCTCAAAGTCAATATCCACCATAGCCCAGAAGTAGCAACTTTCATGGAGCATTGCATACCAGAGGAGGCTTTTTTAATCTGCTGCCTTTGTTGTGTTGAACACAATAGCCTATTGTATTTAAGTTTTCATTATAACAGTTATTTTACAGCTGGCTCCACAAACTATCTATGAGCATCTCTTTGGAGCTTTTATAATTCAAATAAGTCAATGCTCCATAATTTACCTGCTTTTTCAGAGCTGCTGAACAACTGCATCTGGTATTGAATCCAATATACAAAAGTGTCCAAGTGATATAAAGAAGGTGAATTTCATTATTTGTCTGAATGCAGTTTGAAAGTTTCCTCTCACAGAAGTTGCACTGGAAAGACGGTCGCAAGGAGGGTGGTTTGTGGGTAGCAACACTGAAGCCGTGGCACTGCAGCAGTGGTGCCAAAGAAGCTGCCATCAATGTAAGAAGGCCAAACCCTGCTAGAAAAGAGCTACAGAAGCACACCCCTTCTCGGAAGGCTATTTGCTCGCATGCCTACAGACCAAACACAGGTGTGAAGTGGGAGCCAGGAACAAGATGAAGGGAAACAAATAGAGTGATATGAACATGTACCTGGAGCATTGTCCTGGAACTTGTCACTGCAAAGGCAAAAGAAAAACACCACAAGCCAGAGAAAGATTTGGGAAGTGCACTCGAATATGAATAATTTAGCAGTCAATAATGAAATGCACTGTAATCTTTAGCAATAACCAAAGAACTTGGACTGAGTCCTTAATAAGCTCGTTAAAAATGCTACAATCCAGTTTTAGAAAGCATATATTCATCTTTTTGTTGGTGTAGGCTTGTGGATATCCTGGCAAACTCAAGCAAAGTGATGCAAAAGCTTAAGTGAGAGCAGGTGGAATCTAATGCCTCTGCCTTCCCCTCGTGCCAAATGGGGTCGTATCACCGCTGCCTTCCAACCTGAGCTGATTTGTCACACAACACATGGACTATTACCTCATTACCTCCCAAGCATCATTGGCAGAATCTCTACCCTGAAGATACCTTCCTCAGTTGCTGAGGTTAGTAATGTTGCAAGTGAAACTTGGGAGATCTGTGGTGGGAATACTCTCTTTTTGAAGAATGTTTATCATCCTCTGTCAGTGGGAGAGTCTACTGAGCGTATACATGCATGCACGGGCTGTCATTGCTCCTCCAGCTCTAATTTGTCTATTTAAAAATTATTTAAAAATCATTAAAACCTGCAAATGCTCCGCATCACTGATTACACAAAACTGCTTCTGACCCACTCCCCAAGCCCTGTGAAACAGCTTGTCCCACACTTAGCCAGCGTAGCATCTTGCTCTCTTTCACCCTCTTCCTTCATATTTTGCAATCAAATTGCATTCCCTTTTCAGCCTGCTGCTCCTGACTGGACCTCCATGAAGTCAAAACTGCTCTAAAATGAACTGTTACTCTTCTACAAGTTTAAACATGTATGGCAAAACTCCTCCAACAGGAGCTCTTACTCTTATACAAATTGGAACATGGATGGTGGGTGGGAGATTTAGCCTGATGTTGGTCTACTGTGCGTAGTGCCCTGACTTCTCTGCACCTCACCTTGAGCTAGTGACAGAGGGTGGCTTGCTTTGGGGCGCTCAGTTGCTACAGCAGTTTTCCAGGGGCTGCAAATTACAAGGCTGATCTGACTTTCCCAACTGTTCTGTGGCTGCTTCTCCCAAAAATAGGAACACATCCTATTGGACAGTACTTTCACATCATTGAGGGAAATGGCAGCATTTCCCAGAAGATGTTGAAAACTTGCCAGAGACACGGTACACACTAGAGCAACATAATTTGAAAAACATGGGAGCATAGCTGAATGTAGTATTAGAGAAGTTTGTGTTTTGGGTCACACTTATGGGACATGGGGGACAAACAATTTATGTCTCTCTCTATAGACTCAGGGTCCTGAGTTTAACTTAATCTTTAAAACTCCCCTGGAAGTTCGAACTAGTGTTTCCACCTCCAAAGTCAGAAATGGACATAGCAAAGCCTACTAGTATTACCAGTTCTACTACTTGTGCTAGTCCTACTAGCAGTCGAGGTTATCCCAGCTCAGCTTTATTGATCAAGAAGTCTTATAACAACCTATTTTTACTTTGATATAAACATCAGAACAGGTTTTAGAGGCCAGTCATCAGATACCACACGAAAAACATGCTTAAGTGCCGTTTCAGTAACCGATGGAAGATCATGCCAGACAAACTGGCAGACCTTTTGGAAAAGATAACTGGCTCGCTTGGACAAAAAAAATTAAGTAAATCACAACTAACTGGGCTTCAGCAAATTACCTGACAGTGTGACATGTAAAAATCATTGGTGAAGATGGAGGGGCTGGGACTGGTGTAAGAAACACTGCTCTCCATTGAATTCAAAGACTAAAATGGTTTAAACTAAATTATTGTTTTGGAGGAAAGTTTCTACTGAAGTTTCCCAAGATTCTTTCCTAGCAACAAACTCAAAACTCTCATTAAAGTTTAGAGAAAAAAAATTATATGTGATGATAACAGATGCTTTGGTGGCATCTTCAATATAGAGGGAGAATAAAAGATAATTTTGAAATATTTGCATGACCCTGCAAGGTTGCAGTGAGAATAATGGGATGAAATACAGTAGGAGAAGATGTGAGGTCACAGAGTTAGGTGCTTTCGCCACATCCCAAATAAGTCAGTTCAGGGGGAAAATATGGCACTTGTTGAGGTCTATGTATACTAGACAAAAATTCTTTATACAATATATTGGTTGAATTTTGACAAAATATTCCTGCACTACAGTTAGGAAGAGATTGCATTGCATTCATAAGTGGCACCAATTGTGCCCTGGAGTATAGCATGGCAGAGAGAGGGACAAACCCAACATTTGGCCTTGGCCACCCCTGTTCTTTTTGCAACTCTCTGCAATCTGCAGTGCATTTTCAAAATTCAGAAACCATCATTCCAGCAGCAATGGATAGAGGTTCTTTATACTCTTTCTCTCATCCTATTGGGTTCCCACATTAGCACAAGCTGGAATTTGGCACAGAGGAGCTGCTTTTTGCAGAGATGCTTACATCTATTTTAGGAACATCTGCTGTAATAAAAAATGTGTGGCACATACTCCATGACTTGCCACATAATCCTCATGTGGCAAATAACTGAATATAAAATAAATCTGACAAAACTAATAAACTACAGCAATGCCAGGAATAATAATCAATAATGTAACTCTGCTTTTAAGGGATGAAACATGAAGGTCACATTGTGGCTAATTGCAAACATTGCAACCCAAAACATCACAGCTCATTGTGAGACTATAATTTTAACTTCATGCTCAGTCAGATCACATCAATGGTATGAGGCTCAGTGACCTTCTGCTAGTTGGCCAAGATTTCAAACAATAGGCCAATGTAGCCATCATTATACCTTCTAGTGTGGTGGCCGTTAAGACCTCTTTTTTCCTAAGGAGTCATCAGACAATAATTGCTAATTGAAACTACATCACAAGGAAGTGAATTCTGATATCTGACAACAAATGCAAATATTTGACTTAAACAAATTAAAGGCAATTTAATAATTAGCGTTGTATCCATGGTGACATACATTAGAGGATGCTTTAAGAGCTGTATGTGGAGAAAATTCAGACAGCAAGTTTCCAAGAAGTAAGCTGCAGAATAAATGAATGCATTTTTGTGTCTCAGATCATCTTGGCCTATCTTAAAATCTTGGGGAGGCAGTTCAGCAAACAGAAAATGTTCACTGAATCTGTATGCACTCAACATAATAAATATTAGATGAACAATGCACCTATGTTTCTGTCTTTCACCCCTGTGACCTCTCTGACCCGTTAGAAAAAATAAAGTCAAGTCATATTTTCCTTCAGTTTTTACAGAATGTGCTCTGTACAGTATGGGCATAAGGGTTAGCATATATCTAATAGATAGCTGAATGTGTCAGATAGATGAATCAGCCTTCTGTGACCTGATGCTATAGTGAATTATTAGATTATATGATATAAAATCTTCAGATATCCAAGGAGTTTTTGACTATTCCGTAGTAGCACCAGAGAATGAGAGAAGTCTTTTGTCATTACTACCATCTGCAAAAAAACTGGGCATAGTACGGTATGCACCTACTATTTTGTTGCTTTCTGCCTGGAGAATAGGAAGCATTAGTTATACAGTACCTGTCTTTTAAATTTCCCAAAAAAACAGCTTCACACTGTGATTCCAGAAACATGATGATACATTTTTACTTTTTTAATTTTCCGTTCCAATATCCCTTCAGAAGTCACAAAGATGGCTTAGTCAGTTGTCAGCTAATACAAAATTTGTCAATTAATGTTACTTGTTTTTCGTGTACCGTTACATGTCTTGAAGGTGATGTTTGCTGTAACCTTTTTAGCAAGAACACATGGCTCCACACCAATGGACAGTTCTCTGTACCTGAGCACCCTATTCTTGATCTCCTTTAACGTCAACTTTGTATCTCACAGCAAAACTTCAGGGTGGTGGAGTGAGGATCTACCAATCTGCTTCTGGAGCAGGTAAATATTGCCTTATGCTGGCTGTATTGTAAGAGAGGATTTACCAGAGGGAATGAGTAGGTACCTAGAGTACTGAAACTCAAGGAAGACTAAAGGCAAACAAATGAGCCAGCCAAGTAACCTTTTTGTGCGTGCGTGCCTTGCAGTTCCCTCCACTCTGCTGGTACTGGACCCTGCTCACTGCTGAGCAGGTTGCTCTTATTCCAACAAAATCTTGATACCTACTCCGCCTTAAGAAAGGAACAAACCCTGGTAAAGTCAATGGGGCAGCATTTGCGTGTTAACATGTAGCCTATAAGACTTAAAGCTGTTTGTAAAATAAAAAATAATTTAGATCAGGTAACTGGATGTATGCCTTAACTTCCTCAAGTGAAAAATAAGGAATATCTTTATTATTAAATCCTTGACAAAATGTCCCCAAGGGTATATAGCAAGTCCAGAGAGCTCTTACATGGCATCATGGGGATCTACCTTTGAAATCTGAAACAATCGGAGTGATGGGCGGTAGGAGATGAGTGTTTCACTTGATGATACTTAATGTCAGATTTATTCCTATAACTCACACAAGCTCAGAGTGGGAATCTTACTTGCTGTGGTGCAAAAATCATCCAAAGGCTTAAAAACAACCAAAAGTCATAGTCCTGAAAGACAGACATCTTCATTTCTCTGTAAACGTGTCCAAAGTGGTACAAAAAAGAATATAAAGCCCACTTCAGATGGTGCAAAAGAATGTAACTGGTAGTTGGGGATGAAGATGAAATGGAAATATTTAACATTCATTCCTGATAGAAGCACTCTGTGAAGTGCAGAAAATCCTCAGACTTATTTTTTTTTTTAAAAAATTAAGGAGAGAATGGGCAAATTTCTTTTTAATCTCATCCAGACTTTTCAAAATCCACTTCTTTTTTATTCTTTTTTTTTTGTCTTTTTTTTTCCTAATAATTTTAGAATTGATTAGTCTTATTGCTCTTTCCTGCCAGTCTTGCTCTTCATTTCTATTGTGGAAGAGATCTTTGTGTGACGCAGGTAGTGCCCTGAGTGTTTGATCTTTGACCTCCACTCAGAGACTGTTTTATGTAGAAAAGCCTCGTGATTATTGCCATTACTTTCTTTAACCTACTTTTTCACCTTGAAGTGTAAAGGGTCACAGCTAGGGCCTGGCTCTTATTACAGTCTTTAGATGAAGCATATACTATGAAAAGAACTCTGTTTTTATTTCTTAGGAATAATGGCTTTCAAGCCTTTGAATTCCATGAAGATAATTACTGTTTTGGCCACCTTTTTGTCTGATATTTGATGCTGCTGAGTGGAATAAATTACCTATCTAACAAGGAGGGTTAATTGGTAGTTGCAAGCCAATGTGCATGCTCTCTGCTAATTCCCTTATTATTTTTCTTAAACCTTCATGTGAACTATCGCTCCGCAGACCGTCTTGTTGTTTTAACCCTTCCCCTCATAACAGAAACTGTGGATGACTATTTAATTTCTATTATCCCAAAACAGACCAGGGTTTAAAACATGTATGTGCCCATAACTATGGGATTTGTAATAATCTGAGCCTACTGTGATGTGCATAAGGGGAAGAGAGTGAGATGTCAGAGAACTAAATATGTTCTTTGGGTTTTTTTCTCATTAAAGTCCTTGAAAGTGTCTCAGCACCTGGATAGCAATAAGTGGCAAGTCTGTTGCTTTTTTTATTATCATTATTATTATTACTGTTACTAACTAAGTGGAATAAAAAGCACTTTGCAGGGTTAAAACACCAGTAACAACTTTTCTAGGAGCGTCACCCCTGACAAAATGACCTAAAGCAGCTCAGTAAATGCCATGCAAAGTAAGATACATGTATCAGAAAAAGTGCTTGGGTGCTGGCTGCCACCCATGTCATTGACATCATTATCTAATATTTCCATATTTCAGCAAGCACATGCCGTCAGAAGGGTGGATGGTCAGCAGTGGTTTCATGCTGCACAAAATGAAAAATGCCCCATGCTTGGGTGTTCTAATAACCATGATATTATTATAACAATTACAGCATTTAATATATGGGATTAGTCCTTCTGATAGCGCCATTAGCCATCACTATACCCTGTAATAGGTGGCTTCATCTTTGTTATGACATGATCTTTCCTACTGTTTATTGACTTTTCAATGCAAGGGGGAGGGAACATTCCCAGCCCCCCAAACCTTTAAGAAGCTACTGTAAAGCTGTGGTTTTATTCTCAGCTGGAATGTTTAGAAACCCTCAGAGCTAAATACCTCGGTGTACTGCTTAAACACCAACAACAGCCTTATGGGGCCTTGCCCGACTTTAAACACATCTTTTTTTGTTGAGAATATTGCATTCTGCCACAATTCTGTAGGCTAACCCCGGGCTCACATTAAATATACCAGCTTCATTGAAGCTTACTGAATTGGACTGAGTTGCTTTTTGTTTTATTCTCTCTTTACTTCACCCCCGACTGAGACTGGACAGCCTTTCTTCTAGTGGAGCGTGCTTTAAAGCATCCCAAAAGAAGGGAAGGGGGTGGAGTGGCTGGGGGAGGGGGGCAGGCTGGTTCGTAAGGAAACCAAAAGGTGCAGCTTAGGCCCATAATTAGTCTTGATCCTTAGAGTCTAAAATATTTTAACGCCAGGTTTCTGATTGCAGCTCTGCAAAGTGGATTTGGGAATGCAGAGAAGTAATTAGGTCTGTGCATTGAAGTGTGGAGAGCATTTAAAAGTGAATGGGTGGTTACTACATTCTTGGCAGGCTGTTTTTTATCTTTTCATGCTCCGCTGTTGTTAGAGATGATGGGTTTATTGCAGTTTTAGCACTTTGGAGGTGGCTGTGTTTTTCTTAACCGAGCCTTTCACTTTCTGTCTCTTAGAGGAATACTTGTGGCAGAAGGAAGAGTGAAGAAAATGTGAAATCATAAAAATAATGTCAGTTTGAAATCCCCCAAAATATTGTTCACGGGAGCTGAACAAGCAAGAATAAACCGCAGCCCTGCAACAGGCCACCTGCAAAGAATCCGGGTTTAATTAATGACTCATTCTGTATAGAACCAGCTGGAGACAATGGTCACCCCAAGGAGAAGAAAAACAAAACATTTGATTCTCTGGCGGGGTATGTTCACATCGTCATCTGTACAAACCACCAAGCAAAAAGGGCTGGAACCATCAACCTGCTTATAACTCCTGACTGGTTTCCCAACGTGGATAAAACCAGCAGGCAAACAGTGGGATAGCGTCTAGGAATTAGCAGCCATGCAGCTACATGCCCACTGCCCTTCTTAATAATGCGTGTCATTATTATTATTATATGTTATTACTTTTAATAATACATACTATTAAGGATATAGACACTTAAAATAACAATAAATACATTTTCTTGTTAAACGTATCATTTTTACAGGTCTGGCTGTTGAATTTACCATTCAGAGGCTCGTGATTGCTGACCTGAAATCGTAGAAACTTTGTGTTAAAAAAAAAAAAAGAGATTTCTAAAACTGAGAGAGGAACCTGTGTGTTTCTGAAGGAGGAAATAGCTTCTCTGGCTCTCTCTGCTGTAACTGCAGACTGCTGCATTAAAAAGCTATGACAGAAATATGAGGAAATAGCGGGCCATAGAAAAATACAGGAAGGGCACTTATTAGCTCAGAGAAATTGCTTAAAATATTGGGAAGGATTTGCTGAGGTATAAGGAGAAGAACACATGGAAAGTGTACAATAGAAATCTGATAAACAGATAACCTTGGGGTACCATAATTGTATTTTTTTATCAGATTATTCCTTTTAACTAATTCGGTTCTCTTTGTCAGGGACTCAGCTGGATTTTGAAAGATATTTTAGGGTTATTTTGTTTCTTTTTTTTTTAATCAATTTTTAACTGATCTACTCTTTTTCTTCTATTCAGGTCACCTAAAAAATTTCATTTCATCTTTGGGTTTGCTAGATATTTATTCACATAAAAGCCTTATTCCATTTCCAGATAAGCTTTTAAAGGGGGTCTAGTATATTTTTGTTCTCTTTGGGCAGATGCTTAGGAAAGGTTTTATTTTAGTTGGCCCTTTCTGGTAGGCAGTGTTTATTTCATAGGCCTCTCATGTATATGAATATGCAGTAGAAAGGCTTCAGCTCTTGCAGCATGTACCTGCTATATCTTATGCCTGCGGTGGGAGGAAAAACAATGGTCTTTTAAACGTGCCCTGAAAAGTTGACTTCAAATGAGGAAGAAATGACCTGTGCATGATCTGGGGCTTGCAAAAATCTGTTGGGTAGGTTTTAGCTTTATAAAACCAATTTGAGTCTCAGAAAATTTGAGATCCATCTCCTAGCTCTGGGAGCCAAACTGTCAACACCAAAATTGTTCCTGTGTTCTGGAGAATTAGGATGAAAGGGGGTGGTTTTGGTCCATTTGGAATTAATGTCATGAGTCAGAAGATCTCAGTTAGTGCAGCTGTAAGACTCCAGTAAGACACCAGACAAAAATTCTCTGGATGACACTGGAAAATTATTTCCATGGCTCCTTTGAAATGCACGCACCTGAAGCTCTTCTGTGCTTCTCACTATTAACTGCATGTCTGAATCCTTTATATAACTTCTGCCTTGCAGGTATTACTTCCAGAAACACCAAGCCTTATGAAACAGGTTCCAGGAACAACTGGTGAAACAATCATGACACAACACTTCCAGCTCTGAAACATTAGGTTTCAAAATACCGTGTCTGGAGAGGTGAAAGAGAAATGCAGAAACGACAGTAAAACGTGAGGAGCTCTAGCAGTATTCCACCCATTCCTGGGACTGAATAAATCCCAGCAAGCATCTGCCTGGCAGTCACAGAGCGGAGGGGATTGCGCTCAGAGCCAGTGTAACTGCACTCCACATAGGCTCAGACTGCCTTAAACCCCCTCATTGCTTTTTTGAACCCAAGTGTATTTTGCTCATTGGCCACGTTTCAACTTCTCCACAAAGAAAGGGGGCATTTGTGTCCATTTGGTCACCTCTAAGTCAGAGCTTACTAGCCTCCAGGATACTATTTCCTCAGTTTTTCCCATTTTATATAAAAATGAAGTAAAGTTTTGCGAGTCCCAATAGCAAAATGGGGTTTGTTGGTCTCTGAACTTCATGTAAATGATGTCCTATTGTTGCAGGATGGAAAGCCGAGTGAAATTCAAAGGTGCCTGAGTACCTGGGTCTGCAAACAGCAACAGCAGCAGGAGTAGCAGGACCAGCAGGACCAGCAGTAATAATTAACAGCAACAGACCAATGACTTTTGTCACTTCTGCATCATTTTTCCTATTCCTTACTGCACTGCAGGTGCAACAACTTTATTTTATCTGTTAAAGCATCAGCGACACAGTGTTCTCACCTGGCTGTGGTTTGGTTGGGAAGAAGTCGGTACAAATTACAGCCCTGACATCATCAGCTCCCCGCATTGTAGGAGCTGAGGAGAACTTTCTGATACAGGAGTGCTGGAGAGAGGAAGGAGTGTGATGGTGGAGCAACATGAAGGTCATGTTGAGATCTGCATTTCTTGGTGGTATGGTAGTGACCTGTGCACTGGCATGATGACCTCCTTCCCAGCTCTGGAGATAATCCTACACGTTCCTTGCAATGAATGACACATGGAAAGAAACAAAAGCAAGTGTATAAGCAGGCTGACAATCTGTGCTTACCAAAGGGGAAGACCCAAGAGCGAAGAAACTGGATAAGACGACAGTCATGGAGCTGGGAAATGACCATTTATTTCTTACACCATCTGCGTGATGTAGCATGTGTGAAAACTTGCTCGGTGCTCTCCAAGCAAACCGCCAGTAAAACGTAAGATTGTGTCAGCTGCTCCATCCCATGACAGCTCACACCTCCGGAGGCCACCAAGGCCCAGCAGAAATGGGTGAGAAGGAGGTTAGGCGCTTCAGTAGAGCTGAACACCAGCTCCCCTGACTGACTGATAATCTATTGTTACTGATGTTTGAGTTTGGTACCAGAAAAAGAAAAAAGGAATTAAGAGGGACAGCTTGCTAAAATGGCAAGAACAAAGACAGACAGCAAAGGAGTAGTGTTCATTTAGAAGGCATTTGAAGAGAGCATGACTTGCACCACACCAAAGGTCTGCATCAGGGCTTTATTACAGCGCTGTTGGGACGAGGGCACACGTGCCCCACATGGCAATGTCCTGGAGGGTTCTCATTCGGGTCACACCCACTTTTATGTACAAACAAACAAAAAAAAGGGGGGGTGTCATGTATCAAAGCATATCAAAGAGTGTTTCTTCAGCGTTCTGCCTATCCTGACAAGCCAGCTTCCCAAAAAGTAGTGTACCAGAGCGAGTTTATGTCACCTTGGCTACCCAGGACAGATCGAAGCCCCCCTCAGTGACACCAGCTACCGGTGCAGGTGTCCCAAACACAAAAGTCCTCATGTTATGCAAGGCTCAGAACCTAAACGCAGAGCCGGACTTCACATCTTTCCTTTAGCTCTACATCATCCGGAGCCAAATCCTCACTCCCAGCACTGCTAACACTGGAAGAATCAAGCAGTTTGCCTGTATTTTGCAGGGGCAGCCTATTTAACGTTTTTGAAGGAGACGTATGTTTTCTATTACATATAGCAATTTATAGAATAGCTGAAATAATGTATCATTTTCTTTTAACTACAAAATTAAAAATCTCATAAACCAAATTTAGGGTGTTAACTTTTATATGACACAAAATGTGACCGTGCAGGATAATATTTTTAAATTAAATGCACAATTGTATGTAAATATTATTTTGCAGCCAGGTGGTTAAGAATAATGTTCAGCTTTAAATTGCTTGGTTTACTTATTTATAGAACTTTCCTGAATTGTGACATCTGTTAAAAATGAGTGATGCTAAAATAATTTTTTTTAAGCAGTGGTTAATTAAGGGAATGAAATTTAAAAAAAAAATTAAACCCCTCTTAACATCCATAAACTCTGAAATGTTTTGAAATAATGCAGTAGCAATTTTCTGATGCCTATTGTTTGCATTACTTTCTCCTGAAAAGCCCAGGTATGAACTGGGTTCTGAAATTATACTCGGAAATGTTAAGAAAGCAAAAATATTTTCTTATGCTATTTTATGTCAGTGTAGAAGTTGCATTTGTAATGGGGTCAATACAGAGCTAGAACTTCCAAGAAGCCATGAGTTTCCCATAATTAAAGAACTTTCCTTACCACCTAGGCAGGAATCCTAAAAATTATTATTATTTCTTTGTGCAACCTCATAGATTTGCCTGAAACTACCATAATCATGACAGATTGGTTGCCCCTGCAAATTCTGTTATAGCATCAATTGAGTATCTTCTGCAAAATGATCGTCAGGTAATAGTAACCCAAAAATCTGAAAATAAAAAAGAATATGTCTTTCCACTCTTGCTTTTAGCTATTTCTTTAACCTGACAGTTGAAAGAAAATCAAGTTTCATTGATGACTGTCATTAGCCTAGGATGGCTAGATCGCAGTTTTGTGACAAGTTTCAGAGAAGTCCCCCAGAGAACTTCTGTTTTCGCTAAGATGCAGAACCTGAAAAAATATCTTCTCACTCTTTTTGTTTTCTATCCCTGCTCAGCAATTCTCCAGGTCCCATGAGACTTTCTCTGGTTTCTTTTGTCAAAATCTCGGGAATCTGCTCTTCTTTGCCTCTTTTGACTTCCTCACATGCAGGGTGCTATTTAAGTGTAAAGTATGATTATTTCTTGAAAAGACATGAACAGAAGTTCCAGAAAAGTGACTTAGAGCCTTTCAGAAGGGTTTGGTGATGATGAATTAAGTGCTTTTTTTAATCTCTATAAAGAAAACAACCACACAAATAAGGAAGTGATTCCCACATCAGCCCACCTCCACAAACGATCCTAATTGTGAAATGACTAAAAAACAGTATTTCCTGTGGTTTGACGAAATCCAGATCTAGCAGAAATATGGAATTACCAGTAGCACTGGAGGTAAATTCTATAATTCAATTTTCATGACAACAGTCAGACAACAGGAGAAACAGCTTGCTGTTGGAAGTCTGGAAGTCAGGACTGATATCTGTCTAGCAGGTATGCTGGTGCCCAACTACTCAAACTGCAGCATTAAATCAATGCCATTCAGGACCTGGCATAGTTCTGACAGCATATCCCTGATCTGGAAACTTCTCGGAGTGTATTTGTAAAGCATACCAAAATCACTGCCTTTTGAACATGCTTAAAACCACAGAGGTGTTAAGACCTTTCTGCAAAAGGACATAATTAGTTGTACGCTTAAATGATTTTTTTGAATTACAGCGTAATCATGAAAGTGGATAACGAACTGATTTCATTGCTGAGAAGAGGCATAGGATTGCACCAGCAAAGGGAAAGCTGTATTTCATCTGCACGCACCAGTGATGATCAAATTAAGTCTATGTGTTGCAGGGCACCGAGTGGGCAGACTGTACATTATCTGAAAAAAATAACACAGAATCCATGAGAAAAATGTGCTGACCAACTGTCTCCATAAACTTCATGTCTATTTTTCTTTCTGTTCTTCATCCATTTCACTTATATGTTTTCTACTTTTATTGGATAAAAAAAAACCACCACAACGTGGTGACACACCACAAGACATTTTATTTTTTATTTTCAAAAATTCTTGTGCGAGACCCTGCTTTAATTGCCAGTGGCATAAGTCATGGCTGAGAATTAATTGCTTAGCATTTGCTCTGAGTAGGAGCAGAGTGCTCAGGATCAAATTCATCAGCATGAAGACTTTTAGCAGCCACCTTTTTTTAATCATGTCTTTGACAGTTCGGCAAAATCGTTAAGAGATGTGTGGAAGGACTGGGATTGATAAGGTACCTCTAAAACCAACCAGTTTATTTGCTTTAATTTAATTGTTATTTCCCTTGCCACAAGTTAGCTGTGAAATATTAAAGTAGTATAAAAGTTTAAGTAAATGCCAGCATCAAAGGAATCCCAGCCTGTGATTGACACAAGATACTTTACTTGCGTGACTTTCTCTTTGCAAACAGCAGAAAGAAGAAAACCTCCTGAGAATGCTGGCAACTCCTATAACTCAGAGCAGCCGTCAGGATTCTCCAATTTAAACTGGAACAAGAGCAGCCCTAAATTAAGAGAGGAGCAAAGGTGGTTTACAGCTATCTCATTCCCACCCCTGAGCCTCACTGAATTCCAGTCAGTTGCAGCCTGTCACTGGTTTTGATCTTGTTTCTTGTGGCTCTGCTTTTTAAACTAATTTGCCACCCATTGGCAGGGAATGCCAAAGGACATAAAGCCCTTTCCCTGTCTTTTTCCCTCCTCAAGCCTTAATCCTTTGCACAACATTACTAGGCACAGGGAATACTCCCAGCACTGGTGCTACCAGCAATAGGGCAGCTTTGGCACCATAGCAAGGGGTGCAATAGAAAAGATAACCTGGGCAGAAATCATCAGCACTCTAAATTTTTGACACCCACCTTCCCACAGGCATTGCACCCTCGAAGCTTGTTTTCCTGGCTTGTACAATACTGTATTGTACAAGGCTGAGCCCGTGCAGTGGCTTCTATAACTAGAAACAGAATTAAAGGCAGGATGGTGATATTGGGTCTTGACTTCATTTATTTATTTGTCACCGCTGTACGAGGCAACTGTACAATCAGCTTTGAAGTTTCTCTAATACAGGGCAGCTCAACAGCATTATGTGCAGTGGTGGTAGGACAATAACCATCTCTTCTGTTGTCAACTTTGTCGTCTGATCACAGCAAAGCTGTAGGCTGGGTAAAATGCCTGTTTACGCTTGAAGTGCAGATGAAGAATGACCTAGAGTGTGCACTTACCTTTTACATAGTTGGTCACTTATTCTTCTAATGATAAAATGTGATTTGGTGATTTATTTGGATATTTTTCAACAGTTAAAAAATAAAGTTCTCTTTATCTTTCCTTAACAGTTACTGGGCTGGGAGACACCTGTGCATTAGCAAGCTACTAGCTGCCAAAAATTTTTACTAGCAAATGCAAGGAGCAAACCACATTAAACTGTACATGTCTATTCAAAATTAATTGCACATCAACAGGGTTTTCTTAGGACAAATGAGCATCAGCTCTTAGGTGGAAAAGGATAACAGCTGTCTGTGTGGAAAACCACCCATCTTATTCTCTGTTTCTGAGTTTAATATCTCACCTGTCACAGCTCGCATCAGTCATTTTTGCTGTTTAGTCCCATTTACAGGGGACAAGAAATATTTGCAAGGGGAATCCCTAGGACCCACTCTTGGGACATATGCTGCTGTAAATGGAGGTTCTTTGGCTCATCCCAATGGCAGGAAAGATCTGTGAACAAGCCCATGGCAAAGCTGGTATAAAGTTTGAGATAAACAATCAGATTTAACCACCTCCTGTTTACTCCTAAAGCAAAAAAATGCCATTTTCTAGATTCTGTAGTTTTTCCCGTAATCTTTACAAGTGATCTTTCTGTTCCCGCTAAGTGAAAAGATTAAAAAAATACAAGGTTATGTGGGGAGGTGAGGTGAATCATATAGAGCCTTTCATGTATGTTATGCCCCAGGTGTGTAATACAAAATGCTTTGCAGAGCAAGCACTTCAGATTTGGATTTCAGTGTGAAGGCTTTGCGTGCATACTTTACTGAGGGTTTTAAACTCCCTGTTTCAAAAGAAAATTATTTAAAGCTTGGGAATACAGCAACATGTTAGCCTAAGGTTTAAAGAACTGCCATTCCACATCAGTAGATGGAGATTTGGCCTTTGGTCAAAGACTGACTTGTAAATAACCTATTCTTCTATTATTATTTTTTAAACTGTTTCTGTGACTTTTATGTACATTTCCAGAGGGGATGATCGGTTAGGGTTCCTGTTTTTTAAGAAGTCTCCATCAGGACATTTACTGACAGGGAACACCAGGGTATTTCAGATTTGAGAAGTTGTCCTGAGGCACTGCGTGACCTGATCCCTTAATCCATTTTAGAGGACTGTACTCAGCTAACACGCCATTTATTTTATGTATTCTCTCTGTTAGATTTACTTTTATGTGGGTTTCTTTTGTTCAGATCCCCTGCCTTACTCCAACATAAGCCAGTGAAGTTTTGATCAGTGCAAAATCAGGACATATTGAATCCTTTTGCATTTGAAAAAATGGTGGCTCTGCTTAAATCGAACATCTGATTCGTTCATGGCTGATGTAGAGTTTTACTGGACCTTGGGCAAGCAGTGCTTCTATCCCATGCAGACTGAGGAATGTACATCTGCCAGTCCCACTAAAACACTAGGCTTTTGCAGCCCTTCCCACTACTGACCTGCATGAAACTTTAGGATCACACAACTGCAATAATTCTTGCTTGTGTTTAATGTAAGAATAAATATATGAATATTGAATTTCAGGAAATATCTAAATGTTATTATGCAGCAATTTCATCTAATAGTTTTGCCTGATGACAAACTTAAGTTCTGGTAGCTGAACCTATAGTGTGCAGGATCTGCTTTACTGAATGTTAATTAAAAGTAGATATAGGAACCTTTCTGTTACCTACAACCGGTGCTATAGAGGGCAACAGAAACACAGGTAAGAACAGAAAGCAAGTGTATAATTAAATATGGTGTTAAAGTAGCTAAGTCAGTTTATTGTAGTCATTGCCACTCTGCTATCCCCCTGCAAATCCTGTGCCATATTTGCCAACGTAAGTGGTATTATTTGGGATTTATACTGGCACTGCTGAAGTGGTATTTGGCCAGAGATGTGTATAAATCAGGCAATTTGCTATAGTGTAGCGTAAGGAAAAGTCTGTGGGTTTGCTCAGCAGCGGAGTGAGTTCCAGAGGCTGCACCAAGAGCAGTCTAATCAGCATTCAGCATCAGTAGGAAGAAAAACACCAACCTGTGAGAAAGCAATGAGTACTCTGAAAGGGAGAAAAAGGATTTCTTAAGCAAGCTGAGAATTTTCTGTTTTTTCTGTCACTCTTCCTTCTCCACTTGTAAACTGGATCCCCCTCCCAATACACCAAAAGATTGTCTATCACTATATGCAAGCAGCTTCTCTTAATTTTGGTGGAGGCTGCACACTCAGAGGAAGTGAAGGTTAGACCTCCAGAAGAGGTAATTGGCATGAAGGGCTCATTACCTGGATCAGGGGCTGTTGTGAGCTGTGCCTCCCTTGGCTGCAGCTGTTTCAGCTGGTATTCCTGCTCTGTAAGCAGCTAACCTGCATGGGTGTGCAGTTCACTCTTGTGTCATCCAGTAACACACAGACAGACAAAAACAGTGTCCTACCGACAACAAACAAAATTTGCCCTTTTTTGGGAAAAAAAAAATCAAAATTAGTTACTGCAGGAAGCCCTTAATGCAACCATGGTAGTTACATACTTACAGGAAAGAAGTAGATAGATGGGAATTACGAGCTTTGTCATATAGCTTTGTTCTGTGGTGGGTGCACAGTGAAAGCTGTGAAAGTTAAGTGTTTCCAGGTGGGATGTTGATATATGTGGTATGAATGTCTCCTGTTGCCTTCTAGACACGTCTTGGTCTTCACCAGGCTGCAGAGGCCGGTATGAAATGTGAAATGAGATCATCATTTCCTGTAGCTGTGTTACATCCAACAAAAGCTGATGGATTAAAGCATCAAGTGGTTCTAATTTGTCCTAATTAAGTCCCCTGTCCGTGGATATGTCTGGTCTGGCACCTGGGAGGGAACTGAGGATCTTCATTGTGAGCATGTTCCTCCAGTAATCGTTGACTACAAGCAAGGTGCGTTTAATCACATCCACACCTAAAGTAGTGCCTGAGCAACTGTGCCAAATCTGCCCATGCTTTGGGGAAAAAAAAAAACCGGAACAGTTAATGAAAGGTCTCATCCTTAGTAGCTCATCTGAGGTCATCCAGGTAGGCATGGGAGAGTCATCCACAGTTCAAATTACCCAGCTGTGTACCAATGCAGTTCTGGCCTTCCCTTGAATTGCATTTAAATATTAGTTTGGTTGCAAGCAAAAAGTCCCTTGTCTTTTTCTGTTACCATTCTCTGTGAAAACTGTGCTAAAGAAAGCCTTTTCTTCTGGGGTATTTCTGTGTTGGGTTATTCAGACCTTGCTGACTGATTTCCCATCATGGCCAAACAGCTACTGCAGATTTGAGTGAGTGTGTCTCCAGCAGCTGGCTTGCTCCCAATTACCATGGTATTCCAGAGATACACAGTCATTTATATATGCTCATACAGTCATTTATACAGCATTGTTGTGAAGTAAGACGGTATTACTACTCCTACCTTCTGGACCAAGAAATGAAACACAGAAGAGCTAAATGATTTGCCCCAGATTAATCACAGAGGTTGTAGCAGTTCCAGGAAACTGAGTCCAAGGAATACTTTAATATCATAACTGTGGGCTATCCTAACCTCACCAGGTTAAAGCTGGAAGCCTGATCTGAATGCGGAGTAAACTGACAAACATTCAATACATCACATTGATTCAGTGCAGCTTCTGGGGTTTTATCTCCAAAAATGGTTCTCACTGAAGAAACCCTTATACTTTATCATATCCTTTGTATATTAAGACATCCATATTAAAACCTTCATCTGTCTAATGTGTAGTTATTGCGTAATTGTTAAATAGCACTTTCTTCATCAAGTATGTATTATGTCTTCAACGATGGAATGAAATTATATAATTCTAATACAGAACTGTTATGAAAGTGACAATGTGACTAAGTAACAGCACAATGCCATGTGCTGTTAGCATAGTTCAGTAGACCTAAGATCAGGGTAATATCCATTATGTTCATTTGCTTGAGTGTGTCAAAGTTAACTTGACTGGGGGGAGTTGGTCATATGTTAATGACAGTGTGCAGCACCCAATTGGTCAGGTCATCCTGGAAAAGGGCCAGGACAATGTGGGAGACTGACATACATTCACAAAAAAAAATGACCAGGGAAGAAATGATCCCAAATCCTGTAATTGCTTTTGAAAATATAATCCAGAACTGCATTCTAGGTGGCATAGGGAACTGGACTCAGCCAAGGGAGTGGTGGAACACTCCTCCCAGCCTTTGAAAGTCAGCCCACCTGCCTGGACTGCCGAGCTTACTTCTGAACCACCAATTTTGTAAGTCTTTTCCAACATCTTCAGCCAACAAGTACAGCACAGACATTAATTACAATAAGTTCCTTCCCTCTACCATGGGTTATCACACCTGCAACAGCATCGTAGGAAAAAGCATGGCTCCTCCTTGCCCCAGCTCAGCCGTTGCCTGTGTTGAGTCCCAGTGACAAAATGCAGATGGTGCAAAGAAACAAGTAATCACTCCCCGACGCTCACAAAGAAACAGAACAGTGTTCATCCTCTCTGTGCTGTTACAACAGTCAGCTGGAAAGGGTATCAAAAGGCCAAACCCAGAAAACAAGCATGGATTACTCATTTTCATGTCTGTGTGAATATATTTCCTCTTTCCTGTCAGGCAAGTAGCTGTAACAGTTTGGAGAGAGAAAAACCTCTTCCTGAATATACAATAGGCCTGGAAAAGCCCTCTGGGAATAAATCATAGAAGCAACTAAATATTAATTTGATTTTGAGAAATTTAAGCCAACTTTTGAAGGTATAGCGTTTACTGTAGCAGCTGTTTTACTACTGCAGCAACATACAGAAGGGGCATTAATAAATTTGCTGAAGCTCAGAGAACAAAATAAATATAATATGGCAGGAGTTCGAGACCTTGAATGTTGCGTGGTTTGTTAAAGTGTGGGGTAGCTCTGCTTTCGTACCTACCTTGCTTGGGTGCTGGAACCAAATGACATGAGAATGACATCTGTGAAAAGATGCAGAGGTGAAGGGGAGGAGCAGCACCTGGGAACATCGCTGTTACTGCAACGGTTCAGACCCAGGATCTCGGTGCCACTCTCAGATGGTCAAAAGTGCCAGATCTCTAGGTTTTACGATTTTTTGCAAGCTGACAGCTCAACCTCCCTTGCTCAGCTCCATGCTACTTTAACTGGGCTGCAGCAGGTGAAACTGTCTCATGTCCCGTAGCATCAGAGTACCAGCAGAGCCAGCCCAGGTCTGCCTCCAAAAGTCCATGTAGAAATTCCTTAATACAGGCTGGTGTAAGTCTTGAATGCAAGGCTTAATAGCCCTTCCAAAATGTTTGGTATTTTTAATTATACCCCTGACTCTTCCAGATATGCATATAAATGTCTAATCCTTTTTAAATCCTATTACTTTCTTGTTCTCCAAGAGCCTCTGTGATAAGGAGTTTCACAGTTTTTATGTATCTTGTGTGCAAGATATTTTTTTTAATTTATCATTCTTTAATTTTTCACCTTTCGGTTCTATTAGATGCCCCCTCACACACTCCTGATAAGCTAGAAAGAGTGGAAATGCATGGATCTGTGTGCTGCAGTGCATTTATCATGTTGCATGTTTGCACAGTGTCTCTTCTCATGCCTCTCTTGTTCAAGGTAAACAGTCCCAACAATTTTCATACTTCAAAACAAGATTTTTTTCCAAGCAGCTATGCAATTCTGTATATCCTTTATTAACATCAACTGAACATGACTGCACCTACTTCCCAAAACAGAAAGGTGAAGGAATTTAATAACAAACTCCCTGAGCAGCTGACACAGAGTGGGTGTACCCAGTGGTTATAACCAATTCACCTCTGGCAAATGCATTTATTTGCCGTAGCTCAGGCACCTGTGATGCTCAGATAGTCTGTTATGTAGGGACTGCAGAGTTAGACAGACAGGACATCTCCACCAGCAGCGAAATTGATGCTTCTGGTAAGTCAGTTGGATCTTCCCTAAACAGCCCCCATGCAATCTGGATTTTACTTTTATCTTGTACCAGCTTCAGCTGGGAGTAAATCCAATTATTCTGATTTCAAAAATTATATTACAGCAGACTTAGTAAGACAGGGCAGTTAGCTCTCACTGGAGACACCACAAGGTGTAACAGGCTAGAAATATTGCCCAATCTCTTCCTTCGTGATTGCTGTCATTATTACTGTGGAGTTAAGTTGTTGCCTTGTTGTTTCCAGCCAATCATCCCTGTCTCCTTATTCATAATATGCTGCAGGCAAAGTTTTCAAGACTGTCCAGGCATTTTGTTTTTACAGCATCATGTTCTACATTATCAGAGTTGGTAAGTGAAACCACATGTAACAATAATAATATTGTCTTCTACAAGGAGGTGGGGACTATAATGTTGTTTGAGAATAATAATTTTTCACCATATGTGTAACTAATCAAAAGCTAATGTGACAAAATGTTGTATCCTTGAAGAGAAACACAGATAACAATGAGAAGGTCATAGTTCTCTTCTTATTCAAAGAGTCACTCAGAAATTTTAACCTTTTACATTCATACTAGTCTGTTTCATCTAATTTAATATTTCCTTCTATAAGGTTATAATCTAATGTATGAAACTGAATATCACAATACACTGAACAATGATTCCTCAACCAAATAGATTTTTCTGTTATCTCTGAATGACTTTGGAATTTTAGTCTTGTGCTTTATCTGCTTCTGAAATTCAGTATAATTTATGAAGTTGCCATGAATGTAAAATTTTAGTTACCATGCTCTGTCAATAACAATTTGAAGTATTATGAAGTATTAGTAAATTTTCAGACATCTGCAAAATATATTAGTGCCCGTCTACCCCTATTTTTTACATGGAGGTAGCAGGTTTGCATATAAAATACTTAGATTAAAAATACAATCAAGTACACTAGTGTTTATATCACTTTAAACTTTTGGATTCATGTGTGTGACTGAACCGGACAGCCCTCCTTTTTATGTGGTATTGAATTGTACTTTAAATTACAGAATTAAATGCTCAAAGCAGAAACCTTGTCAGTTGCAATGTCACTGAATCAAATGCTGTAAAGATGAAGTAGCCCTGCTGTTATTTCTGTCAAAGCCTTCTGGCTATACTTCACATTTGGTGCCTTTATTTGTTCCTCTATTTCTATTTTGCTAAATAAAATGTTGAAGCAACAGCATACACTGTGAAACACAGACTGTAAATATAAGCAGTGAACTCAGGCAGAGGTTGAACATACGAAACAAACACCACATGATTTGAAATCCTCCCCAGTTTAGCAAATAAAAGCGGTAATAATTTCCAAAGAAATACATGAACATGTATATCAAAACTAAACTGGTACTGTTCTGGCATGTGGGATATTAAACAGTTATAAAGCAAGGTAATGAAGTCTCAAAATAACATCCCATACCCAAAAGCCTCACAGGAGTTACAGGATGATTTTTTGAGTATTTTCTGGTCTTTCATAGGTCCCTGAGTCTTTTTACCTCCCAGAAACACAATTGTGAGTAGTTTATATTTCTGCTTAATGTTTTTCAGAATATACACAGAGGCAGTACTACTCAGAATGAGAGAAAATCTTAAGATATTATGTAGTTACTGCATTATATTTTTTGTAGGTTACAAAGTGCTCTTTTAGAAAATGTTCTAAATAATTGTGCTTCATTTTGCAAAATAAAAATAGCATCTTACATTCAGTTGCTATAATTTTTTCAAGAGAAGAAGCTGCTATTTAGTAGTCAGTGAACAAAGAGGTTTGCAGATGAGCTGATTACCCACTTACTTCATTTTTAAGATGTAGTTCTACCAGCCGTGGACTGAAGTTTTAAAACTCATTGGGCTGCCTATGCCCAAATTTCACTAGCAAGTGACCTGAAGTAGTAGACCAAAAGAATCCTGCACACAAAAGGATGCTTCTTCTTAGAGCTTCATGTGTTTTGTGGGGTTTGGCACTGAGACACCATTTTCCTGGCAAATTTGCCAGTCAGATAGTGTAGATTTGGGGGGGCTGGTTGTCACTGAGCTGCAGATTCTGCAAACAGCTGTGTTGCACAAGTTTCCCATAGCATAGCACAATGCATACAACATGCCCTGTAAATCCACTTAATTTTGTGTTTTACCTGTACATCCCATGACCCTCTGGAGCCCAGTCCTTGACACTATCCTCCTGTCACATCAGAAACAACTTTTCTGAATCTCAGTGGTCTGTCTGGAACTGTAGAAGATGAATGCCTTACTAATTAAATTGTCCCTGGTGCGATTTCTCCACTTCTGACAACATGGGACACCATGTCAATTATGGTTCCTGCTTGTTAGTGCAAGCATTTTCTTTAACGAAAACAGGTTTGGATACCTAAGCCATGCACTTGGCACGGCTTCCAACCAGCAGGCTTCAAAAAAGGTGAAATTTTAATCTCCATAATTATTGTTTAAATTTAAGCCGATATATTTGACTAAATTACAGGCAAACATTGCAATGTGGTAACTCCAGTGCTTCACCTATGGTGAGGAGAGCTTTCAATATTAAATGACATGGTTTCCAAACTGAGAATTGCTGCTTATTTTACACCAAGCAGTATGCAAAGAGAAACATTTTGCTACCAAATGAAATCTATCTATGCAAGCTAGGTGGAACTGGAATTTTCCAAAATCCTTGATTATGCTAGACTTTTGAGCACTACTCATTAAGAGGCACACTTCCTTTGGAAACACAAGAGTTTTATCTGTGATTGGACTGACTTTCACTTCTCCAAGAATCTGTTGAGAAAAATTTTCCCAGGATCACCTGAAATACAGAACAAGGTACTCAAAACCTACAGCGGCACTTTTAAACACAACCTATTCTTCTTTTCTCAGCCTAACACAAAGTTGTGCTCAGGAAGATCTTAAAACAAAGGGATAGCTTAAATATATTCTCAAGCATGAGAGATGGAACTGCATGCACTTTAAAAGAAATGAATCACAGAGCAAAACTCCTGCCTACATTTCTCAACCTAGGAAAGTTACTGTGATTCAATTCCTATTCTACAAGCTGGCTCAGCTATGACCTTGACCCCTTTATCTGAAGCTTTAAGAAGAGAATGCATCTAGAGTGGATGTGGCTTTCTGCTGGCTTGGTAAATTAGACATAACCCCCCAAAATATATTCAGGCACATATTTAGATAGATGCAGAAACAGACAGATGGCTGTAACTTAGCCTATGATCAAAAAAAAAAACAAAAAAGAAACAGTCTGAAAAAAAATATTTTTTAACAATTTCTTCTCCACCCACCATATTCCTAGCCAATTCTTATTCTATAAGTTCAATATTCCACAATCTTCAAATACTATTATAATTTATTAATAATTGATTGATTCTTAATTCTTCTACTCTTCTGGCATTCGTAATATCCTGAAGAATAATGATATAATCATGGCCTGGAAGCAAAGAAGACAATCTCTAATTAAAAAATGTTTTATTTTAAATTTTAAAACTATAACTTCTTCAAATGAGAGATCTATATTCACTGCTCAAGATGCTCCATGGTAGCATGTGTTGTTTTTAATCAAGATATCCTTTTATATTTGCATGATAATCTTCCAGCCCTTACACCTTGAAAAAGGACTGTAACATCTGCATTTAGTGGCTGCGCTTTGTCTTCATTTATACGTTTCACCTTTAAATATTTACCTGACAGCCTGCTTGAAATCAAATATACCGGCAGTTGGGGAAAATAAAGTGGGCCATATAACTCAAGCCAGCCATGATTTGTGGAAAATTTACATGAGCAGATTGACATAATTTATGTTCCAAGTTTAACCCGGAGTCAAGAAACAGCAGGTATGAGTCACCCACTATTTGCCTGCGTGTGGTAATGCTCAGTGCAAAAGACATGATCCCAGAAGGAGTTTTCTCTTTTGATGTTGCTTTTTGACCTCACAGAGTGTGTGAAACTAAATCCTTCATAAAATACAGTGAATCTATAAAGAATTCTGAGTGTACGTTATATATGTCCAGTTGGTGTTTGACAAGCAGACTATATTTCCCTCCCTCTTGAAAAAACTGCTGAAAGAACTTACACAACGTAAACTCCATTGGAGGGGAGCACATCACCTTGTCAAGGGCTGCATGCATATATTAAGAAAGAAGACAGCTTTCTGGTAAAAGGTACCTGTTCTTCACCGGTCCTTCTGCTAACATTTCACGGGACACCCCTAGCAGCGCAGCATTTGTGAGGAGCAAATGCCCCATGCAGCAGGGGATGGAATCCCCCAGGCGCTGCCTTCCCAGCTCGTCATTCTCCGGGTGATACAAACACCACTGAGGATGTGAGTCCAAAACTGTACTTCCTTGTGATTGTGTTCCTGTCAATGGTCACAATGCGAAGTGTTTAAGAGGAGACTGTCAGCTACATTGTAGGCATTTTCAGCAAATTTTGCCTTCTTTCTTTCATTTCTTCCTCACCATGAAACAGTTGATGAAGTCAGTGATGACACCTAATGCCAGGCGAGTTTGTATTTTTACCTCCATTATGGTGCACTTTTAATTATTATTTCTGTGTTGAGGAATGTATATACAATCTGCTGTCAAACTTGCAGAAGTATATTTCAGAGGCTGTAAGGCTTTAGAAACTGGATGCCTAAATATGAATTTAGGTGGCTAGTTTCAACATGCAAATTTGGGAAATGGGGGCAGGAGTAGGGTATGTATTCTGCTCACAGTGCACAAGCTCAGCCAGCTCAAGGAGCAGAGGAGATGGGGATTACTAAAGTGCATAAGGAATCAGAGGAGGAAGATTATTCATATGCCTATAGACTTGTAATAAGTAAGTACAGCCTGTTCCTGTTTAAAAAGAAGAATTGGTTCCTCTTTTTCTTTTTTTTTTTTCCCCTGGATGTGTTTGTGGAAATCATAATGTTGGTAATGACACAATGCCGGCATCACTCTTTTGTGAGTTCTTCAGACCCAAAGGCACATTAGTATTTCAGTATGTTACATTCAGATTAGATCTGCAGAATTATTCCTTATTACAGCAAACTAACTAAAGTATCGCATTGGAGTTCTGAATCCTCCAAACTCACGGGCTTTTGGCACACCCTGACCATTTGCTGCTCTGGCTTGCATATTCCACCATGAGCTGCTCTCACTTAAGTGCTGCCAAGGTTCTTCAAAGCTTTGAATGAAAACTCTTTATAAAACAAACAAAAAATCCATTACCAGCAGCCACCATACACTGCAGGCTTGATGAACGGCTAACCTGGAAACCTGAAGGAGGTTCGCCAGGCTGAAGAGCAGCTCCTGCAGAGGTGCTGTTTACTTTAGCGACGTCTGTGCACGCTGCAGCATCGCCCTTTTGGAAGTCCAGGATCAACTGGGCTGCTAATTAAAGTACAGCATGAATCCTGTGTGTTTTAGAAGGGATTTGTAAATCCAGCGCTGTCAGCCTGCTCAAGATCTGAATTCATTATTATAATGATGTTTCAAGTTGTGTTGCCTGAGTCAGCCGCCTTGGCCCATCCGAGCGGCTGCTCCGTGCAGCTCCGGCTTAGAGGCACTTGCCACTGAAAGGCTCAGCAGCAGTTGCTCTTATCACAGCATGCCTCAGCAGTAGTCACCCACCGCAGTCACTCCACTGAAAATTGAAGAGAGGAGCGCTGCGATAGGGAAGTCAGAATAAATTTTATACATATTTAAAGCTGAAATTACAAACCTTCACATACATATGCAGAACTGTAAGATATTGACTAAGTAGATTAGTATTGGAAAGCGCCTTAATAAAAGAAATCTTTGGCAACTTCTGTCGAGATGCTGCAGAAACCCACAGGGGTTAAAAACTTTTTTAAATTATTATTAAATATGAAGGCTGCGGCCTTTCTGAAGCAAGTACTCCCTCTTCACAAAGCACATGGCTTAGTGCATTGTCTTCACTGTAACGCTGGCCTTTCCCTACACAAGGCAGTGTTAGTAACATCTGATTTCAGGTGCTTTTCAGCAGCAGGACCAGCTGAATGGCCACTGGTTTCCATTGCATTTGCAAACACACATTTCCCCATCAGTCCCAGCCTGTGTATGGGGTTGCCATTTTCCCTCCTGCTCGTTTAAATTTAGGTGCTTCTCTGATTTCTCTTGTAGCAGTACTGTCTAGCCTAGTTTGCAGACCTCTAAAAATACGGTAAAAACACCATTTTACCACTGGCCCTGCAGAAATGAGGCAGTCAGGTGTTGTCTTCAGGTACGTAACTATGTAAACACAAAGAGGGTTGAAAAGTGGGACTCCTCCAATGCCTCTGTGTTTCAGGAACAGAAATCCAGTCACAGCTACACAGCCAAGACTGCAGAGCCATGAAACCCAAACCTGAATGTTTGCAGCAATTAGGACTAGGGGAATTTAATGCAATTTAAATTTAATGCATGCATCTATCTCCCTGGTCTGTCATTGTGCAAAACCAAACTGCAGTGGGCTGAAGTAGAATAAAGAGCCAAATTCCGCTTGCTGTATGCACAGCACTAGCCTCCTTGAAGGTGGTAGGACTAATGGAGTGAGTAAGGTGAACAGAATGTAGCACAAATATTTTGCTTTGAGTTACTTGCAAATACCATGTCATGAAAGGGGAATTTCACACCTCACTTATTAATATTGTAGCCAAGAAATAAGAAATACATTTGCCTTCAGCGGACTCAGTTTTCCCAGTTGCTGGTTCAGCTGAATCTCCCCTAGAACAATATTTATATAGGCCCTACAGATGAAGAAATGTCTTATCCAGTCCGGATGTATGAATTTCAAGATGCCTTTAATACCCAAATCAAGCTGTGTGTCTTCACAAAGAAAACTATACTATTTATGATGGCATATATGTGGAATTTAAGGAACCTAGAGATTTGTATGAGGAAGTGAAATGTTGGTAACACCTCTTTTAGTCCTTGAAAGGCAGATTGTATGCACAACAGATGTCTTTTCTGTGAAACATTGTTCAAAGGAGCATTGTACTACTGGCCTCTGTTTGATTGCCTCTAGCTATCGCCCTAGTGAACAGGCAAGAGGGCTGTGAAGCAACTCAAGCATGTATACACCAGCAGTAGATAAGTATTAATGAAACCAAACCTTCCCTCTGCAACACGCAAAAAAAAAAAAAAAAAAAAAAAAAAAAGGCAGTTTTATCATGTTATTTTAATAGGAAATTATCAATTACATTTGGGTTTGGGGCATGTTAGGTAAGACACTGACATGCCCACACTCTCACATTTTCTTCCATATGTGTTTTTTTTAAGATGTCACAAAAAATGATGTGTGTGTCAGAAAATGGTTTTATCCTCATCCCCCAGAGATAAAAGAATTAAACCTTCCTTCAAGCACCAATGAAGTCTGGAAGTGTAGGAAGAAAGATCCATTTGCTAATAGTATATTTTCCATGTCCAAAGTTGCGTTTAAAAAAAAAAATGTATGTATATGTATTCAGCCCCACAAACCTTTGTACATTTTTGTTACCCTGCAGTACATTGAATATTAACAGAAATTGCCTCTGTCATTATTTCCTGTTAAAATGCTGTAAGGATGCTCATTGTCCTGGTATTTTAGTGAACAATAGAAAATTCTCCTCCTGGAAAGGAAAACAATACTGTTTAGTTCTGTTAGCGTCCTAAGGAAATCGTGCATGATAATATTTATTGCTTCTGGGACACTTTCTAGATGCAAAAGGACAGGGCTCGGCCACTGCATAGAGGGGCAGCGCTACATCCAAGCACCATGTTTTATGCCACTTGCTACAGTAAAAGCTGATGGGTTTTTTCCTGTAGAGCAGCTATTACACAGTGTAGAGAGTATAGAGGCATACAAAGCTCTCTAGCTTACTTCCTGACACTCCTCCCTTCCATTTCAGCCTTTTTCAAATTGTTTTGATGAAAACCTATTTTCTCCTGCTTGCAATTTTTGCAATTTTCAGTACTTGAGAAGGGGCACTAGAGAATGAAATCCTACCAGTTTCATCTACAGATCAGGCACAATATTATAGGCTTCCTCACAATATTTTAATGTTAACCTGGAACATATATTTCTGGACAAGATTTGTCTCCCTTTAATGCCTAAGTGATTCCATACAGTTTTGAACCTTTATGTAAAAATTTGAGGGTTTTAAAGTACTTTGCTGATTCCCTGAATGTAGGTCCCTGGAACCAGCAGCATTCGGCAGCTTTTCCTGGTAAGTGGCAATTTCCAGCACCGAACAATTTGTGATATAATTCTGGGCTGAAAGCAACCTCTACTGCCTAAGTCAACATAAAAATTTGACTGATAACACTTATTAAAAGGTAGATTGTCTGGGACGTAATTATATAATGTCTGTCTTTCCTCTTCCTGTTTGCTGTCAATTTTAATATGCTGAATCATAAGGTTAATGGTTTTTTTTTTAAGTCTGCTTTGAGGCTGTTGTAGTTTTTCTCATATTTATGCTTGCCTTTTCCCTTAATTATCAGTAAATTATTATTCTTGGCGAGGCTGCACTTTTCCATCGTGAACTGTTTACCTTCCAAACAGGCTTTGCTTCCTCCTTATCTGTGCTGGCTCATTGATACTTCCTACTCCAGCAGCTCTTTTCCTCCTCACATATTGTGCACAAACCTTCTCCTCCTCGCCAGCCACATCCTCACCTTCACAGCTCACTTCTCTCTCTCTTTCTCTCTTTCTGAATAACAAGCCATTTCCTCTCTCATTTCCTCCCACAGAAGATATTTTTGGTCCCATTCCCAAAAAATCTCTGGCATTAAATAATGCCCATTCCTGTCTTTCCAGTGGGCAGGCTTCCAGATGTGTTTCATCTGGCCAACAAATTGGGGGCAGGTCTGGCTCAGTAAATCATGTTCATTGCTGGGCTGGCATTGCTGGCATCCCTGGGCAGTGGGGAACAGAGCTGGTCGTGCTCATCCCCTGCAGCGACAGGCTCTCCGGTTTGTTTTCAGATCAATTGCAAGAACCTTGTTGTTGTATAATATGAAACCAGGGCTTCCCATTTTTATATTGCAAGTGAAAAGGCTATTAAACTGGGAGGGGGAAGTGCTGAGTCAGCTGTATTTATGCAGCTAAAATACCTTTCTCTATTTATTGAATGGTAAATGTATTATCCAATTACCTCCCTATCCTTAACAAAGTTACAGGTCACTTGGAAATAAGTTCAGTGATTCTGGACAAAACCAAGAAAGATCTCTGAGGTGGAGGATTCCTCATAAATACAGCTAAAGAAGATTGTCTGTGAAAGTGTACACCTTTGAAAGAAATTGTGTTTACTCTCCTCCATCCTGCTTTAAGCAGTTCTGTTTCAGCTTTCACTTAAGTGGCCAAAATGAACTAAAATTTCCTAGAAGATTATTAAAGAAAGCACTGTTTTTCTGATTTCTAGTTTTGAATTTCTACTTAAGTGCCCATCTTACAGAAAGCATTCAGGTTTTTTCTTTATTGTTTTAAATCTGTTAATTTACGTAACAATACTAATCAATGCCGACCAGGTAAATACGCAAATAAATAAAGCAAGGATCTTACACAGCCAAAAATGCACCTTTAATTTGACTGAAACATTATACTTACAGCATTAAGCCATTTTGATCTTCACCTTCAGGATGCCGACAACCGAAGACCTGAGTGTATGAATAAATTATCATGAGGTGGACTTGCCTGTGAACTTCCAGTGCAGCAACCGCTCCATCCAACTATGTCTGTAAGTGCTCAGAATAAAATACAGGGTGATTTGAGCTGGTCCTTTCCCATCAAAGAGAGGGAACACTCCACCCTTCCATCTACTGTTGGGTGAGAGTAGAGATCCTTCAGGAAAGTTTAGCACCAAGGGCAAGAAGTCTCCATTTGCCTAACGCTTGGACCCTGACCCACAGCCAGCACCTTGCCGTCAGCACCTCTTGGCTGTTCCCTGCCTCTGATGTCCCCTGAGGAGTGTGCCACCACCCATCCCAAACCTCTCTCCTCCCATCATGGCTCCAGCCTGTGCCCAGCAGCCTTTGTGGAATGCCATGCCCCTAAAATAAAGTCTTTCTGAGCAGCAATGCAGTTTGCATGGTACTGTGAATTTGTAAAGAAATGTACTGATAAATGAGTAAGCTCATTAGGAGTTGGATTGGGCTGCTGCTATGCTAAAGGACAGGGCATTTTTATAAAAGTCGTTGTACTTCCATCGTATGGCCAGTGGGCTATACTCTCCAAGTAGTTAGGCACTGAATTAATTAATATTTCCTGGAATGAGACTTGGTCCCCAAATACCTTCATAAGATCGCTGCTTTAACTGAGACAACAGGTTTCGGATATCCCAATTAACAAGAGACCTGAGGTTAAAGCTCATTTATCAAATCTTACAATGCTGAAGTCTGAGTTGCAAAAAGCTCATTTTAACAGATAAAGGAGAAGCAAAGACCAGTCAGGAGGCCAGCTTTGATCCCAGACTAACTCAGATGAGTGGCACCCTTGTAAAACCAGTAGAGCAGCAACGTGCATTACAGTCAGAGCCTGTATTTCAGTCAGATGTGGGGTTTTTATTGAAAGACAAACAACGTAATCAGAACAATGTAAGTCCTGACAAGTGATGAGTTCATGTTTCACAACTTGTTTTCTCACAAATAAACATGGGTTACCTTGGGCAAGTCCCTCATTCTCCCCACAGTTTTGGTGGTAACCTTCTGTCATGGTTTAACCCCAGCCAGCAACCAAGCCCCACGCAGCCGTTTGCTCAGTCCCCCTCACCCAGAGGGATGGGAAGGAGGATTGGAAAGGAATATAAAACTCAAGGGTTGAGATAAGAACAATTTAACAGGTAAAACAAAAGCTGCGCACACAAGCAAAGCAAAGCAGGGAATTCGTTCCCCACCTCCCATGGGCAGGCAGGCTCAGCCATCCCAGGGCAGCAGGGCTCCATCTCACGTAATGGTTACTTGGGAAGACAAACACCATAATGCCAAATGTCCCCCCCTTCCTTCTTCTTCCCTCAGTTTGTATACTGAACATGACATCATATGGTATGGAATAGCTCTTTGGCTAGCTTGGGTCAGCTGTCCTGGCTGTGTCCCCTCCCAATCTCCACTGCCCACCCAGTCCTCTGGCTGGCAGGGCCCAAGGAACTAAAAAGTCCCTGATTTAGTACAAACATCACCCAGCAACAACTAACAACATCACTGTCCTATCAACATTGTTCTTACATCATAGCCAAAACACAGCACTGTACTAGCTACTAAGAAAAAAATTAACTCCATCCCAGCTGAAAGCAGGACACTTTCCCATGCACAAACCTTAGAAATAGCCTGAGAACCCTGAAACTCACTCTTTAGGTGCATCAGGTTTAGGCCCATACATTTTCCTGAACAAAGCATCCTACACTTTGCCAGGTGGAATAGCTAACAACTGGACTAAGCAGAACTTCAGCAGGTTTGTACAGGCCAGCTGACATATTCATGCTGGCTCTAGGTTTAAACCTTAAACTAGGAAATATCTCTGGTACCATTTGTAAAAAAAATTACGAATTTTTTTCCCATCATTTTTCTGTCTTGGCTATTGCACTGAAGACCATTTGTATCTGGATCTACCATTACTTTTCAAATTCTTTCTGAAGATCCAGAATTGCAATCTTCAACATTTCTACATGACTTTAGTGAACAAGTTGGTTTCACAAAGGCCTGCAAAATCAATCCCCTAGTGCCTACTGCGTCCCACTATTTCTATGTGGGGTTTGCTCTCCTTTCGGTTCATAAGAAGAATTCTGTAAAACAAATCATTTAGCATTGCAGATACTAGAATCTCTGTTAAGCAGTGCCTTCTGTTCCAAAACATGGGGTTTTTTTGGATACTCAGTTGGTTACCTCAACATATTTAGGAGGCTCTAAGCTAACACTCTACCTAAACTATAGGTTGAGAGGCAGTGATTTGCTTACACTTGTCAAAACCCCCTATCAGCATCATTTCCCATCGGACTACTTAAAATCAGACAACTTCTGTGAAGTTATTTCCCACCTCTACTTTCTGATTACACACAGGCCTGGTGTTCTGGCTGCTGTACACAGTGCTCTGAAGTGTTGCCCTTGTTTTTGTTTCTAGGGCTGGATGCACTCACTTTAAGTGTTCTGGCCTTCATCTCCAGCTAAAGAGCATGGGTGTCTCATTAACTGTTTAAATATATATTTCATCTGTAAAGTCCTGAACATCATCCTTCCCTCTGATACTCTTCCCCCTGTGTATTTGATCCCCTCTCCTTTAGAGACCGTCAAGTTCTATGAGTTGCTGGTGAGGAGAGGAAAGAGAGAAGGAGACTCCTTTTCCAAGATCTGTGAACAGGTTATTTAAAGCTCCTTCTATCATTTCAAGCCTATACCTTCACACAGGGTACCACATACTCTTCAAGCCCAGTATCGCTTTCTGCCTTCCCCAAATTACCCACCACGTCCTTATTTCCCACCACTTGCTCATTCCCCCCAGACCCCCTTGCCCCTGTCTCCCTGTGCAGATTCAGGTATTAATGGACTGACAAACTGCACAGCATAAGAGGTTAGGAAGGACCATACTGACTCAAGTAGTGTGCGGCTCTGTCTCCAAGAGCAGCCAAACACCTACAGAAAGACTCTAGCAGAGTAGAGGGGCATCCCTCACCACATACACACAGGATCCAGCCTCCAGAATCTGACCCCTGCGTATTTCAGGCTTTAATAGACATTACCAAGTCAAACACCAGCAAATTTATCAAATTCTTCTCTGGTTTCCATTATGCCTTTGGACTTCACAACACACTGTGGCAATGATTTCCACAAGTTTGTGGTAAAGATAAATAATGTATAATTCAGATGCTTGAGTAGTTTCACTTTAACTAATAATTTAACTATTCTTCCTTTCTCCTCCCACACAAACAATTTGAAAACTTTCACAGTAAGGTTTTACAAATATCATTCCGAAGCATTATCACCACCTTTTTATGTGTCATCAAAACAGATCTTTTTTTGACCCACTTTAATGTACAAAATACATGTGAAAAAAAATTCTTTGTGTTAAATGTTGTAGGAAAAAAATATTTTAAAACTTTATTGAGCAATTTAAAAAGGGAAAAATCCAAAGACAATAACATAATGTTTTGGAGGAACATCTGTTTTCCTGTAGTCTAAATCAAGTTTCTGATTCAGATGTTATTATCCCCATGACAGAAAGAAGATGTAACTGTGGCTGTATGGAAATACCTGGCTGTGTGGCAGTCCCACACACTTTGAGCAGTTTCACATGTAAGATCCAAGTTCCCATGACACCAACACAAACCAACCGCTTTCAAGAGTTAGTCTAAAAATGAAAGGTTTACGTAGGAGCCAAACAGTGATGCATATAAAGCAACAAAATAGTAAGTAATTCCCATTATTACATTTCTAACTCTGACATCAGCCATACCTCCTGCTCTCAATAAAGGGGAATAAATCCATTATACAAAAGCCATCTGAAAAGGACAGAAGAACACTGCCCGCAGACTTTAAGGATGCATGAGAACAGGAGATAGATTAAATTGTCTGCTCAGGACTTGGTAGTGACAAGACAGCCAAAGTTGCATGAAGTCTCAAAACAGACATTTTACCTTAAGAATAGTTTCTACAAAATTCTAGGCTGTTTCAACACAGTTCTAGGTTTCAGTCATGTCCTATAATATGCTGATTTTCTCAGCTTCTAGGCATTTTTATTTAATGTTATTGTGGATATTTTTATGTTTAAAGGTTCTCTTCCTTTTTTGATGTGTTGGTCTTTGCACAGTACTGAACTGTAAGAGGTTTTGCATAAGGACAGGAATGCCTTTGTTTGTTCTAAGTTTTCTGCATTGCAGTTTCACTGACAGTCTGCTTTTTTACCTTAAGGGATTGACTGCCTCTACACCATTTATTCATGTATACATGTTTGTACTTTCTGGTCATTCTCTGCATCTGGATCTTTATGCTTCATAAATTCAATGAGAGTTTTGCCATTGACTCCAGGGAGAACAAGATCAAGCTTTAATTCATTTTCCCTCTAACTTAATTGATCTTTTCAGTCTCCCCTCACACTGTCACATCAGATCTTCCCAAACTTCTCATCATTTTCACCACAGCTTTGTTGCAATTAGCTACCTCTGTGATTAGTAGAAAGAAAATCCCCATTTGTATCTTGTGGGGGCTCAGTAATCAAACCCCAGCTGGCTGTATGGAAATAGTGTCACTTTGTCTTTATTTTGATCTCTGTCTGAACCCCTTTCCAAGATATTCTGGAGTTTTATCGTCATCATTTTAGAGAAGAGAAACTCAGCCACAGAAGAGTTATGTGATTGATCCAAAGTTTCTCTGCAAGTCAGCAAATCAAATAGAAACAAACCCACTGCATCAGGCTTATATCTTCTCTACTTTTCTAGAAATAGGACTAAGCTTCCTCAAAAAAATTTTTTCCCCCCACTTTAAGGACAAAAGGCATGAATAACACACTTGGATAAACCAACTAAGTTAATTTACAATTACGTGCTAACTAAACTGACCTCTGAGACTGGACTTCTCCCACCAATATACAGTGAGTTTTCCTCTGGCACCCTGCCAGCAAGGAACTGTGACAGAAGGAAACTGTCCTCTTATTTCAGTGTATATTAAAAAATCAAGGACTGTATTACAATTTTCTGTGCACAAAGATGTGCGTAACTCTCTTGTCTTTAGACTGCTTGTATCTCTTCAATCTAAAAATTTAGAAAATATGTATAATACGGGCTCAGGGCAGAAGGTAATGAAGTGCTTGAATTGTAGTGGACTCATTTTCCTTATCACCAACTACAGAGTCAGTCCATTAGTTGGCTGCCAGCAGGTCCAATCACGCTAAATCCATGTGTATTAATGGATTTGGAGTAAAGGGTCAGGAATCACAGAAATTCAGATTTCTCCTTTCCTACCCCCTGAGTGATTAGCATGGATTTAGCACCTGGGAAAACATCCTTAACCTTACACCAGTTTGTCTTGAAGGGTGGTGCGGCACAAAAATGCAGGCAGCAAAAATTGCTTGGCCTTTTTGAGTGGAATATAATTTACAGAAGCATTATGCAGCTTACTGAGGTTTTTTTCTTTAGTTTTGCTCACAAATAGAACAAATAGAGCAGAAGAGGTAATAAGCAGCATCTGCGTGGCAGTTCTGCCCACAGCTTGCACCACGGTGACAGACAACACCTGATAAACGTGTGGCTGATGGCACCATAATTGGGTACTGGTGCTGGTAGCAGCCATGGGATGCAAGGAGTGAGAGCACAAAGCACGAGCCCTGGGAAATGGGACTAAGCTGTTTATGATAAATCTACTGCATAGAAGAATTTGAAAGTATGCATGTAACTAAATATATTTTTAATCAAACCCCAGATGTTGTTCGGTATAGTCCAGGATTACAGCATGTTACAGATTCATTGACTTGGCCTCCATCCAGTGCCTGAGACAGAGATGCCTGAGCACCGGTATGGGTAATCACCAACTTGGTTTCTCCTGAAAGGAGTTCGCTCCAGCTACAGTTCCTACAGTTTCTATGAATGGAGTTACTATCACCAGTGTCTCAGATTTGGGACTAAATCCAAAAAACCAAATGCATAATGTGTGTTCATTCTTTCCCTTTAAACCACAGCCAGAGGACATGTGGTTTTCTCTCCTGTCTCTGCAGTAGCTCAGGGATGAGAGAGCCCATCCATTAAGTCTATCTCCTGCCTTTTGTATTCAAAGCCCTCCCTGCCTGAAAAAAAGTGCCTTATCTGCCATGCCAACCCTTATTCTGAACATTTTCCTTTCTTCTTACTGAAGTGGGTCCATCACCCAGAATAAAATTCATCAAACCAGAGAGTAAGAGGCAAAGTGTGACTAAGAAAGAAAAGAGGAGGAATTAGACAGCCAAAAGAAGCTTGCCCATTAGGATGCTGTCTGGAAAGAATCCTGGTTCTGTCCCTCCTGTAAGGAGAGTTTATTTAGTTTACATGAAACAGTTTTGGGATTACCATAAAATAAGCATGAAATTGGCTCCAAGCTCCTCATCACTGTAAAAGCCGAGGAACTTGTGGGCAAAAATGAAAGCAAAGTATTAGTCTTGTTAGGAAAACAATACAAAGCAGTTGCAATTACAAAACTCAGATGGATCTAGCTTAGCTGAAACATTGGCATCAATTTTAGGACCATCAGTTTGGATTTAAGCACAAAATGTAAATCATAAATTTGCTGATTATGAGAGAATTGTAAACACAAATACAAAGGGATGCTGGCAGGCCACCAAAAATCCTATTCATCTCCTCACATTGTATTTTTTCAATTTATTTTGGTTTGTCAATTAGATCTTCAAGGATAGCTGCAATGGAGAGATGAAAACTTCAAAAGGAAAGGGGAAGGAGAGAAAAGCAGCAACATGCTGATAAACATATTTTTATGGAAGACAAATGTTTATTTGGAAGTCTTGTAGGAAGCAATGCAATGGGTTAGTGGGAAGGGAAATGGAAAAAGTAATTAGGAGAGAATGAAGTCAAAGGCTTTGTAAGCCCTTCAAGTGCACCCCCAAAGCAGAACAAACTATTTCAATTTCTGCCTAACCTGCCTTCAACACCTCACAATGTTACGGTTGTAGTATCTTCCCACAACAACCCCCCAAAATGGCCTTTTCCCAGTATCCAGCTGGATTCCACCTTTCTGCAGCTCAAGCCTATAACTAATCTGTCCACCCTCTGCGTTCAGGGAGGACAAATCTCTGTGCTGTTTTGCACCAGTAGGGGAAGACTGTGACCATGTCCTTTAGCAGTCTTAATTTCTATGGGCTAAACACCTTTGGTTCAGGGTTTCTTCATGGATCATGACCTTGTTCTTGCTCCTCTCCTCTGGACTGTCTCCAAAAGCCTTCAGTCATGTTGCATCTGAAATGAGATAAAGGTTGACAGCAAAAGCTTCATTAACGCTGAGTGGAAAGATGGCTTCATGGGAGGCATCCTAGATATTTAAATCATTAGGTCCCCCTCTGAAACTGAGTCTCCAAATATTTGAGGTTCACTCATTGCAATTCATGACAGAAAATTCAAAGGCTGAAGATAGAAAGCATTTATATGCATGTATATGTTCTGTCTGATATGCAACATACAGCTGTTCTGTTTTATGTCTGAAATACTGCATAAAGCAAGCATAATGAATTCCCTGACACAGTGGGTTTTTTCCCTGACAAAGAGGAATTTACTAAAAGATTGTTTATCAGGCTTAAAAAAAAAGAAAAAAAGAAATCAGTCTAATTAATGTTACCAACACAAGAAGTCAGCATGTTTGCATGAACTTTGCCAAGACTGAATAGAACTACTGGTCCATAAAACCAGTTCAGCTGTTCAGGGAAAGTCAGTTTAGGACTTCATACAGAGACGTGTTGCCACGAAGGCAGACATAAAGCAGCAAAGTCCTCTATCACTGCCACCTGTTAACCTTGCAGTCTGCTCTTCTTTGCTACCTATTTATTATTTACATGATCTGTACAGTCTTTCTGGAAGATTTCAGAAAAGTCTTTGTGTCTTCTACCTTCTTAGAGAGTTGCTTCTCCATTTTCTCCTTACGTGTTGTGACCTGCTATGCTTCCAGAAGCTTGTTCTTTCACTTCAGAGACAGAATTTTTTTGTTTTGCCTATTTCTATGAAAAGCAAAACATGAAAACATTTTCTAAGCTGAAAAAAAAAACCCAAGTCATTATTTCATATATCAAAAGGCTTTGATTTTAGTAGAGTAACATAGGCACTGTCACCCAGTAGAGAAGGAAAATTTAAAATTAAAGCTCAGGAAGTGTTATGGGCCCAAACCACCACTGCAATGAAGCTTTCTTGCACTGAGCACAATTCCTCTAGCAATGCGGTTGTCCCTGCTTAAGACAGTCTAGGAGGTATTATTTCGAGCGTGGCTAAAATACTTTCACTTAAATTCAGATTAAGGGTCTCAGCGCCGCAGAGCTTTTATGTGTGTGTCCATGCTGCATCTGCATAGTGCTCCATTCTAACTATGCGTTTGAGTCTGCACTGCTTTGTCTAGGAGGTGGTTAACTCATCCACATGTTTAAACTGAGGTTCAGCCCTGGAGCTTCACGGAATAACAATGTGAAAATTTACAGGCTAAAACAAAGCCCATGGAGTTTTAGTAGAAAATTTCCTCTTGACATCACTGTCTTGAGAAATCCTTTATGCACCAAAATATAGTCCCAAAGAGGTGGAAAGATAGCGATAGCTGATGAACATTTTTCCAAATGCTAGTTTTCTTGTTTCAAATATAGATGTGCTATTGCTTCAACTACTATCAAATCCATGTTTTCCATCGTGATAGCATTAAGTGTTAATGTGGGAATAGTTAAAGGAAGCACTTTTGTTTCCACAATTAGAAAGTTCCCAAAGGCAGATATAATCACTGTGGTCTTTTGGGGACTGATGTTCGAAACTAGTGAGGTCTGTGGCTTCTCTTGAAGTTGGACTCATAGTATTGCAATATATCATAGCCAATTTATTCTTCTAACATCCTCTGAGATTCAGAAGTTTCCTAAGCATTGAATTGAAAATGATTTCCAGGAGTGTGGAAAACAAAATAACACACTTACACCCACTATCAAACGAGCATATTTCTCTATCCGTCACATGAACATCTGACTATGTGAGGATGTAAGTGTCTGAGCATGAACCTCAAAATTCTGTATTTTTTTTAAGAAGTTTTTGTGAGCCAGTGAATTGAATACACTGGGGTTGTTTTTTTTCTTCTTTTGCTTTTGTTTGCCTTATTCTTAGGTGGCATGCAGAAGGAAATGTGTGTGACAGTTAATAGCCAAGCAGAGAGGAAAAACTTTAAAATGCTTTCGTGGCTCAAGTTTCCTGCTCAGCTGCAGAGCATGTAGGTCCTTCCACACTCACATGCTGGTCCTTCCTGCAGCCTCCACCCCTTCACGGGGTGTCAGTCTCTCTTAATGAGTGAGATCTGAATGTACAATCCAAGCTCGGCTGACCCTTGGCTTCCTTCGCCATTAAACCATTCAGTTTCATGAAGTGGTGGTGGCTTTGAAATGTGTACCGCTGATCTTCAGGGACAGGGGAGAGCTCATCAAACTCATTGCACTCGACAGCCTATTCTAATCGGAAAGTTGAAACAGAGTCTTGCTGCTGAATTGAAATGTCTGTAAATTGCTGTCTAACAACATACAAATAAATAGACATATAAATAACTGATTTGTTCAGGCCCTCCAGTAAATCATTAATATGCCTTAATTTAATTTGCATGCTACTCTTCAGACTTTTCTTGATGAACCTCATCACAGACAGGAATTAAAAGGGATTGTTGGCACGATGAGGGGGGGAAAAAAAAAAAGACTTCAAGCCACTCAAAATGCAGGAAAAAGCTTGAAATTTTATATCTGCAAGGTATGGCTGGTAGTCATGCAGCGCTTAATCCAGTCGAAATAAGAGGAGCTCCTGAAAGTTTATTACCACTAAATGTTCTTTAAAAGCATGGGCTTATTACGTCAAGAGGCAGAAGAGGTGGAGATTAAATGAGGCATCTGGTCTCCTGGGTCTCCGAAGTCGAAGGGAAATGCCCTCATCCCATCAACCACTACCAGCAAAATACACCCACACAGAAAAAGAGGCTTTTTATTCTTGAGGTAAATATAGATCCAGTTTTCTCTTCATTGTTCAAAATGTGTGGGATTTTATAGCTTAGTGCTAGACAAGCTCAATACCTGACTGAAATAACCTTAGAGAAAGATACATATTGAGGGCTGAATTCAGACTGCTCTGTGAAAGTACATCTGTTTTATATGAGACACACAATCTGTCTCATTCCAACCTGCATTTCTGGGTCACTTGAGACATTTAAACTGCACTTATAATTAACAGCTATTTTTAAACAGCGAAAAAATAGAGCACTGGTAAGGTACAAAAGCATTAAAATTGCCCCAGTTTTGCTTTTCAATAGGACACACCACTGCAATATGCTTCAAGATCAAAGAGAGCTCAGAAAAAAGAGACAGGCCGATCAGTGGGGATAAATTGTTCCCATTATGATGGTGTAAGAATAGGGTTCTTTCAATTGAAACAATTTAATAACCACATTCATTACATTGGTGTCCACTTGGTTTTATCTGAGCAGTTTTTGCATAACTGGGGAGCAAGTTCAATTGAGCTTATTCTCTAGAAATTAAGACGTGCAGGGTTTGACATTCAGAAATTAGGCACTAATAGTCAGCAAAGCAGTTGTCTTGAGATTCCCCCTGGATGTAGCTGGATCTGCCTACCACTAATTATGTCAAATGCAAATGTATTCTCTAAAAGACACACCAAAAAATTTCATTAGCTCATCTCCAGACAGCTAAGGTTATACCAGAGCAATGACAGCTATCAGCACACGATCTTTTCCGTGTTTATAACGTCACTTTCACAAAAGCAGAAGTCAGGCAACTGCAGCGCTGCTTTGTAAACTTTTCCCTCCACAGCCAGCAGCAGAAGTGCTTTTAGGGGCCAGCCTTCAACCACCCTAAGCAAAGCAGCCAGGCAACATCTCCGGGGTGACACTTCCAGCAACATTTTTATAAGGAAGAAAGTCATCGATAGATTTCCTTCTTCCCCCAGCACTGACTTCAGCAGTGGACACCTAGTTTTAGCAAAGAGGAGAATCCCATGCCAGTGCCAGCCGCCCAGGCTGGGGATGATTGAGTTTGCCAGTTCTCAGCCCCACAGCAGAGCACAATGCGTGCAGTGAGGTGCTGCTTGGCTTGAGATACAACATGGGTATTAAGAACAAATCTGCACAAATTCCTCTGCAAAGAACCGAACCCGGAGTTTGCAGATGATGTATAAAGCCCACCTTATCCATTTCTGTCTGCTGGCCTCACTGGTAAGTGGAACATAGGCAGGAGCATTAAAAAGACATTTCCCAGTGCACATGGGATCCTTTCTTGTTTTCTCGCTGCTGCCAGACCAGTGACGAGTAAAGGACTGTTGAAGTATGCGTTGGGTGACAACTGCATAATAGCAGCATTTCTTCCCTCTCCCTCTGTCCCCTTCTTTTTTATCAGAAGACAAAGTGTAAAAACTGCAAAGTTATCCTTGCCTTGGGAAAAGCTTTTAAATGGATGGCTTTTCCAGAAGCAACAGTGCTTCTCTTACTTGGCTATTTCCCCAGATGGGATTTGCAATATAAAACCATACATGGATCCGATATTGAGGAAAGGGAATAGACTTGTACAAATCACTGGGAGGATAAATATGCCACGTAGATCAATAAATAAAACCCAGTCCCCAAAAAATCAAACTCCAGAATTCCAGGCCAATTAAGATGTTATTTACTGCTTACGTGATTGCTAGTTTGATGCTCTCCTTGTTCATTTTTACACTATAGGCATTTGTTTTGTTGAAAGATATATAACTGATTTTTAAATAGAAAATGATATAGATAGATTTTATGTCTCATAAAACTGTTAATCTGTGCTCCATATTAAATATATACTGTAGTATTTTTTTGTATTTAGACACAGCCCCAGTATAATTAAAATAAAGTATGCTGGCTTTATTTTTTCACTAAGTTGTTTCCAAGCATAGAGCTCAAATAACAGTGCAACTGCAGCATGAAATGTGGTTATAATAGCCTGAGACCACATTTCCTGAAACTAAAACATGGGAGATAATAGTGTGAAGGTACAAATTAAATGCAAATAAAACAGATTCCCCATTGTTGCTAATCCCTGGATTGGATTTCAGTGAGAAAATTAGCTGTAATATTTAACTTCTTTGTATAGTAATCATTGACATATTATCAGTTACATTTTCAGAGTTTACATAGGAATTATTGCATGGGAATTTGAGAAAGCCACGCATCCACCTTTTAAACCCTGAATGAACCTATTCTGTGGCAAACAGTATAACAATGTCTAACACTGAGGCAGTTAGACAGTCAGTTGTGATTAAAAAAAAGTAAAAAGTTGGTAACGGATATGCATTTGGTTGCTACCACCTGATTTTCTACATGTATCCTGACTTAGACTTTGTCTTACATTAAGTGAAAGATGTGTTGGTGAGACAGCCAGTTTAATAAGCTTATTAATAACACATTTATTTAGATAAAAGTCCAGCAAAACTTAGTAATCAACCAAGTTCATAAATTAGTATAAACCCAGAATAAATATATTTAAAAGTCCACATGAAGCATTTGCATTATTTTAATGAAATAAATGTAAAATAAGTTAGGTAAAACAAATGCACATTTTATACATGGACAACACTATCGTATTTGAGGAAAGCATCAGGGTGTTTAAGAAAGATACTCCCATCTCTTTGAGAGCTCATATAGATCAGCTTACATTAGCAAGCACTTTACTTACAGCATCACAGAGCCATGTGATGTGATAAATTTGTAGCATAACTTGCAACTCTGAGTAGTTTGATGTATGGTTAGAAAACACACTCAAGGGAACTGAGCAAATTGCTTTGGAGAGCCCTGTGTCAAAGATCTACATACAAATATTTGAATGGACAATTTTTTTCCTATGGCCTTTCAAACAGAATTACACAACAAAAAATAACTACAGGTTGTGCTTTTCTTGCTTAGGCTTATTTTGACAGACCAAATCACTATTTGATTTCTTCTGCTTGTTAGGTTTTTCCTGACTTTTGGGTCATGGTTAGCTCACATTTCTGAAATCCTGAAATCTGAATTTGACCTGTTGCTCTAACACATAAGACTCAGTTCCCATGTTCATAAGCTACAGGTGAATCTTGAAATACCTGTTTCACCCTTAGCCAAATTAGTGCAAAAATACATGAAATACTGCGAGATCTTGTCAGAAGGAAAGAAATACTCTTAGAAGCATTTTAGGGAAAAATCTCTCCACTCTTCCCTGCTCTCCCTTTTCTTGGAGCACTGAAGATCCTAGATCACTAGATTAGTAAATTATCCAGCATCACATTTCCACTGGCAGTGAAGAAGGAATCTGGTCTAAAGCCACTAAAGTCACTAAATCTGGCCTCAATGTGATCAGGCCACTCGAGACATCTGCCTCTGTTCATCCAAATATTATAGCATGAGCTTGGGTAACTGAGAGCAGGCAGCAGCAGACAGATCCCCTCATGGTTTTCCTTCCCAATGGCTCTGTGCTGCACTGCCTGCAGGAGTATGGGAGCAGCTGCCTTGCAACCTTTAGGTTAGGTCCCACAAAATGGAGCTTGTCCCACAAGCCATGGCACAATGTCCCTGTGATTATGGGCTTTGACTGGCCGCAAGATGTTGCCAAATGTTAATTAAGTGTCCACTCTCTCTTCTGTTTCAGAAGGTTTTTATTTTAAAGGTGTTGTGGGTTTCACGATGCAAGAATATATGTATTTGAAGTGCCTCTAAAATACAAGACTTTTATTTTTGCCTTTCATCCAGGAAGAACAGCTAACACTATCATCTGAGGTAGGTAGGTGACACAGAGAATGATAAATAAAAGCTACTCCTGAAACATCAAGCACTGGCATTCCAGGACATTAAAGATATTATTTTTGCTCAAGCGATTGCTAGCTAGAGCTTCTGTCTGACTTGCAAACCTACTGCAAGACCTTCCCAAGAAAATCACCGTATCAATGATACCATTGTTATTTATATGAAGAAAATTCCCCACAGACAGATGAAAGCATGTGCATCCTGCACTCAGTGAAAGCAGAAATAGCAGTTTAATTGCAGAAAATGGCGCTGCCCAAACAAACAGGGTGTTCTCCTCCCTGAGGAAATGTATCTCAGCAGTCCTGATGCCAGCCAAGATGACAAAGGAAGGACAAGGCTTCGGTCTACCCCAGGGATGCATGGCTCAGTCTCCTTGTCAGCTTGCTGTCAAAAGCTTCTCATACACCAGGACAGGTCCCAGACCACTTTGATGACATAAATCTATTAAATCACATGAGCTCTATGTAAGCTGTCGTTTTGCTTCTCTGCCCGACCCGGTTTCTGACTGTGCTTGTGGGTCTGGCTCCATGCCAGGGCTGCCCCACCAACATTCAGCCCATGGTCAAAACACCCACAAGCAGCCAAAGGCAGAGGAGCCTTAAGCATCATTCCCTTTCAGAAAAATTTCCCTAACATTTCTTGCAATGGGTGTGTCTACACATTTTGGTCCTTTCCCAGATTCCATTACACCCAGACGCCTTCCAGGTTCACAGGGTATACACCGATGCTTCCTCTTCTCCCCTCTGCTCACTCACCTGTTCTTTCAGTAAGATAGGAAGCACTGTGCTTTTTATTGCTGCTTCCATAGGGTGTTTTCTACAGCCTGCTTTGGTAGGATGTGTTCATGGACTTCTTTTTGGTTAGTTGTAACCCTTTACTCATCATTTCTACTGTCTATGGTTCATGCAGTTGGTTAGAGAACTGTGGGTTTTTACATATTCTTTTACATCATCCTTCAGAAACAAGCAGACTTCAATGCCTATGAAGTAGCAAGTGAAGTGTTTTTGAGTGAATTCAAGCCTCACCTTGAATTTTTATGGCAACTCAGTGTGAGGCTGAACGGGTCCATTTGTTGTGAGTGGCGCTTGGCTTGGCTGGAAGAGGAAGGAAAGGTAAAGGGACCGTGGGCGAAACCAGTGATCCAGAAGAGATCCAGAAATGAATGGAAAAACATCTAGCAGCTGACTAGGATATTAATAAGTCAATGGGTATATTATGGGATGGGAAAGAACACACATCTTTTGGATATACCTGACCATGGCAAGGTTCAAGTGCAGTTTCTCACTCTCCTTCTAGGTTCACAGTCTTTTCCATACCCTTAGCAATTCAGCTGCAATTACCTAATGAGTGCAAAACTTATTAGGACATGTACACAGCCTTGTCATGACCAAAAAAGCTCTGTTTCTTGGAGGCCAGGGTAGAAAAAAGCAACAAAAGGGATATTCCTGCTGTTATGTCTTTATTTTTGTAGGCAGCTGTGGTGGTGACAGAGGCAGGCGGCATCTCCAGCTCTCACAGAAGTGATTATACCAACCAACCTCAACTTCACAGGCAAAAGAAACTTTATTTTGAAAGTGTCAGACTGGAGTTTCAGACTTATGGCAAATAGCCATGTCACCACATCCTGAAAGGCCAAGGAAAGCTGGCCTCAGTCAACTGACAATATATAAAAGGCAAGCTGAAAAAAAGTTTTGATTTTTTTTTCTTTTAATGTATTTTTTTCCTTCTTTTTCTTCATTTTCCTTCTTCTTGACTATGAAAGGTCACGAGTTTCTCAGAACAAAGCTTTTTGATATTATTACTGGTAGCACCAAACAGACATGGACTTGCATCTCATTATTCTGATACGTAGCTCTGCTGAACGCAAGGGAATTTGGAATTTTGATTATCAGCAACCTAGGGACAGAGGTTGTGAACAGAAGTGTCTTCTTCACCATGCGGTGTCAGCTTTGCTGTGACTGTTCGGTTTTGCTTTATTTCTACATGATTTTGAAAGTTTTTAAATGATAACTTGAAGAAAATCTACCTAAACCTAAATTATGTCTTCATTGTTACAAATTATTCTTTTAATTCAGTCCTTGTGCTGCAAAGCTTTCACAAGCCTTTTTTAAAGGGGAAAAGGTTTAACAAGGACAACAAAACCCCCAGAGAGGTAGAGTGCATTTATGCAGCTTTCCACTGACCATGCTACCTGCCTGTTTATAAGGGAAATGTTTTCCAGGGAATAAGGACGGAAAACAGCTAGCCCAGCAGTGCAAAGGAATATGAACCAAAAGCTGTGCATATAGGCGCAGGGTTAAAGTAACAATGTTGTCTCATACTTTAGAGCTTTAAGGTGTCCAAACTGCAGTGTGGGATGAAGGGTAGCCAAGCTAGTTTTTAGTGGAATAATTAATGAACAGGCAAAAGCCTATTCCCAGCAACACCAGGCTAAGGACAAACATACTCAGCCAAGGTGCTTCCCACCCACAGCTCATTGGCAGGGACCTTGCCCCGCATGGGGCTGCAGGAGGACATAGTTAGAGCTTGCCTGCACCCCAGCTTAGACCCTTCCAAGTTTGTCTATCTCCAAGCCCTGCTGCAGCCTCCTCTAAATTAGATGTGTATGTTACCTGCAAGAGGGAAACCAGTCCGTTCGAAAAAGAGAAAAACTAAAAATTAAACAACTCCCATACAAAAACTGAACCAGTGTGAACTAAAGAAAAAGCAGTGGAGCAGAATTTAAGGCTTTGGTCACACAAAAAATCAGTTACTGAGTTTTCATTTACTACAAATAAATCTGTCGTACCTAAAATTCACCCTCCTTTTTCTTTTCCTGTTTTACATGGATGTTTCCCCCAAAGGAAAAGACCTTCCACTGTGAAACAGAAAATCAGTGACACCTCTGTGCATGCTTGAGAAGTATTTACCTCCATTTTGGCCAAATACTTATGTATAAATAATGAGGGGACAAAAAATTCCTGCTGCCATAGTACTTAAACTCATGGAAAATACATGACTGTAAGTAACTGTGCTGAAATTCGTGACTGCAGTCAAGCTGCTTCCTATCCTTGCCTTCCTCTTAGATGCTTGCATCTTTTAAACCTCGCCAACACACAGCAAAGCAGGACACTGTGAGGTCTTCAAATTTGCGATTATCTGCTCGTTTTCACTTCAGAGTTCCTGCTGCTGCCCATGGTTGTAGATACCGCTCTGAGTTTCCCATCAAAATTCTCTGCAGTCCAAGAAGCCAACATGAGTGGGGTTTGTAATGAGGAGGAGACACACACTGTAAATATGGGAGGACCATGTAGGATATCTTTTAATGACCCATTTCTACCTCCTTCCAGCAGACCTTTCCTGCTCCTGCTACAGCGTCTGCCAGTGGACCATGCAGTAAGCTAGGAACAACGAAGCTTGAATGCACAGGACTAGAAAGCATCATTAGAACGAAGTTCAGCTCACTCTTCTGTTTCTTCAACCATTTTGGCCGTATTAGCAGTCTCGTACAAAATGAGCATTCCCTTCTGATCTTGTCTCTCCTTGGTTTGCTCTCTGGAGTAGGACAGTTTTTCTCTGTACAGTGGGTGCTTTTAAATGTCATGGCCAAATTCTTCAGTATCTAGAAATCTGATAGCCTTCATCTTTCCCTACCTTTCAGTAGTCCAGCCACTCATACATTATTTAAGTGTAGTTAAGTTCTCTCCTGATTCTAACATAAATTTAAGCAATATATTTTTAAAACCCTCTCCTTTTTCTCCTCTTTTATGTGTTTTGCTATGCCAAGGTTTGAAGCAGAGTGCTAAGGAGCATGACACCACTCCAGTAAAGCTTTCATTTGTAAACAAGCCTACTGCTTTAATGACAGAGTAACCAGCTCTGCCACTGACTGTGTGTTTAAAACCTGTTACGTAGAGACAGTGCCAAAACGCTCAGCATCTCGCAAAACTGAGTTGTAGCCCAGTTGTTAAGAAAGTGTCCACCATCTCACTTAATAGTGTTGATCAATCATACCTTTAACAGTCTGGAAGCCATCCCACATGAGTCTCTGCCTTGGGAGATCCTGGGAGATGTCTCCTCCAGCACTGATGTTGTAGCAGTGCCTACAGTGATTGTGGAAAGGTTACACCTTTGGGAAAGGTTATGCCTTTGCTCTGAGAAGGTGCCAAGACCACAAATTATTGTCCAGGTGTCTTGTGGATCAAAGTTACTGAACATCTGTTCATCGATCTCCAGGCGTGGCAACATCAGAATCGGCGCAAAGAACTCTCAAGACCTGGGATAATTTATTTTTTTTTTCCTGGCATGTAATTCTGAGGCTTTTAGTGGAACTAGATAGAAATTATATTGAACAAATAGGGCCAGACAGGCCACTGCATATGCTTTCCCACTGTATCTGTGCACATAGTATACACACATCTGGGTATTGTACCTACTGTATCTGTAATTGTACCGTAATGTAATTTTTCTCTTACCAGTGCTCGTTTTAGGCAGAAACACTAATTTACATGGCAGACACAGGTTTTACTCCATTAGGTGGTTTAATATGCTGAGATTGACTCTCTCATATGCTGCAGTTTCTCTACCATTATGGACTCTTGGTATTAGCGGTTTTAGATCATTGGTCACCACAGCTAATAGATAGATATCTAGTCTCTAAGTTAAAACTCAGAAATTTCTCCTTTCAGAGCACTTTAAAGCAGTTTTCAGTTTTAGAAGCTTTTTTGTTTGTTTAATTAACTTAAGAATTGTTTTTAATAAAGCATTTTACAGGTGCCATTGTATAACAAAGTTGTCTAAGAGTATGGGAAAAATGGAGTACAAGAGAAATGCAAATCTGCATAAGCCTCATTGTAATTTAACCCTTTTAGAGCTGAGTATAGGTTAAAGGGCTTGACTTCCCCCCCCCTCCCCCCGCCCAGCTGCAAATGTATATAGACTGCACACAGACTGAACCCCTCGCTCAGACTACAGCCTTGGCAATAATGTGTTCAGTTAATCTGCACAATGTAGAGTCATCCCCTCAAAAAAGTAATTCACTTCTTTAAAAACTAGAAGGAAAATAAATATGGTGCAGTAAAATTGTTGAGTAGAGGAATCTATCTGGACATTTCACAAAACATTTCATTATGCTGATAATTCCCAGAAGTGCTCTCAAGAGTGCTTTAAGCTGAGGATTACTGCACTGGATCTGATGGACTTTTTTTGTAGCCCCTTTAAAAGGCAGTGAACCGTTTTTCTATTTTATTTAAATAATGCCCCTTAAAATGGATTTTTAGAGGTATAATAACTCCTTAAGAGTCAGTTATGCTAAACAGTTTCTCTTGATAGAAATGTTGTAAAACTCGTTAACTGCACAATTTCAGATGCCGGCTTGGTGAACACTAACTGACATGTCAATGGCCAGAGTTTGTAAAATAAATTGAAATAGTTGTTGTATCACACAGCTAGCAATGCACAAGCTGTAGGCCACAAGGGGCTCAAACCTGACAGAAAATTACTTCAAGATGAATGAAAAGTGCTTGTTTCTCTTTATTAGTTTTTAGAGAACAATGAAAACGTTGAATTGTTTACAGAAGGGTTGATTAAATGTGGTCAGTAGGGCCATGTCCCTACTGCTAACTGTTAGCCTTCCCAGCCCCCAGCCCCTTCCCTCCACCCCATGCATCTTCTTATAGACTATTATGGTCACACATCTGTGTGTGAAATGTGCTCATTTTGACATTCCTCTGCTGCTCTGAGCTGTTGAGGCCTTTGTTAGGTAAAACACTGTTGTCAAGCCTAACAAGCAGGTCATGCAATTTGCTGGACACTGCAGCAGAGAATAGCCCTGCTACGAATTGCTTCACCATCTAACAATGCTTTAGTTCAATATCGAAATACATATGTATTTTTTCCCTTTGTTTAGCCCTGATACTTTTAATATTTTGAAGAAATACACATTTTGCATTTTTTTAAAAAAACAACAAAATGGGTTTGACATCATAGCACACTGTTTGTTTTATTCTTTTGTTTGTTACATATATTACGATGGGAGGTGGGGGAAAGAGACTTTAGCTGTCCTTTTGTGACCTAAATTCACTTTCTATGTGGTACTAAAGGCACAAAGAGTAGATGTATTGTGCCATACCATATTCTACCAGATTATGTGGTCTGCTTTCAAAGCAATTCAAATTAAGGCCACTTTAGGAGAAGTGGTATTTGCACAAGATGGCAACAACAGAAAATGTCCCTTTGAGGCAGTGACTTTAAAAACAACTTCTTAAAGATCAGGTTCATTTAGCAGCAATCATGAGAGTAAAAAACACTGGATATGTTACTATGGTTGTTGAACAAAACAGTCTTCTTTTTTTCTCTCCACCCTATTCCTTAGCCTTCATCCCTTCCCCCTCTTCCCCAGAAGAAAAATCAACCACTAATGTGCACGGGTTTGAATGCTATTTGTGGCGATCTGTCACTTTACATAGTGTTCCGCCCTGATGTGAAAGCAGGATTTTCTTTTTTTTCTATCTGCAGAACATGCTTTTCCAGGCCTATTATGTGTATAAACAATGGCATATGTAATTACCTTTCTGGGGTGGCAATTATTTCTTTGCATCAACAACTGAAGTTAAGGCAATGCATCCTGCAGCCCCCCACCTCCAAATAAGGGATATCCTAAATATATTTAAAAAAAAATAAATTAAAAAAAAAAAACATTTGGGGATCAAATCAAGGCTGCTATGTCAGCTTGGGAAGGGACAGATACTATCAATGCAGCCTTTAAATGTCAGCATGATCTTTTTTTTCCTAGCAGTAATTGCTTTACATTTTGTTTCAGATTGAGTCATTTCAACCTTTGCCTACAAGCCAGTTTTTGCACCCCACCTCCTTACACTGAAAACTTTTGCACTTTTGCTAGGGCGGATTTCCTTGGCAATTCTGTGGGTAAGAAAATACCATACCTGTCATGTCAAAGCTGTTGGAGGGTGCGAAATGCTGACTTTCTTGTCTTGCTTCAAGCTATGAGAGGTTATGCAGGGTGGTGGGTTGAGAGAGTGAAGGATGAAGGAGAGTTTTTCTTTTATTTCCCCCATTATGTGTCCATCTTGCAGTGTATGATTACAGTCCTCAGTGCTACTGACGAACATCCATGCCTTTAGCTGGACATCCACGGACAGATCTGTCATCGTTTCACTGTATCTGACACTTTTAACCTGCCTCAAGATTTCCACTAGTGCTTTAAATCAAGGGTCTGATGCTACAAAGTGTTATGGTTAGGTCTGTGCTGAGAGTTCAGGTCAAACTACCCCAGACCCCTTAACCACACTTCATCAGGATGGTCCCATTCCCAGTCGTCTTCTCAGAGACCCTGGGATGCTTCTTGTGACCTCTCATGAGAGCTGTACATGGGTAGAGCTCGCATGGGGAGCAGTGCCCCAGCACTCCCAGTAGCCAGGAACTACAGCCCATGTAATTCAGGCTCATTAGAGCAGCCTCATCATTAAGTAAAAGGCCGGTGCAGATATTGCCCAATTGCATGTTTACAAAAGCAGTTTGAGCTACCTTTTATACCTCTGGAAGTGAGGGTACGATGCTGGGGCTGAAATGAAAGTCATACAGCAATGTGCACTTCTTTTTCACTGTTGATGCAAATTAAATTTACAAAATGCAAAGTCTGATTATCAGGAACAGCATATGCTTACATTTAAAAGAGTGTCTTGCATCCTTTCTCAAATAGGTTTAAGTGAGAGCTTTCCCGAGCAAAGACAGTCTTCAATATCTGCTTAATTCCCAGGAATTAGGCCTAAACTAAAGTCAATTCTTGTAAGCTCCTCTTGCTCCTCACAGTGTGGTCATCAGTGTGCCTAATAAAGTATGCCTAATGCAGATGCAGTGAAGTGAAAGGTGTTTTAATGATGGCTCCTTCATTCTCTTCCACACCCTGTGCACTGGGAGGCTGGCTGGGTGAATGCCCTCTGTGTGTTATGTGCTTACACAAATTAAAGAAGGAAGGGAGAAACAGGACCAAGAAGAAGCGTAAACAAAACATGAACTCAAAACCTCAGAGTAGTGCCCACTTGCTTATCTCATATACACAGGCGTTTTATTGTTCACAAAGGTGTTAACGGGCACACATCCTGGTTTTCTATTTATCTGGCAGCAAAGGCACTGCACAGATAGAGGAAAGAAGATGAACAGGTTAAAATTTTCCTTTCTTTCCCTTGTCTTCTCCAGTCCCTTTGCTGAATGGACAGTGAGCAGCAAACTTATGTAGTTACAAGCATTCTCCAGTCCAGGGACAACACCAGCATATTAATTGAACTGAATGCTGAGAGCAGCTTTCCCAAATTTATATCTGGTGGTGATGTCAATAGAGGGGAATAAGAATTAGTAAAAGTCTTTCAGTTTTGTCTGCCTGATAATGGATAAAAGAGAAAGTAAAATCTCCTACAAAATGGAAATCACAAACAGCTCTGCTGGGGAATACAAACACAGCTTTGAAACCTTTCTTTCTTTTGCTTTCAATAGCCATGAACATAAATCACAAAAGCCAAGCCAGGGGAAATATTAATCCTGCCACCAGGATCTGTCTCTAACTCTCTTCCTCGCCAGTTTGAGTAGGTGGTTTTGGAGTTACCCCAAGTGCTGATTCCATCGTTGCTTAGACTGTTAATGAGCTTTCCCCACAAGAAAACATTTTCCTTTGTCTCAGAGACAGTTCTGAGAGCCGTGTTCACCTCTGCATCTGTGCAAATAGTATCTTTATAGGGTTTGAGCTAGGGTCTGTCAGTGGAAAGGGGAAAAGGGCATATCATGATGTGATGGCATCACTCTAAGGTGGTGGTACTGAAAGGTGGTGTTACTTGCCAGATAATCTCCAATTACAGCTTTCTTTTTCCTATACCTCCTATCCTACAAGGATCTCAAAATACTTTGCTTACATAAACCAAGACTACTAGCCTCACTATGCAGTGGAAAAGCATTATTATGTGTGTTTTCAGGTACTGAAATGCAGAAAAAATAAACGTTGTTATCAAGAATAACAAAAAGTTGTTGATGAAGCTGGAAATAGAACCACCAGTCCAGACTGCAGCTAAGTAGATCCCCTCCTTCTCTGTTTCATGCTGTTATGGGTAGCAGGTAATACTCAAAAGTCACTGAGTTAGACTGTTCATGTGCATGTAGCCAGACCTGTTCGCAGGATGAAGACCCAGCTGCCAAGCCGTCCTTCTCTGCAAAAACACATAAAAAATACTAATTTTGTTCTGGCTTGGTTTTTACTAAGAACATGGGTAAGAAAGAGAAACAGAAGACTCTTAGAGACTGGAGAAGCTCTGTTTCTGCCCAGCATGCTGTCTGCTTTGAAACCTAACTGGGAAATTCAGGTTACATCCCAAATGACACTACTGAGCTTTTTAACAGAACCGTCACTCTGGTCGGGAGCTTTGTGTGCAATACCTAGCATTGTTAGTAGTCCTGGGTGAGGATGTGATGACTTCATCTCCCCCAATCTTCCCCCTAAAACTCTTTTCCCAGTTTAAGTAGCTTTACAAGGTTTTGTCTGGTGAATAGAGCAAATATTGTTTCTCACTTATTTTTACAGTTTCAGCTCCCAGAAGACACCATGGATGACAGTAAAGCTGCCTTTCAGTACGACACCAAGACTTCTTTTATTCGGAACACCCTAATAAGCACAGACACCTCACTGCTTTCATTTCAGCTCAACATATGTCCAGTTCAGCAGCCACTGAATTCGATCTTATCTGTTCAGATGATGGGTTTTGATGAACTGCATAAACCTGTCATTAAGGGGAGGACAGGTTATAGTCACTACTCAGGATGTTACAGATTTCTTCATTGTTTATTGCAGATGGGGTAATATAGCACAAGCAGAGACAGAGAAGATGAAAGTAAGGTTAGTTAAACACCAAGGTACTTTGTGATTAAAAAGAGTGATAATATCAGGCCAACAGTTCAAAGGTTCAGTGTAAATATTGTTCATCTGTTTGGCTTTTCAGCCATGACACCAGTTTGTGGAAAGATACCAAACTTCCATGTAAGACAAACTTAAATTTTACAGAAGAAAGCCACACACATAAAAAGTGGCCTCCTTTCACTGATGCAATAATAATTAAAAAAATTAAACCTTTGACCTCTGTAAACATTATTATTTCTGGTTTCCTTTGTCTGTGACCTGAAGGTGCCTTATGTCTTTCCACAGCCCTTTTACTCCAGCTTTCTTATCAGCAATTACTTACACAGTAACTCAATTCCAATTTCAATATTGACTACTAAGCTGTAAGCTCTGTGTCAAATTCTGGCTCTCTAGCATGTTCTGTTGCCATCAAGAACATAGGAAACATTAAGACTTGGGAAAGGGAAAGGAAAAAATATCTAGCAAGTGATGGCAACGAGTCAATTATGCTTGTGTTGCATGGTCCTCAGAGCTCACATTAAACTCATATTGCTCCTGGTGCTTAAAAAGGAACATTTCTACTAAAAATTAAAACAGGTAAGGAGTGTCTACAGTGCATAACATAAAATTTATTTATTATTTTCAGTCTGGCAGCAGATCACAGCTTTGTCCATCTGCACAGAGCATGTGTCCCTCCTTGAATGATTTCACCAGCATTCGCTAGGCCAACACTAATTAACCCTCTTTGGGACCAGCCTTTACTGGTCTTTGCAGGAAGGCCCTAGCTGAATCATGGGGGTCACTTGGCCCCGGTATTCAGCCAGCTGTGAGGATGGTGCTGGGAGGTGCTGCATTGGTGATGTTGCATGGTGCTACCTTAGTTTGAGTGTGGGGCCAGCCCTGGCCAGGTCAATCTCAGAACCACATACATGATGATCTGAGTGCATGGATGCTGCTGGGGTAACATAAGGGATGATTTTTTACCTCTAGGGCTCAGCATCACTGCCAGCATGGCCTTAACAGGACAGCAAAGTGTCTCCAGTTAGCTCCCTGTGTTGCAAGCTCCAGATGTTTTTGGTCCTGTGTTAGTACAGCACCTAGCACAGAGGGATGCTGGCCTCCAGCTGCTATGCAGTGTCCCGTTTCAAATGTTTAAAGTAGCAGATGAACCCCCAACACTGAGTTTGCCAGTACTGCAGAAAGCAACTGCTGACCGTGGTCTGCAGTCCATCATTAAAAACCTGTTCCACTCATGACCTTAATTTCTGCTATGGAGAGTAGCCAGGGACAAAATCCACCACATCACCAGATTGTTTCCCTGCTCTGTTCTTTTGTCATGCAGATACTCCTGACTATCAGAGTCTATTCTGTGAGTTGGTGGGTGTACTCCTGTCTTCCGCTCTTGCAATCATTTTCTGCTTCCCCAGAAGTACCTTCAGAGAGAACATCCTTCTGCTTCTGCATTGCAGCCCTCCTGGTGAATGCTTTCTAGTGTGGTCTGAGGGATTTTTCAGACATTTTCTTGTGAACAGTCCCAATTTGGTTAAATGTGGGAATTAAAACCAAAAAATATTCAGGCTGATGAAGACCAGTGTATGGAAAACATCTCATATTCTTCTGTTTAACATCACTGAAGGTGAGAATGGTATGTCATGGTCTTGTGTGTAGCTGTGTGACAGGTGGCTAGGAAAATAACCTAATACGTGGATACCACTTGTACCAAGAAATAATTGATTCTGTCTTGCAAGAAGTGCTCTTCTTTCCTTTCTACCTGGGTATTTATTAGTGACTGCCCCAGTTATTCATGTGTCACTGACCTCATCTGAAAACACTGGATTCATCATTCTGCATCTCGAATTAAGATGCATTTATGTTGATAACAAAGTGAAAAAAAAATCAGACTGATTGATCTGAATTGTGTATGTACACACATTGGATGGTCTGGTTGATATTCTTAGGACAGCTCTACTTCCCCAAATTCTTAGACTACATTTGTGCTACCTGCAAGCCAAATCCTACTCTCACTTTTGGAATTCCTTGTGTGAAAGGCAGCAGAACTCTGCCGCTTCTCAGGGACATTCTGTGTTAAAACTGCCTGCCTTCTCAGAATGCAATACCTTCCTTCCTTCTTACATGAAAGTCTGGGTCCTTGTGGCATCTTATCATGACAGGCATTATGAAAAAATATACCAACAGTGTGAGAACATGGCAAGCACTTGGGTCCTGTAGCTTTCCTGCCATCTGTCCCACTGATATTTTGAAGACAGTATAACCTATTCATCTGAAATGAATGTGGGTGTAGCACCAGCCAAAGAAATATCCAGGAGAATTTTTTGTATTATTTGAGTAGACAGTCTAATAAGCTGTACTGGATGCTAAGGTTTGTCATGTAAACAACCAGCAAATTTTTGCATGAAGATTATGAAGGAAGCAATGATAGTGATTACTAACCCAGTCATCTGTCAGAAAAGATCTCCAGTCTCACCCATACTTATTTTCCTCACTAAGCATGTACTCAGTGTCTCCTCTGTCCCTGGATGCCATTCTCAGCTTATGACAACAGGGCTGGGGTCCTCTTTAGATACTAAAGTTATGCCTAATTTTGCCTGGAGAGCAGGCTGGACCCTCGCAGACCTCCTTGCAGAGCCATCTGCCCTGCCACCCCCTGCAAGGCTCCCAGCCTCCCTGTTGATCTGCTTCTTGTCACGGGTGGGAGGCTCAGCATCTCACTGACACTAGAAGCCACAAAGACAGATCCTGGTGACAGCGATGGCTAGGCAAAAATGAGTGCTTTGCAGAGGGGGGGAAAAAGCAATTTTATTTAAGAAAATAACCATTCATAATTGGGCCTCTGTCACTTTAAATTTTAATGGTAATAGTAGTACTGGAACTTTAAATTACAGCTTTCAGTGGCTTCAAGCTGAATCTCTCAATTACTCTTCGTAACTCCCCTCCCGGAGCGTGTGTGCCATGACATTGATATCGCTGTTCAAATCAAAATTTACGCCCGGGGGCCGAGCTGCAAGGTACGCCGTGCACGGATCCTGCCTGACTCCATCACCAGCTACTGGGAAGAGATGCAGGGAGGTGTAACTCCCAGGTCTGGGCAAATCTTGGTAGCCTCATGCAAAAACATTGCACATTTCTGACACTGAGGTGGTCGGTGTCCAGCCCACCTGCTCTATTCCCACAGGGTGGGCTGGGGGATGCTCCTGCAGGCGCAGCTTTTGGTGCCAAGGGATGCAGGCCTGGGAGAGGCAAGGCAACTGCACTGGTGGTTATTGCAATTATTATTATTATTGTGTTGGCTGTTAAGGTTACCATTGCACAGAGCTGCCAGAGCAGCAAGGCAGTGGATGTCTGGAAGTTGGGAGGGTGAAGGAAAGTGGGGAAGGATTTTCCTTCAAAGACAGCAAAACTATATATCCAGAACGAGCCAAAAGGCTGGGAGAAAAAGAAAGAAGGGATGAAGTTTCAAGTGTGTCACATTTTGATGTAAATCAGTTTTAATTTTACAATTTAATTTTGTAATAAATTTTTGCTGTTGTTACTGCAAGCTCTGTTGTATTATTTAACCTGCCATTGTGGTATTTGTGCATACCTGGTGCCCAGCCACTTCACTGGCAGCTTCAGCCCTTAACCTAGAGACAAGCTCAAAACTAGCAAGGGAAATGCTCAGTTCCATATAGCCTGAAAATACACTTTTAAACTCTAGAATGTAAGAGAGTCTGAAAAACTATTGCTGTAACACAGACTGTGAAAGTAACGAGCTCCGAAAATGCATGGTACTGCAGGTGAGGAAGACAAATTTTGTGCTGGTTGTACCCTGCGTTGATGGGAGCTGGAAGTGGCAGAGCATGCAGTTTACAATAAGTGGGTGGGAACAAGAGACCACTTTGTCCTTCCAGTAACCCTGTCTGGATAACTGGAAATCTGCATACAGTAGCTTAAAAGCAGCTCAGACAGGGCTCCTGTCTATTCCCACTTCTACCCAGGATGAAAAGCACGAGGATGGAGGTCACATAAACTCACTCTGTTCACGCAGTTCAGAGCTATTTGCATAATCCAAGCTTTCATTTTAAACAAATTAAGTGCCTGGCACTTTATGGTTGTGAAGAAACCTCCCCGAGGTGTGAGTGAAGTATGGAGCCACTGAAAGCAAAGTCCACTGCAGGTCGGGTGAGAAATGGCAGTGCAGAGGAATGAATGCTTCATAATGTAAACAGAAGTGCAAGAGACGGGAAATTTTTCACATTTTATTAAATCAGACTTTTACAGTAGTTGTTGAAAGCAAAAAACACTGAATTATATTTAGATAATAGTTCCATAAATAATGTGTGTTTTCACAGCAGTCACAAAGTCTGGAATTTATGTGCTAATTACAGACCCCAAATCATCTCTGCACAGATTTGCAATTAAAACTGAAATATTTTCATATACAATGTGAGCCCTGTATTCATAGCAACAGCTAAGAGACATGCTGGTTACAGTTTGCTCAGTAAATCTGAATATTTTATGTTTGAACACAATTGTTTCACCATTGTTGTCCTTACGTTTGGTATTTTAAAAGCTGAAAGAGTTTAAAGGCGAGTGCCACACTGTGGATTGCTATTCCTTTTAGAAAAAATATTGTTTATATAGTAATGTATATACTGCTACAATCTAAGGGAACAAATTATTATTGAAAGACAGAGAAAGCGAAATTCCTGTGTATGGTTATCTTCTTAATAAATATTGTAAAAACACATACTTTTAAAACCCTGCAGTGACAGCAAAGTGCAGGAAGAATGCAAAATTAGGGAGAACGTTGAATAATTCAGTAGCTTGTTATGCGATTAGATCTGATTGGCCCACACTAAGATGCTGCCCATAAAAATGATTTCCCATGGTAGCATTGGTCTAGGGGTGGGGGGTTTATGATGTCCATAAAATGGGAGAACAAGGCTTACTGGAACTAATAATATCATGGCCGCACAGAATGATTGATGATCTTTAAAAAGGCCCAGATTGGTTTCATCTTTCTTCAGATTTTATCACTCACTCTTTCTTAGTCACGTGCAATCACTAAGGCCAAGAGAGGTAACAAGTGTTTGATGTATGATACTTGAGCCACTTTTGTCAGAACTGCATTTATTTTAAACCGCTCTTGCATTTGATACTCCCAACATGTAGATGTTCTTTATGTTGATTTTTTCTCCAGCTGATGAGAACAGACACTCCTGGGGTTGGGTCAAGAAGTAAGCCAAGCTCGCTTTAGAGCAATGGTGCCAAAAATCGCAGTAAAAATTAAACAGATCCTCCTTCCTTGCACTGGGACCATTTCCATTACTGATTAAATGGATAAAGAGCTGCTCGGGGCTGACATCTTCTTGGGAGAACCTCATATTCTTTATTATTTGCAGTATGAGCACACCTTTCAGAATGCTACTTACGCTTCTTGGAATACATTATCCATTCCAATTCACTCTATCCTTCACAATCTGCAGAGAGCCACAAAAGCTCCTTTTATGTCAGATGAAATTTCAGATGAATAGGGAAAAAATACTTAATTTAACCAACTGGGGAAAAAAAAGGGTCATTTCCACTGGTTTCTGAAAGCTTACACATCTCCTCAAATATGACAAATCAAGCCAGATATCTTAATCATCTGTTGGAAACATCCTTATCAGTAACTTATTCAAAAAGATTGCAGATGTGTGAGCTGAAAAATGTTTGGCAGGGTCCCAAAGGGAAAAGAAAGCGTATTAAAGGGTTGATCAAATAGCAATATATTGGAGTCCTGCACATTTGGAGAACTTTCTGTTATCCTTATTTGTTCTAGTTGGAAGAATAACACATAAATCAGTAGGATGTCAGGTTTCCGAGACCCATCACCAATGCACTCACATACATTTGTACGTACAGGTACAACCGTACATGCACCTGTGCCACACCTGTATCCTTGTGCATGGCTATGCTAAGGACACACGGGCCCTCTTGCTGGTGACCGTTTTGTCTCCTGTAGGGTGTAATGGTTTTCTGTTTTGACAATTTAAATGCTGTCTAGCACTGTTTAACAAAATCAAGAGATGTTCTTGGCAATTAATTTCTGCCGTCAACAGTATTCTCAAACTGGGCAACTCCCCTTGGAACAGGGAGCCATAACAGCAAAGCCTGTGCTAGTGAAAGAGCAAGACAATTCATTAGACGACTCTGCAGCAGCTAAAAGTGGCGGGGGATGTCAGCCCATGCTTCTGTGCTTCAATACTAATGAGAGTCATTGCATATTCATAATCCTAAATACAGTCAGCTTCTGATAAAAACTTTTGTCATGGAAGCTTCACAGCAAGAGCAAAGCATTGCACTCCTCGTGTCATGGCACTTCCACCAAGCCGGCGCAAGAGCAAGATTGATTGTTTTGCAACACAGCCTGACAGGGAACTAAGAGATACTGCCCCAAGGGTCCTGAAACTAAGCTTAGTTTGATTACAAGGCTCCAAGTAATCAAAGAAACAAAAGAGAGGGAGGAAAGTGGGGGGAAGATTGTTGTTTTGTCTTGTTGGTGGTTTGGGGGCTTGCTTTTTTGTATTATTTTTTAAAGATAAAGGAGGCTCTAAAGACGTAGCTTTCCTTATTGAGTGTTGAGAGTAATTATCTGTTAGGCGTTTAAAACAGTTTATATCAATTTTTATCACGGAGGAAGAACGGCAGGCACTAGCAAACTTGTTCCCATGTTGTAGGAACACTGCTGTATGTCTTAATAGATACAAATCTCTAAAACTGTATGAAGTTTCACGTCAATATGAATAGCAAAGATTAGTGAACTCAACCTGTCAGATATTAAAATCAGCTCTGCCAAGTGTTATGCTACCCAGAATTCGTTTCTTTCGGGTTCATTTTCATTTTTGTTGTCAGCTCCTTCTTCTTCTCATCGTCGTTGGTATTTTTATTATTACTTTTGAGAAGCTACCCATCTACTTTCCTGTCTGCAAATCCTGAAGGTGCACAGCTCATGTAGCCTTTGACCTTGTAATACCTGTCTGCTGGGGCAGCTGTTAGCATCCCCTGGAGTCAAAGAAGAGAAACGTATGTTTCAGCACCCACTTTCAAAAAAGCCTTGAGCATTTTCTCACTCACAAGGATGTCTTCAGCTGGAATGCCAGCACATTTCCACATCTTTTTGACAGGCAAGCAGACTATAAAATATACATAGAATCAAATAAAACAGGACATTAACACAAAGGTTTCAAAATCTGATTAGAGTACAGGGTTGCATGTCTTTTTTTTTTCAGCAATTATAAAGTCATGCATTTGAGGGGAAAAAAAAATTAATGCACTGCTCAAGAGAAATCACAAAGGATTAAGGATGGGAAGGTTTCTCTAAACTGTTAAATATCTCAGTCATATGTATACAGGCTTTGAAAATAGAGGAATCTTGTAGTTATGATTGATTGAGGTAACTGATTATCCACAGATATTTTAAGTGTTGAGACATTAAATTGTCAGCCATATCAGTTTGATTGCAGTAAAACATGAAAACATTGACTTTTGTCTAGTTAGAGAAATTTATTTTTCCCAGAATGACAATCCTTTAAGTAGAAACCAGGCAGCTTGCCAGCTCTCCATGTCATACATTGAAGTTTGCAAATGCAACCCATATTTTCAAATGTTTTTCAAGGTTCAATGAATGGTGCATAGGTCTTTGGCAAATAGTATTGTAATAAACAGATTTCCATATACTGCTTTAATCTTCCTTAAGCCTGGTGTAGACTAGTATTTATTCATTACAAATAAATGAATGGCATAGATGTGGTTTGCATTCAAGGTGATACGTATTCAGAGCTCTTCACTTATGTAAAACATTTCTCTAAAAGAAACAGTAACCCTCCTTGGACTGAAGTTATAGGAACAAGTTTGATTAATATGTTTTACAAGCCTGAAGTAAATGCTCATCATAACTGTCAGCAAGCTGACAGCTTTCAAAAAAAGAGCCTTTGTTCCCAGGATGAGTAATTTGTGTGATCTTCTTTAAGATACCACACTCAAAACCTTAGAGGGAGAAGGTGTTACATTCAAGCAAATTCTACTCAAAATATGATTGCTGTTAAGTCTGCTTTGTATTCCGGATCCTTGATATGCACACAGTATTTGACAAGATAGTGACTTTTTTTTTTTATTTGTTGTTCTTGCTTGTCAGAACACCTGTGCTTTCTCATTAGGCAGAGGTGTACTCCACCAGTTTTGTACCTACGTGCGTGGGAGAGCCACCGTTACCCAGTGCCCTGCATCACTTTTGTGCTTGCTTGTGGTTTCATAGATAAAACCCAGGTGTAAATAATTACTGGATACCTTAAAGATTACATTTGATTGACTGAGAATGTAAGAAAATAGACTGAAAGTTGGAGGACTACAGAGGAATGATTGAACCATACCTTGAGAAGCAAAGGGAACAACTATTCCCTCAATTCTGGGTCTCTTTTCAACATTTTCTCCTAACTGCAGTAGTAACACCTCTGCCACAAAGAATTAGGCAGTGGCATGTTGTGTCTCCAACGTTAATGAGCAAGTACCTCAAGCACAGGTCAACTGCTGAAAAATAAAACTGAGGTTTCCCACTGGCATGGGAAAATATTTCCTCCCCGACTCCTTCAGGCAAAAAGGTTACTGTACAGCATGAAACATTAGTTTGATTACTTTTAGATAGCCAAAGTTTGCTCTCAGTTATATCATTTCAAAGCTGGAAAAGACCATTTGGCTTAAATAGTCACATATTTATCTGTTTATATGAGTAGCTACAGTGAATAGTAAGAATGAACTAATCCAACCCTTTCGAAAAATCCAGTCAAAATATTTGACTGAATGGCGCTGGTTTCCAGTTTGATTTCAAGTAAGATAGAGGAACTAACCCTTATTTCCATCCATCCATGTGGTCTTTTTGGTCTGTGAGTCTGTGTAGAGTAAAGGAGAAGACCTTGGTCGTTCATCTACCTCCACTCAGCTAGTCTTCTCTTTTACAGGCTGGGTGAATCAAAGATGAGTCTCAAATGAAGCTCTAAGCACTTGCTCTGCAACCCAACAAGCTAAATGAAACCTATGTCCAAGGCATGTCACCCGAATGACAAAGGTGTCCTTCCCAAAATGAGGTGAACAAATATGGATGTGCTCCCACACCCAACAAGATGTAGCTAGTACGGCAATATGACACTGGTGCCTGTATTATTCACGCATTTAAAGGACCAAAAAACCTTATTTAATTGCTGGTTGAGTTATTGCTATTCTTTTAAATAGGGGATTGCCTGAACACAAGCTAGCTCACAGCTCTTCACAAGCAAATCTTCCATGGAGCTCCACTGGAGCTAAGGACAACCTTGTAGGCTCTGCAACCTCCTCCACAGGACAAATTAGGAGAGCCAGGCTTTGTTTTGGGAGAAGACACAGCCCCAGTTTGGACACGGACAGACGAACAGGTTGCTGTGTAGTGTGGGACCCTGCAAAGAGCTGGGAGAAACAGTTGGAGCTCAACAGCCATCTCAGTTACCCCAACAGCCTTCCACTGGCCAAATTAGTTTTACAGCCCCCCAAAGCAACTTATTGACAGTAGCTAGCTCTTACCTTCTCCTTCCCAGTCTGCTGTATGGACATATCCAGAGTAACACAGCAGAGGTGATTATCCATCCTTAACGCAATTTTAATTCACCTTTGTGCTGCTAGGAGAGGCTTGATGCACTACAAATAATAAAATAATACCCAGTTTAATTCAAGGTAGGAGTCTATTACTTCCTACACAGAGATTTATTTCCTTAAACATTCTCTTTAGATTATCCTTATCACGGGATTTTCAAAGTCCAGGGGGCTTTTGTTCCTTGCTAACTTTCACGTGTTTTGCCCTAATTCAGCTCCTTTCTGCAGAAAAGGCATGGGTTTAGCCCTTTCAGGTTATTCTCCTTCAAGTCCTGCATTATCATCTTCTTTTGAAGAACTCAGTTTCCCCAGCACTGAAATGAGTCTGGATTTTCACACCATTTTTTAAAAGAAACTCAAACCCCTGAAGTTAACAATATTAGTGCTTTTCAGTCACTAAGAGGGGGGATGGGGGTGTTATATTTTCTTATTACTGTCTTAAAAAGACAATGTATATTCCCATCTATACATACTGTACTTAATAATTTTCTAGCTTCAGAATTCTGGAGGGAGATCATTCAGTCCTGGTAATTTGCTATTACTGAATCCCTCAAATTGCTCCATCTTTTTCATGCCATACATCAGCCTGTTAAGGCCACATTTTTATTTCCTGTGAAAAGTGACCTTGGAATAGAATTTAGAAACAAAAATACATTAAAAGAGTAGGAGAGCTGATTCACTAGGAAAAGGTTAAGTTCCGAGTATTGGTAAGTGTTGACAATGAGGAGATGTAATAAAAATCTATAAATATTTGAGGGGTTTTAACAGTAATCATGGAGAGAAAAAATTACTGACTTTGTCATTAAAATATTTATCCAGATATATCTATCTTATTGGAGAAAATGAGCTCAGTATTTCAGGCACTGTGGTGTGGTAACTGGTGTTAATTTTAAATCTTTAATCACAACCACTGTAAGACAGTCCACTGAGATAATGGGGTGAAAATATGAAAAAGAAAATAGAGGGATATGTCTGGAAATTTTATTTGAAAGCATAATCCACTGAACTATGCTGCAGCATCCCAGATTAATTTGCAGAATCCCCATTAACTAGATAAAATTCCAGTGAAATCTATGGTCAGAAACAGCCGTCCTTTGACATGGGGATTGATGAAGTGGAGAAAGGAAGAAATGAAGGAACAGGGAAATTCAACATCCAACCTGGCTGTCCTCTCTAGCATATGCTACTGTCTACACATGTACCACCTGCACTGGTAATTAATCTAATAATGTGATATCTGTTTTGGAGATCTCTGGCTATTTTCATTTCTCAGAGCTTCTTTGATCTTTTATTCTTAACGGCTCCTGGCCTGTCAGTATATGCTCTAATCTATGTTACCTGGCAGAGTTTCAGCTCAAGATTTCTTTGAGTTCTTGAGGTCCTGCCTGAACTTTATACTTTCCTAAATAAAGCAGAAGCAGGATTGTTTCCAACTGCTTTGGTGAAAACATGAAGTTATAGGAACCATGGCTAGCTGACTCCACATAACTGGCCCTCATTTCGTTATAAACTGGAAGTTCCATAGAAAGGTAGACCCAAATGAGATCATCACAATTAAATCTGTGGTAGAGCCATGTAATTGTCTCAAGTGTATTGATTTCAGATTTATCTCCTATTTTACTTTTTGCACTCACAAACCATATATTTTGATGACACCAAGCTGAGCCGTGCAGTTGGCACAGTTGAGGGACAGGATGCCACCCAGAGGGACCTGGACAAGCTGGAGAAGTGGGCACATATGAACTTCATGAGGTTCAACAGGGCCAGGTGCGAGGTCCTGTGCCTTGGTCGGGCAACCCCCAGTACCAGTACAAGCTGGGGGTGAAGGGGTTGCGGGCAGCCCTGCCCAGAAGGACTTGGGGATGATGGGGGATGAACAGCTGGACGTGAGCCGGCAACATGCGCTTGCAGCCCAGAAAGCCAGCCGTGTCCTGGGCTGCATCAAAAGAAGTGTGTCCAGCAGGTCAAGGGAGAGGTGATTCTGTCCCTCTGCTCAGCTCTGGTGGGATCCCACCAGCAGTACTGCATCTAGCCCTGGGGTCCCAAGCACAGGAAAGACATGGACCTGCTGGAGGGGGTCCAGAGGAGGCCACAAAAATGCTCAGAGGTCTGGAACACCTCTGCTATGAAGACAGGCTTAGAGTCGGGGTTGTTCAGCCTGGAAAGAAGAAGGCTCCGGGGAGGCCTTATGGCCTTTCAATACTTAAAGCACGCTTACAAGAAAGATGGTGACAGACTTTTTAGGTCCTGTTGCAATTGGACAAGGGGTAATGGTTTTAAACTAAAGGAGGTTAGGTTCACACTAGATGTAAGGAAGAAATTTTTTACGATGAGGGTGGTGGAACTGGCACAGGTTTCCCAGAGAGGTGGTAGATACCCTGTCCCTGGAAACATTCAGGGTCATGTTGGAACAGGGCTCTGAGAAAACTGATCTAGTAGCAGATGTCCCTGCTTATTGCAGGGAGATTGGACTAGATGACCTTTAAAGGTCTCTTCCAACCCAACCCATTCTGTGATTCTACATTTTATGATTTGGTTACGGGAATAGCTTGCACTACCATCATTTCCTTTATTTGTCATGACATAATATTAAATAGTTGGGGCTGCAAAAGTGTTAACGGCTACCAAATAAAGTACTTCTCAATTAAATAGGCATTAGCAAAACACTACCATTTTGGTTAATAGTCCTAAAGGGTTTTCCTTCTCAACTTCAGCTGGTCCACAGCAACTCATGACATTACTTGCAGATCAGATGCCTCCTCAGGTTTCCATAACCCAGCAGTACCAGTTGGCCTACTGTGGGTAACGTATGGATGGGATTGGTCATTGTTTCAGAAGGATGTGTTTGAGTTTACAACATCCTTTTATCCATCAAGTTTTCTTAACTCATATCTGGGAAGGAGGAGGCTGCCTGCTTTCTGCCCATTTTGCTATGGCACTTTCTAGGGTTAAGGTCACGGTCACCTAAAGGTGTACAAGAAGCAGAGCATTTATATGGCACTCATCTTTTTTGTGTGTGTGACTGTTCAATCTAGTCATTGTCTGGCCCTGTGCTATCTCATGGCAATGGGACAAACCAATAGTTTCTCATAGAAGAAGCTGCACGCCCAAGGAAGATGGGAAAAAAAAGTACCATGGGCATTTGCCAGCAGTGAGAATGGTTCAGTGCTTCTCACTGTTTAACAATACTTTTTTTCTTTGAAAATGCAAATCAGCATCATTATATTTGAAAGGCACAAATTTAATTTATTTTTATTTTAAAGAAAAGTCAAAATAGATTAGTCTATGAATTTAATCTTCTTTCCCTGAATCTTCAGCAAGAAATTGTGCTAACATTGACACAGGTAATAAATTTCAGTACTTTCTTACATATTACCCTTCCAATTATTTTTCCACCCTAAATATCATCAACATTTTTAATGATATTATTTAAAAAAATAAAGCATCCAATTCATCAGACAGGATACCTTTTCCAGTACTTTTAAAGTACAAGGAGGAATTTGGAAAAAACTTAGAAACCCAGGCTGGTATTCTGGTTTTGATTCCTGTAGGGTAGCTGGTTTTTAGGTATAAAGCTGAGGAAGAACAATTATTCTCTCCCATAAACATTTTCTGATTTAGCACTTTGGAATACTGGCACATTCTTTTAATTTTTTGCTATTATTATCAAGTCAATCATGTGTGCAAATAAAACTTTAAATAAACTCACTGAGAAAAAAAATCAGAAGTAAAAATGGTTCTTTTTTTTGTTCTTTTTGGTTGTTTTTTTCCTTTTCCAGACTTCATAACCTCCTCCAGAAAATCATATAAGCCTTTCCAGGAGCCAGATCTCAGCTTCCCCTGTCCTTTGTTTATGCTGTAACCTTTGCTAAAACAGCCCCACTGCCAGTGGGTTAATATTTTCTTTGCTACCACTTTCTACCTGCAACCAGTACAGTGGCACAGCAAATGGAGCAGGCAGGTATGCAATCCAGTTATCGATCGGCACAGGAAATTAACCATTTGCTAATACATGGGTGTTTCATACAGCACTTTATATTTAGTTTGTATTTTTGTAAAGTAAGTATTTATATACATTGTTCATGTAATTTATTACATGTGTCTGTGTGTGTGAAATATATGAAGGCTATTTATGGGCTGTGTCAAAAGGTTAGGAACAATTGAATTTATGGAGAGGGATCACTATTCCCTTGTGAATTCCAGTAGTTGTTTTTCACATGTTTCTAAAAAAAAATTGAGAGGAGTCTTAGCCCATTTGGTGCTCACCAAAATGGATGGCTCTTAAGCTCCTGGCAGTGGTTCTTTAAACTAAGTGAGGTTATCTGGCACAAAAACAGACTAGGAGATGTTGCAACATCAATTATTAATGTCAAGTAACTTCCACCTGTGGTCCACAAGTCACAGCATCAAGCGTCAGCAGTGTTTCCATTTACAGAAGGCAATCACCTGAAAATCTGCAGGTCTTACCTCTCGTTCTGCTGCAGGTTCTCCATGGCCAGATGCTGTGTTCTATGATAAATGCTCTGATGCTCATGTTTTGAGAAAAAGAGTGTATTCTTTTCAGCAAGCATTTTTCTCCCTCTGGACCAATCTCTGGGGTGCATCCTTGAGCCAGGTAGAAGAGCTGTTGGGTAATACACAGAGTCATTTGATGGTAAAACATGACGTCAGTTCCTATGATGAATATAATCATCAACCTAGAGCAAAGAAGTAATAGTTTCCTTCCCGAATATCTTTCTTTCCACACCTTTGGCATGGCAGGAAAATTAAAGACCCTCAGCATTGACTCTGATATTTGTCAACGGAAGGAAATAATGAATGTTACCAATAATTGTACTTGTGGCACTAGGTGTCTGGAAAAATAACCTTTACCAAAGCCTTTTCTGTTGAATTTCTGGCCCATTCCAATAATTTTTACTTCGTATTTTCATCAGATCATATTCTGCTACTCACGTTCTGCTCAAATGCGTTAATATTGCTTCCACAATAAAAGTGACTTTCAAAGAAGTATTGACATGTTTTCGCTGTTTTTTTTTCATTAAACGTTACCAAGCCTGTTGTAGAACATGCTAGCAACCTCTTGGTTTGTTAGTGCAGGTTTTGGTTCTTAAGTGTATTAAAATACAGCGGAGAACTATCTGTTTCAAAAGTACTTGCTAATTATTATATATTTAGCATTTTATCAGGATTTTAACATTTGGGTCTAAAAATTCAGATACTTTACTATACTTCGATACATTTATTTTTACAGAAATTTTGCAATTAAGCTAACATTAGCATAATTCTTTTCTTTTTACTGCCAGGGCACATGCTTTTAGCTAGCCTGTAACCTCATCTATTGCACAGTAATTACAGACTATGCAATAGCTTAAGAGTATTTACATAAGCTGGTCAAACACAGTAAACAATCAGCAAAATTTTAATAACATCAGATTAAATCTTGAAGTTATTAATTCACTCTTAGTCAGGACTTACATGTATAAACATTTGAGGAAGTGATTGCAAAGAGTGGGTGATGACCTCAAGATTTCACCCAACACTAACAGATTTAGTCTGAGGTTTCTTCTTTGCAGTTATACACAACACAATCCCATCATCAATTAATCTGAATGTTTGCTTTAATATAGTTCTTTTATGGCTGAAGTTTGAAGATATTTCCTCGAACTAGATATATTTCAGTGGCTTAGTCTCATAATAAGTATTAAACATAACTTGACAATGTAGATTATCAGACTGAATGGTTTTAATAAACTTAATTTAGTGAAAAATTATAATTACTTCTTTTTTAATCAGAGCTTGAGTTCATGAAAGGGGAAAATTAGCTTTCTACATATGGCCATATCCCTATTTCTCCAATTCAGAGAAAATTCCTGTTCAATGTAGTCTTGCCTGAGTGGGGGATGAATAGAGGTTTGACTGTGGTAAATATAGTGCCTAGAAAAATGATGTGTTTTCCTGCTGTTGCTATCAAGACAGTTACTGTTCAACATTGTACTTCATACTTAAATTGGCTTTGCCAGAGCATGGTAATGTTTATAAACTATCAGTACTCAATTTGTCTTATTTGTAAAGAATGGGGCAAAACCTATTCTTGGTTATTGTGAGTCAGCTGCTTTTTTTTTATTATTTTCCAAAGGTTATGACACCAGACTGTTTGTATCTCAGCTACCAGATGCATAAATGATTGAATTAGGAGAAGCAGGACTTTTTTTACTCTGAAGTTTAAGCAATAAGCTATTATTCAAGAAGTGCATCAGAGCAGAGATCTGCCACTGAAGAGTCTTTGAGAGGGGAGGTGTGGGTTGATACCAGGTCTAAAGAGATGCTAATGAAAAAGCCCCAAGGATAAGTTCTCTAACAGAAACCCTAAACTTACCTGAGGACCAGTGTCTATCACCATCCATTACAGTTATCCCAGAGCTTTACATGGAGGAGTTTAATCACAGAAAGTCATTAGTAATTTATATTATGAATATGAGTTTGATAATGATTAAAAAAAAATTCTTGCCTTTTTGGATGTAGAGGAGTTTTAGCATGTGAGAAGTAGGTAAGTCCATACTTGGTTATTTAACTCCAGTTACTCTAACAAGTAAGTCTTTAGACTGCAGGTGGATTGCAAAGAGATTTCAGCAGTGTATTCAGCATATTGAGAAAACCCATTTTTCCGGCTAATGTTTTCCATTCTAAGTCAGTGTCATGCCAATGTTTGTGGTGATTCTCACAGAAGTGCAGGGAATAGGCTGATGAGAGATCCTTTAGAAATCAAACCCTGTAAAGAATTTTATTAAAATGCATTGTACGCGGAGTCCAGTTCTCTATTGTTCCTCCCATTACATAGCCGCTGCAATGTGGGTTTGAAATTACCAAAGCTGAACTTTGGTAATTTCTGTCGGCATGGTTATGATGAGTAATGGCCATGTCAACACAGGCAGCTTATCCCACGCTTCAACCCCAGACTGCTTGCAGCCCCACCCAGGTGTCTCTTGGACCCCTAAAAATGCAAAACTGTTGTTTGAGCTCTGACCCTCTGGGAGCGTTGGCCAGTCCTCAAGAGCCAAGCCCTTGTACTCTGCATGGTATCCCTTGGCTGTCAAAAACCACCATGACTCATATCCAACTAAAGCAAGTAAATTGCCGTTGTGTGGAGATGGTGTATTGCCATTCCTTCCGGACAAGGAGTTAAGCTGTGTGCAAACATCCCTCCCCTGGTACCCAAGGTCCTGGCACAGGCAGGGCATTAAACTGCTCACACACGGTGTTTCTTCTGCCTTTCCTTCCCCAGAAAAACAAACTGCTTTTAGATAGCACAGTGTTCAAAAAAAGTAAGTTCATTTTCTGTAATGGTACTTCAGACTGATTTTTTTTTTCCTAAAAGTCTGTTATTTTAAAATACCACACATATATGTACATATGTAGAAGAGATCATATACATGTATAATCTCTTTGATTTACAAAGAAATTGTGCGTATACCTATGTGTGTGTCTGTAAATGATCTCTCCTAATTTAAACGACTATGTGAAAGGCTTGCCGGCATTTTGCTGTGGAGATAAAAGTAGGAGAGAAAGTAGCTTATTAACACCTGGAATATCGCCTGCCATCTGGAGAGACTCAACCCACACTGGAGATGTAAGGTCTGGACACAAATTTCTGGTGTGTGATCCCAGACCTCAAGCTCTATCAGTCAGAGGCATGTCTTGTAGTTCTAGCCAGCATTTTACACCCATTTGGCACCAGTACAAAGGCCTACAAAAGGTGGGAGCAATAGGGAATTAGTCCCACTGAGCTTAATAAAAACGCAGGGAGGGGAAAAAGTCATAGTTCATTTGTGGAGCCCTGAGATAAGTAGGTTTTTTATAACGTAGAAATGTTCTGGGACGTGCCAGTATAAAACAAAAGAGCTCTAGGACAGCCAAGAGGAAAGTATACAACAAAAATAAAAACATATGGAGGCATTTAAAAACAAGCTAAAATTTGTCTTCTACAAACCCCCAAACACGCGCTCCCCTGTTCTTCCTGCAGCTCGCAAGGAAAGGGTGGTTCTGGGTTTCCTTTCCAGATGGAGAGCTCAGCAGCGTATTCCCATTCCAGCACTTCTTCCAAATCTGCCACATTATCCTGCTTTCTCTAACACCTGCTACAAAATATCTCACACTTGTTCTGTCTCGCTCAAGGTACAGAAGAAAAAGGACCCTGGCACCATCAGAGGTTGTGCCCAGCGCCGCAACCAACACTCCCAAAGGAGCCATCCCCACCGCCTTAGCATTGTTTGCAGAGGAGCGTTTGTGTCGTGGACACCATCCAGGGAACGGCAGCAGAAGTACACATGCTGACACCTTGAATTTGGTGTGAATGGATGGATTTGTGGAATTCCTCTGGCCAGCCTTTCTTTTATGATTCACTTTTTCATGATAGATGACGTTTTAGAGATGGAGTGCTGCTGCCGTTGCACACGAGTAGCCTGTGGCAATGGGCAAGGAGGAGGCTTTTCCAAGCCTCACACAAGGAAATTAATTAAAAATGAAAACCATGGTAGCTGTCACATGTTTGTGTTCAGGTGGCTTATTGGGATGTAGCCTGTTGTGACACCACAAAATCTATTACATACATCTGTGGTTGTTCAATGTCACACAGCTTTCATTAAACATGTGTTGGCTGATGTTCTTCTGTCCTTCCAGATTCAGTCTGGTTCATGAAGACCACGAATCTCAGTCAAGATCCTTCCTTGCCCTACTCCTGGTCAAAAGTGGAAGACCCTGGAAGCTGTTTTATCCCACCTCAAGTAACAGGGTCTCCAAAGGCCCATGGACAAGCTTGGAATTGCCACAGCTTTGTTTCTGTCATGTTGGGGTCAAACCACGTGTTCCAAAAAGGTTCATATTCAAAATGTTTTGTGACAGAAAAGAAAGGGGCATTACGGCTGCTGAATATGCGGCCTTAGGCCATGCTCCATAGCCTGACCTCCACTGCAAGCACCAGGTGGGAACACTGCAAAAGCAATGGAAGGTGTCTGGGCTGCCCCTTAGATGCAGCCTCCTTATCTTAAGCCATTAATTCAATTATGAATTACAGCAGCCAGCTAATAGACTATGAATAGAATGGAATGGAATTTAATGGAACAGAACGGAATGGAACGCAATGGAACGGAACAGAGCAGAACAGAGCAGAGCAGAGCAGAGCAGAGCAGAACAGAACAGAACAGAACAGAACAGAACAGACCCAGAACAGAACAGAACAGAACAGAACAGAACAGAACAGAACAGAACAGAACAGAACAGAATAGAATAGAACAGAATAGAACAGAATAGAATAGAACAGAATAGAATAGAATAGAAATAGAATAGAATAGAAGAATAGAATAGAATAGAATAGAATAGAATAGAATAGAATAGAATAGAATAGATTCAGTTGGAAGGGACCTACAGCAATCATTTAGTCAAACTACCTGACCACTTCAGGGACGACTAAAAGTTAAAGCATGTTTTAGGGCATTGTCCAAATGCCTCTTAAACACTCACAGGCTTGGGCATTGAGCACTTCTAGTTCTAGCATTTGACCACCCTTCCCAAAAAGAAAGGCTTCCTAACGCCCAGTCTAAACCTCCCCAGCACAGCTTTAAACCATTCCCATGCGTCCTGTCACTGGATCCCAGAAGAAGACCTCAGCACCTCATTTTCCACATCCCCTCCTCAGGAAGCTGTAGATGACAATGAGGTTGCCCCTCAGCCTCCTTTTCTCCAAACTAGACAAACACAGAGCCCTCAGCCACTCCTCATGGGATGTGCCTTCCAGCCCTTTGCCCAGCTTTGCTGCCCAGCATGGGGTAGTCTGTCTGGAGAGCAGGGTGCAAGCTGCAAGCAGCAATACAGCTGAACTGTAGACCAAGAAGGAGAATACTGGATCTTGCCATCTCTGGTTGGTTGCCCTGTACTTGATTGTCCAAGAATGGGTCCTTAAAAATGGACATTGACTTAAAGAACCACAACACAGCTGCTCCAAAGATCAAGGATAAAGAGGCAGAGCTGTGCATTATATGGGAATGGTTAATAATAGATTGAATAAAACAAGTTGGCCTCTTTTGCTCTCCAAAACTGAGACAATTGTCGGCAATAGATTCACCATACTAAGGCACAAATTTCCCAAAGGAGCCCAAGGGCTGTACTCCTGCCTGCTATTAGTACTGACCTGTACAAGACCTGTCACGTAAAACAGAGCAGCCAAGAGCTGTCTGGTGCTCCCCATGAGCACCATCTCCATCCTGGTGGCAGTTATTTACACATCGGCCTTGAGGAGTAGGTCCGCCACAACTATGGATCCCAAAGTGAAGGTCATGTTCTCTGTTCAGGGGTTAAAAGGCAGTGAGGTGGACATGAAAAACATTTCAAGATGCATGAGATAAGTGCTTTAATAAAATATACTGATTTGGGGAAATTAAGTTCTGGTATTATTCCAGTTTTCCTGAAAAATTGTTGTTTCCATATTAACCATTTCTAGATATCAAACAAACCTTTATCCCTCTGATAAGAAATGTGTGTACTGTTACATTTTCTATCCACAATCACATGGAGCAATACAAAGATGTAAACCATTTTATCTATTTAACATTGGATATTAGATTTTTCAGTACTTCCACCACCCCACAGAAATTATATTCACACAGTACAAAAAAATTCAAACAATAGTAATAGCGGGGGGGGGGGGGGGGCGGAGGAATCTGTTTTCTTTTTTTTTTTTTTAACTTGGTGTTAACTTAATGATATGTGACATTGCTATCAGTGCAGTGCAATAAAAATGAAATGGTACCCAATGTGCACAGACACTATGGAAATTTCAAATGACAACAGCAACAACAAAAATTATACTTTCCCTTTCCTTTCCTATACCCTTTGCATTAACGTAAGGATATGTGACTTTGCTATCCATGCACTGCAATAAAAATGAAATTGGTGGCCAATGTGCCCAGACAGAGCCTTCAAATAAAACAAAAATAAAATTATATTCCTTTGCATCATGTAAAGGATACAGATGCGAGGCACAAATTTCACTTTGCTGCCACATCACAAATAATATGCCAGCTGAGAACCTATATTTCTTTCTCATCATGAGGGAGAAAAAAAATGTACTTCGGAACAATTTTTTTTTTAATTTCTCTTCATTTTATAAACACTAAAAAATGTGTTTTAAAACAGTTTCTTATATTAGACTCATTGTGTTTATACATTTCCTAAATGAATGCTTTTTTGGTAACATGTTTGTGTCTAACATTACTCATATAAATAAAAATATACAGTCATTTTATGGGATAATAGGCAAACAGACATCTGCATGCAACATTTCCCTCATTAGATGTTATCATGTTAGCATATTTTTATGACTTTGCTGCAAAATACAATGTGCTGATTTGAAACCTTATTAAATATAACTTATTATGTATGTTAACAACCCAAATGCTTTAGTTATGCTTGGAGAACTGTTTAATAAAGGAGTAGTTAACACTGCTGTAGTTTGAGGCAATGTGACCTGGAGGAATATGCCCACAGACACTACAGGAGCAAGAGCAGCAGCTCCTCATCTATGATCAGTGAACTGCTGATGGTCTGCAGATCCCTTCTTTGAGACGACAGGACAGCCGTCTGACTGTCCTTGTTTGCAGCTACCAAACCACATTGCAACTAATTAGGCATATATTAGGTGCCTTAGCATTATTTTTCCAGTGAGAAGTTTTCATCATTAACACGAAGATGCACAGGTGTTATCAAAAAGAGCCAGTGGAATGCAGTTGTCCAAAAGACCATAGTTTTTTAGAAAATCTGAACTCCAAAACACCAGTAAATGGAAGACATCGGTCTGGAGGACTCGGAGCAAGGAACACTCCCAGTCTGAGTAGAGGGGGCTCCATCTTCAGGTGCTGCAAACCAGTTGCTGTAATGGTTTAATTAAGATGAGCACAAGTGCCACGGTTAAACACCCTTGTCGGAAAAGGAGAAAGTGATGGAGAGTTCAGCCACCGGCAGCACCAGGCCAAGGAGCCAATGGCACATGAGCAGATGAGGGTATCTGCTGGTTTCATTTACATTGGGATGCATACAGCCAACAGAGCAAAAATCAAAGAATCAGATGGGTTGATAATCTGGCCCCAAAAATGCACAGTCGCTGCTCGATTGCTGTCACATCATGCTACGAAAGTACCAGGCAAGCCAAGCTGTGGGGACCAGAAACTACCGAGGAAGTGATTTACGCAATGGTTACTCTGAACAAACTGTCCGTTCTACTCTGAATGTATTTAAAGGCTTTCTTCACAGTGATTGTAAGAACGAAATGAGTCCTCCAAACCATTAGTGCTTTCAGCTGGGTTTGATCAAACTGTTACACCCTCCATGCCGGGGCTCTGAAAGATGAATGCATAATTGAGAAATTTTCTCTTCTAGAATATTTCTCAAATCCAACAACAAAAGAGTTTAATCAGAAAGTTACTCCCTTTTCAGGGATAGTTCTGCCATGGCTGTTTGGATAAAATGACTGGAAATCAGAGCTACAGTCATTTAAATAATCTGTTAAAAAGCTATTACGTTTCCTTAATGCTAGTTATTTTTAAATGGTTCTTGGTTTGATTCGTGAACAATACATGAACAGTACATGATTCACATGGGCAATTTTTATTAAGCACTTATCCCAAAAAGAATGTCAACTGGGTGAAACCCATTGTATACTGCAGCATTTTCACTTTTTTTTTTTTTAAAATAACATGCGTTAAGGTTCAACCTCTTATAGACCAAAGTTGACAGGGAACTTGGGCCTGCTGCAGAAGATCAAGGAGCCAACAGAGGCTGAAAGATATTATATAGGTAATTGTAAAGATCTTGCTGCAGTTCGAGTGCTTTTGAAGTTCTGTAATGACTTTCTGCTATCAGAAACTGTCAGGTTTAATTGAAGTCAAAGCTTGCTACTTAATCATGAGATCCATAAGTGTGTAAATATTAGTGCTGCTGCTAAGCAATGAATCACCTTAGTATTAATTAGGGGAAAAAAATGCTTTGCACTGCTTTAAGGGCACAGCACACAGTGAGCTGCACTGAGAGGTGCATTGGTGTGTTTGCAGGGAGGATCATGCAACTTCAGAGGATCGGGAGCTTCAGCTTTTAATTCCGTTTCTAACAGACTTGGTCTGGGCCCTGGGTAAGGTACTTTCCCCCCATACTACTGTTTCTCCATTGTTCCAGCTGTAAGGGATGGATTTGGTAAATTATTACCCACCTGACTGGGATAGCACACGAACTAAAAATTTCACCAGAAAGTTTCCTATAGTTTAAACTGTTCAAATATTCCAGCAGTTTGAAGTTCAGTGTAATACATAGTATGCAAGCACAAAGACAGTCACCTAAGGCTTCGTGACACTGGTGGCTAACGTACCCATACTTCCTATGCACAGCCAATGTGGGGATGATTTTACAAGAAGAGTTATTGCTAATTGCCATTTTGAAACAAACAATATATTGCCAGTTGAGCAATATGATCAAAATCCAAAGCATTGTTTCTGCTGTGTTATAAAAGAACTTGGATTATGCAATTCAGTGCCAAAGTGACTTAGATCTGCTTAAAGACTTCTAAATTATGGTAAGCATTTAAACTGATAAGCAGAGATTAAATATGGGCCACAATAGGATTAATGAATATCAGGGTCTTAAATTACCTATTTACAATCACATTTAAAAGTAGAACTACAGCTATTAGTTACAGTCAGGGTACGCTTCAGACTGGACAGTAGCAGTGAAGTGACGTGTCTACAGAGCCTCTCGCTTGATCTGAAGAACTCCTGGGATGCAAATTTTCAGTTTTGAAGATCATCTAGTTGAAGTGCATCCACTTTTCAAAGTTTTGCAGCAACCTTAACACAAGTTTTAGCACACGGCACTCTTACAACTCTACTACACGCTGCATACCAAAGAGTTGCCCTGGGGGGAAAAAAATGGTGTGGTTAGGATCCTAGCTAAGTGTACTTCTAGGATTCATTAAATTTTAATGCATCCCAGTTGTACTTCATTTTGGGAAACTATGCTTCTTTTATTGTTGGGTTACCCGGGCCCATAATCAGGTCCTTAATATGTTCAACAAAGCATCAGGATGCATGAAATATCTTACCAGATAATCCTCTTTGGAATCCACAGTTCAGTTATTAAATATTTCTTTCACTAATCTCTGTAATCCTCTGTTGATATAGGTCAGTAAAACAGTGGCTAAACCTCATATGATAAAACTGTCTAGATTTTGCAATCATTCCTTTTATATATTTTTTTTTATTTTTCTCAGCTGTTCTTTACTCCCAAAGGGATGCAACCATCATTATAGATGTTGCACATGGCAGCTCCCAGGAACCATGGGGAAGGTCTCTACACCAGTATGTCAGCCAAGAGTTGAGATCCATCAGCAAACTTGAGACATATTCAGAAAATGTATGTGAGAGTCAAGACCAGGATTATATGCTGTTTGATAACTGAGACTACATTAGCTTACTAGTGTTCGCAGCCACTGGATTAGCAATCAGTGTTAAATCTTCACATGCAATGAAAGTTAACAATGCTGGTTTTATATTGTCCCAAAAAAATCATCGAGTCTGTTTTCTCCTTTTGATTACAGTTCATTTAAGGGAAGAACGTTACTGCATGCTTTGAAAATGTTTTATGTGTCTTTGGCTGATAGAACACACAAAACGTTTGAATAGGCCCATTTATTTGAGCAGACGTATTAAATAATACTTTAAATGTGAACATGCGTGTCATAAATTTTGTAGTCTCTTTAAAGTAGGATAAATCTGTGTATTTAAAATAGTCTTTCTTCAAAGCCATCTTTTTCTTTTTCTTTTTTTTTCAAACAGTCATAAAGGAAACTCTGATTTGTGCTGCATGAACAATGCCAGCATCATCATTTTAATGTTACCCATATGGGCTTCTAATAATAGATAAGAGACTACATTTGTATTGTATGTCTTAGAGACATTTAAAATCTTGATAAGGAAAGGCTGATTTCATTGGCCCCACAGTTAAAGGAAAGCAGACCCTAATTAAAAGAATTCTGTTCTGAATTAACTAGTTTGACATGTGCTAATTGACAGTTCCTGTGAAATGGTTCTAATTAAAGTCAATATGTCTTTTTCAATTAAAAGGAAATTAAGAATATACTAATATACATTAACAACTTAATCTGCCTTCAATATCCCATACATCAGCTGCTTTTTTTCTAATGTTATTGGAGAACCATCTGACATGCATATTCTACTGTTTGGTTATGGTATCTCATTATTACTCAACAAGAACACAGGCACTGGTGGATATCCCCTAGAGCAAGATGAGAACTTGCCTATACTCCATGCTTGCAATTCCTTATCTCTAGCCAGGTAAAATGTAAACTCACCTTTCCACGCAGAAGAAAAAAATACTTTTCTAGTGACCAGAGATCTACTTATTAATTGTGCACTAGGGCAAGTGTTGATGACTGTTCGGTGAATTCAAACTTTTACTAAAAGCCTTAGAAGTAGTGGTGCACTGCTGGGCTGCCCTTTCATTATTTGGCCCAAGGAAAGGGAGATTTTTTACTTTGGAGAGACATCTCTCATGCTCTGTTTCAGAAGTGAATGCAGGGCAGAGTTCTCTGGTGGGAATGCTTTTAATTGTATATACAAGAAGAAAATAGAAAACATGCCTGCTTGGTAGAGCAGTGCTGAAAACCATCCCATTGTTGTTGCTGGAAATGTGACGTGTCTGTTTATAGCCACAAAATTAAGTATTCAAATGTGCAGTTGACTTTTTGCTACCAACTCCAAGGATCTACTGCTACTGACTTTACTAACTAAAAAAGCTCCATCCAAAATATCAGTCTTCATGCCAATAAGATCGCTACCTTGAATTTACAGTGAACTATGAAGAATATTAACATCTGCTCATGTGAACTTTGTTATTGATTTTTCATAGTTTTTATTTTCCTGTTTGGGAAATAATAATGAAAAACTTCAGCCAATACATTTTGGAGAGCAGAGTCACCCAGGGAACAAGTAGAGTAATTGACTTTAAAAGGTAATTAGATAGCTGCTTTAAAAAAAATCTGCCTCATATAGGCTGTTAAGAACACAGTAAGAACACAATCTCACTTCTATTATAAATTTTGTATTTCAGGGAACACAACTTCAGCTATGAATATTCACTCTGCTGAATTTATCATAAAAAGAATATATTATCTAGCCAGATTTTACCAAAGCTTGGCTTGACTCCAGCAGTCTACAACATTCAAGCGACTTTTAAATCATAACAAAAACATGTATCTTTTTTTCAAGAAGATGAAAATTCCACAAATAATCGTTTACTTCTACCTGTAATGTTATGAGACAAATTAAGTGACAGAGAATGGATTTTTCTAGCTCCAGAAACTGAAACAGAGGGTTGCTGAGAGCACAGCTAAGCCTCAGAAACTGTATAAAATGCTCTGGGAAGATTTCGGAGTTGTGGTGAGGTGTAATTTTTTACTTTTGTTTGAAGTTGTTGTTTTTCCTGGTGTTTGTTGAAATTCATATTCATTTTAAGAAGCGGCTAATATCCAAAATGTTTCATACTATTGAAATAAAAATGACCACATTGCGTATTGTTGTCTGGTTCTGTTTAACAGAAAGAATACAGCCAGATTTTCAGGACTGTGCAACCAGATTCCATATAGGCAGCTACTTAATTCTTGCAAATGCCAATGAAAGGTTTAAAACTTTGTCCCAAAGCATCTAGTGCACAACTCACAAGGCCTCATCTTAAAGCTAAAAACATTTTCTTGATCAGCCCTCTTAAATCCGTATAGATTGCTTACACAGAGCTGTGAATGTAAAGAGACGCTTGGGCTGAGCGTCTTGACTCTCACACTAGACAACGCATTTTAGCGGGTCATTGATGAGACCAAGGGCTTCAGAAAGTTTCTTACCCAGCTCCCCTCCCTCATGCTGCCAGCGGGTCCCTGTGACTTTAAAGGAAGATTTTAAAGGGGAAAAGCATTCAGAGAACCTGAAATAAAGAAAGAGAGCAGCTGAGATATAGACCTTGAAATGGGGCTGTTTGGTTCTGCCAACCGGAGTTAAATACCCGGTTCCCCTGGAGGACCTGGGATAAAGAGCCTGATGTGTTATTTCAATATAAAAACTCTATCTGACCAAACCAGGCACTAAGCTAATCAGGTCCTAGAGACAACCATGTCCTAAGGAAAAATACTCATACATTTACAACAGAAATTCAAACCCTATCTTAACCATTTCTTTTATTTTAAACACAGAAAGCTCCATAGCAAGTGGGACTGGACTCTTTGATGCCATATCTTCGTGTCCATTGTAATCTTTTAATATCTCATTATCTAACCTGGGGATGGTATTTTCAGAGATCATTTATATGTGTGTCTAGGACTATATATGACTCACAGATACCATTCTTTTCTCAGTGTCGATTTTTAACTATTGCCTCAGTATGGAGCTGGTACAGATGCATCACTGAAGTAAGATTTTAAACATGTCTCTAAATTAGTAAATAAACAAATCTCTGGGAGACAGCAGAAATTCTGACTACTTGTATTCATTAAAATTCCATGGTACTCTGCACAAGAGGAATGCTAATCCTGGAGCCTAAACTGAGACCCAATCCCACAGGCCCTTAAAATGTGCTTAAAATAGAGTAAGACTATTTACAAGGTTCACTTTATGGACCTAGGTGACTGCAGCTCAACAGTATTCTGCCTGTCCAAAATGCTACTTGACTTTCCACCAGCTGCATTATTCTTTCTTCTCTCGCCTCCTTTTCCTGTGGCTTTGCTGTAAACTGCTAGGAGCTTATTTCATGGATTCCGTATTTCAGCTGCATTTCATGCACAAGTGAGAGGACAAGGACAATGGTATGTGAAGCACTTGGAAAATTATTTTCCTCTTACTCCCCTTGCTAAGCCTGTTTCAGTATTTCAACCCCTTGCTCTAAAACTGGGGAGAAAGGGGGAAAGAAGATGGAGCATAATATAAGAAACAGTTGGCTTGCATCTGAAAACACTTATGAATGAGTTCCACTTGACTCATAAAAGTAGTCATATTGATTTGAAAAAGCCACTGTTTGTTGGAACATGTCAGTGTAACGCATTTGCAGTACATGTAAGAAACTCCTTGTAATGCAAACGTTTACAGTGAGGTCGGTGCTGGGTAGGTCTGGAGTAATCCTTGGTCACACAAACAGTCTCAAAAGCCGAGGGGTCAGGTAGGAAGAGAAACACCTTATCCAGGTAAAGATCCTGTTTTATATAAGCATTTTACTATTGTATAAAGAGTATCAATACTCTTTGGGAGATGGGGGGAGGGGGGAGGGCGATCATTGCATGAATCAAAGCAGTAAACTTGTGAACTACCTTCCTGTGGATGAAGGTCTAGACAGATTTCGGTGGAGTCTGACAGCCCTGAAAGTCAAAAACACAGTAAAGAAAAAAAAAAAATTCCAGTTCCTACGAACCTTCCAGAATGCAGCTATCTTTGTCTTTGTATAAATAATTAGTGAAGCAGTCTTTCTGTTTATATCCAGCCTAGCTAGATAGAGCTGTTTGTGTGGGGAAGGAACTGCTGTGTTCTTGATGCAAGCCAAGCACATCCTATAAATTCTAGAGTCCAAGAAAAAATTTATCTTGGCAACAGGTCTGCTCGAGAAATCAGCATGTGGGACATGCAATGCTGTGGTCCATGTAAAAACCTCTGGTTAGCAAGTTTTTTCTCCTAAGCATCTGTCTTTCTTACCACTTTTCCCTCTTCCCCCCTTCCCTTCCACAGCACTTACTGTATGTAGTCACATTTTCCTAGCCATGAATGCTACGCCAGTTATACATCCTCCTAATACATACATTATGGAATGTGTTTGTTTTTGCTGTTAGAACAGATAAACATATTTTCAACATGGATTTGCTCATGAACTGAAAAACAAAGTCATGTGGGATGTTTTTAATATCTTGTTGGCTTCGCTATTGAGAACATTTGGCCCCAGGCAGCCTTCATTTACATACCATGCCCCACATCTTTTCTATTATTGTTAATTGAATATTCACATTTCAGTGTTCCTGATCCTGACCCCTATTTGCTTCACACATTCTTTTGTACTCAGTGGCATCAATTTTTCTGGCATTATTATTAACATTATCATGCAAATAATTATTTGTTAAAGTCATCCCCTTTCACTGACAGCAAAAATGACTCAAAATTGGTAATGTGTCTGCCCCTGTTTCATACAAACAGGTAGATTAATACAGAAAATAACATGGCTTAGGAGGTGTACCGGTTCCCATTTTAAGCTCCTATATTTAAGTATTCAAATTTTTCTAACCTTTACTTTCAAGCCCTTAATTTTGGGCGAAGCTTTGTGGTCTTAACCTTTGCTCCAAGACGCCTTTTTAAGTGAAAGCAAGAAGTTAACTAGAAAGATCTACATTTTTTTAACCATAACAAAAGTTTCATCCAAAATAACTAGCTGTAGGTAGTTGAAATATGGCATGGAGCAACTTTCCAAGAATCTTTCCTTCCACTACGACACAGAAATCTAACTCGAAATGTGCCTTGATCCAGATTTTGACGGCTGTATTCAGATCGTATTGAGTGCACAGCCAGGGAAAACTGTGTGGAACACGTGCACGGGTGAGACAGTTGCTGAATGGAAGATGAACAGAAGTGGTAACAGTTAAGGAAGCCCATACCTGTCTTCATTGCCTTCTGCAGTGTGGCTGAAGGATTAGGAGAGCTCCTTGTAAATCCAGCAAGAAGCCATCCCATGGAGATGACCTTCTAAGTGTTCTGTAGCTCCTAGTAAGTATGAAAATGAACATTCAAAACCAGGCAACAGATTGGATTCATACTACCCAAAATGATGGTTTATTCAACATTTGCGCCCTTGTGGGCAGCAATGTGACTTTTCACCAGCCAAGGAGATGCAGAAAGGATTCAATTCTGCATGGATTCATTCCCAGACCTTCCAGTCCTGCTCCAACCCAGACAACCAGTTGTAGACATGTACCACACCAGCATTACTTTATGAGCCAAGACACCTTGAAGCCACAAAGCAAAGGTTTTCTGCGTCTTCCACCATTTTTCCTTACACCTGGGGAAAGTACACCTAAAAACCAAAACTGTAAGTGCATGTGGACTTCATGATAGTGTGCTTAACACTTGATAACTAACAAAGCTTACACTGGTGTTCACGCTTTCGAAAACAATGGTCAGGTAAAGTCTCTAAAGATCATCTCATGTACAATATGACAGTACACTTTTATTCATGTCCAGCCCCAGTCTTTCTGCTTGTAATGCATGCCTGACTGCTGTACCAGTGCACACTGGTGGCAACGGTGTTCATGTAGGTGCATCCATCTCCTGTACGCCGTATATTAAAGAAATGAGATGTCTGATCATCTACAAAAAGAGAACATGCTGAAGAGAGATCAGTGAGTGTGCCAGGCAGAGTCCAGTAAAAGTATATGAAAAGTATCCTGTAGAGAGTACTCGTACTTCTGATCACAGGTAACTTTAAAACAGATATCAGTGAAAGCAGACTGGCACTGTAAAGCTGTTTAAAATGTGTAGGTACCTTTGTTCCATTGTCACAGAAATTGCACCTCTGTCTAACGCTCTGTTAAATTTTTTGGGTGGCTAATTTAGCTTCCATACCCATGATACCCAGGAGGGAGACCACACTGGTGACTGAGGCAGAAAAAATGGGCTGTAGAATTCACGCACAACTCAGTCTGTTTTAGAAGTCGGTGAGAGAGTTTCCATGGACTTCAAAGGGTGTTGGCTCAGCACCCACCGTACTGTGAGAGCAGATCTCTGTGCAATACAAGAGCAATCAGAATCAGGCTCTAAACACAGAGATCTCTAAATCTAAAGCTAGAAACCTCATCTCCAGAATCAAAGTGCAGCTGTTTCTTGAGGTCACATCCATTTTCCCATGAACTGAGCAGCATTCATATAAACTCGTTATTTCTGAAAACAGGCACCTAACTCCTATGACCGCACATACACAAGCAAGTTTGGAAACTTCGGTGTAAGGCAGCAAGGACAAACAAGCATGCCATAATTCATGGGAAGGAATGGGTGTCCTGAAAGGATGGCCTTTTCTGTAGGCATTGCCATTCTGCTGGTGTGGTCCACCTCAGGTACACTAAATACTGCTTGTTCTCTAACATTTGCATGATGTTTGTCTGTCTTCTCAAAGTTGTGGGAGTACGGTAAGAATATTACACTTTTTTAGTGGAGAAACACCGCACATCTATGAAGCTAAAAGTTGATATAATCTCAAAGCCATCAAATTAAACACAGCAGAGGAGCTTCATCATTTTCTTGTTTGGGTAGCTGAGTTAACTGTTATGGCCTTGATCCACGAAATGCCTTCCCAAGCCAAAAAAGCAGCCCACTGACATCAGTTAAGCATGCATCTGTCTGTGCACAAATCAGATTGCAAGACTGGAGCCCTGAAGTGGTCTTAAAACAAGGCCAGATAATGGTCTTACGTGAGACCTCTTACTCAACCCAGCTGAAATCAATGGGGCTACTGGATGGGGAAAAAAATTATTCACGAATGAGAGTGAGGAACTTCCAGTCTGACCTTTCATGTTCCGCATGGTTTGTGTATACGCTTATTGAAAATGAAATGTAATTTTATATTTTATAGTTTGAATCATATAGAATCAGCATAATTTATGCAGGATCCCACATGCCTGTTAAGTAGTCAGAATGCTTTTCATGAGGAGAAAGCATATATAAAGACAGATCTGAGATATCTATATGTGTATGCGTGCAATGAGCAGACCAAATTTACTGAGAATAACTTACTGGAAAGAAACTCTCTAGCTGTGACATTTTACACCAGTTTTCAGAACACAAGAGGACAATTTTTATACCTATCAATAATTAACAGGGGTTTTGAAATTAGTTTCATTCCTTTCCCTGTTTTTCGGTAAACATGAAATTGCAGTTTGCTGGGATGATAGGGAAGCATTATCCTGCGGTTCCTGAAAGGCCAAGCTCAGCGATGTAAAATGACACAGGAGCATGTAGACGAGTTATGTCTGGGAGCGTGCAGCGAGCTGAGTGTGTGCCGGGAATGCTGAAGCAGGGACCGGCTTGGGCTGCAGCAGAGACGTGATATTGTGTTTGTTTAGGTCGGTGTGTGAAAGGTGAGCCCTCCCAGCCCTTTCATCACCGCAGCCCTGATTGAAACATCACCTGCCCCGGACCCAGCGCAAGGTGTGCCTGCTCTGCAGGCAGCTGCCAATCTTTCAGCGAGCCGGTTTGCAGGTTGAGAGGGGACACGTCCCCGTTTCCAGCATGTGGGTGAAAGATCGTGCTCTGGCAAATTACACTGGAATGAACACCAAGTCCCTTCCCTGTGTTTATGTTATAGCTTCCTCCTTATCTCTGCATATGCTGCACAAGTGACAGCTCCCAGATCTGGGGTAGCCCCCATCTCAAAATATTCTTTCTCACTGCTGTAGAGGATACGTGCTTGTGTGTTTTGTTCTTGTTTCTCGAGAAAGGATCTATTTATTGCCCATGTATTTGAAGTGTACATGCATATATTCAGGCAGGAGCCAATGTACATTCATTGATGAAACATAAATCCCACTCCACATAGTCTGTGGAAAACATCTGCAGATTTTAATTAAACTCATGCATTGCAACCAGGGCTAGAGCCAGAATCTTTTAAAGAGTAGTGAAAAAGCGGCAGAAGAAGTGTATGGCAAAGCTATAGCCTAACAAATCAAAATGCCCTAAGAGCCTGTACACAAAGTACATGCACAAGCAATTGCATTAGTACAGTCCAAATTGCACATGATGAAGAAAGTACTCGGGGTTTTTGAAGAACAGCATTTTCAGTCCTTTGCCAACGTGTTGTCTACAAATATCTCTATTTATTTTATGCACCTGCTATTTGGCATGGGATGCTCTACACAAATCATCTTGGCAAGAAAGGTAAAAAAAATAATAAAGGAAACAAGCTCAAGAAATAATACTGATCTCCAGTTAATCTTTAAGATTTTCACCAAACTAAATGGCAAAGTAAGGAAGCAGAGCACAATGTTTTAACTTCAGTGCTAGAATATGGATGCATGTAAAAGTGTACATTATTATTATAGAGAGCCTTGTGATCGTTCTCTGTGTTTCTCTTTGCAGCCATAAGATGAGGGGGTGATCACCAGTGGGAAATGAACAGTCACTGCGGTATCAGATTGGGCTGGAATCTGTCATACTTGGAAACCAGTGTGAATAGCGTGGTCTTACACCCAGAATAAGAAAGGAACATTAAAGTTCTGGTTGGGTAAAATGTTCCCCAGATAAGAATAAAGCAAGACCACTCAGTTCTTGGCATGTGTTTAAATGTATTTTGACACTTCATATAGCTTAAGGTTATATATCTCCTTAAAATTTTGCTGTTGTCTCTTCGTTTGTTTGGTTTTTTAAAAAAAAAAAAAGCACTAAAGTAAAAAAAAAATAGCTGGATATTTGTAAATTGCTCAGGACTCTCTCCAAATACTCAGCGACTTATTAGTGGTACTCTACAGTAAATTCTAAAAAAAAAAATCTAAAAAATACAGTAAAAAGTACATGCCAAGCCATGGTCCTTAGGAACTCAGTCCTTTGTAACATAGGGCCTTTGTTGTAAGTTATTCAGATGGAGGAGGCACAGCCCTTTCCAGAGTGCACCACACACAAACAAGCCCTAACACAATTTATTTTGCATCAATATATTAAATAACTTTTTACTGATACCAGATTTAAGCTAAGATAATATCTGTTAGTATGGGAAGAGGTTGTAATGGTTTAATCTAGAAAAATAATTATACTTGATTGAGGTACTGTTCTTTCAAAAGAGGTTAATTATATATTCCCTTTTATCCCCCCTCCAAAGTGACAAATTATAAAGTGAATTAATCAAAGCAGAAGTTAGGGTCACCTTGACACATACTTTTCTGTCAGCCTCGTTGATGTCAACAGATGTGTAAAGCAACTGCAGACCACCAGCTGATCCGCAGGGTAGGTCAGGGATGAGCATCGTACTCTAAATTCCCTGTATGGTGCTGGCTGTTACAGTCATAATTGGTCTTTGTGATCTTGACACACAAACAGACTTTCTAGTCAGGGCTAACTTTTCTTGTAAGGAAACCATAGTTTTAGCAACAGCGGTTGAGCGCTTGTCTCTTTATGTGCCTTTTGTGGCCATATTGCTTTGAGGCATTGGTGACCTTAGCTGCCTGAGATAAGGAACAAATTTCTCCAGTGAAGAAATTTGCAAATTTTACTTGGAAAGCTTACACCACTTGGGCACCAACAGGGCCATAATTTCACCTGGACTTGCCATTATTGACCCTTCTAGTGCTGTACAACCTTGATGTGTAGAAACAGTTAAAGTCAGGTTTTCTCCCCAGAATGCATGTGCATATGGCAAAACACACTTGGAACATTTCTTACATACATCTATTAACCTTTGACCACAAGCGAGGAACCGAAAACAAGCTAGAAAGGATCCCGACAAGTCTAGTATCTCCCCTGAGCCTAATCTTAGTATACTGAGCCCAGCCTAGTATCTCTCCTTAGCATTCTCACTACACCTAGTCCAGCCCTTTGGCAGAATTTCTAAGGATTTTCAGGAATACAGGATCAAGCTGTTGTCTGCAGCCTAGGGCCTTGTGCTGTCTCTCTCAGCTACTGTCATACATGAAATGATATCACAACCTTTTGAAACTTTTTCATGTCTTTTGGGAGATGCTTAGGTACTACCATAAAATGTTATAAAACTTACCTTTATTTGACAGGGACTTTGTTTTATACTGCTTATAGAAATATCTAGCTGTAAAAAATGTGTGGGACTCAACTCACCCACGTTTAACTGTCTGAAATTTAGTTCTTCTCATCTATAAGTATTTATTTCCCTCCATGGAAATAAAAGGGCAGGAAACAAAGAGTGATTAAGTAGAGCTGGTGTCTTGATTTCAGGCTGGGTACCCAACCAAATCCTCTTTGTCTAAAAAAGATTTCTCCAGCTGGGCAGGACTGTCACAATGTACTGCAGGTGTCTTTCCTTCTCCCATTGTCATTTTGAACTGGTAATTTTTTTCAAAGGTTTCATGTGTGTAGAAGGCTTAGAAATAGAGAGCGGTTCAGGGAATATAAAACAAGGGATTATCTAACTTCTACACTGTGCTTTGCTTCATGAAGGGGATGGAGGGAACGAGGGTCATCAGTGGAGCACAGATCCTCTTTGGGCTTCCACCCTTGTGCAAGAAAGAGATAAGTCTGGCATACAGGTTCACATCCTAACTATTTGATCAGTACAGGAAAGTGAACTAAGGACAACTTTTGCTTTATCTTGTCAGCATCTCCTGGACAACTTTGGAAACCAAAGTAACCAGGTTTCATGTACTTTGTTGTTCGAGAGCTGTTTACCCCAAACTGTGTGTGTCTGATTGAACAAACCCATAAAGCTGCGGCCACCATATAGGGACCACACGTAAATTACATTCTCTATTCCCAGCACGCAGGTTGAAAAAATAACTTCACTCTTTCTGGACAGGAAAAAAAGGAAATCCATCATTCATTAAAAAAGCTATCTGCTACGAATTACTCAGTTATAGATACCCTCCACAATATCTTTCCTTAATGGCAAATGTTTTAGAAGCAGAACCAGATTTTTTTTGAAAGTCTAGGAGGATAAAAAAAATATATAAAGTAACCTAATTTTAGAGCATCTAGGGAAATCCTTAGCCCTGAGTTGCCTGTCTCTGCTCTGCTGCAACTCAGATCTGTATATGTCTCCCTGAAGCTGACATCCAACCCCATGTCTCCAAAAACATGCAGCGCTGTCTTCCATGTTGACACTGTTTTATAACTGACTCGGGGATTAGGACTGATCCTCTGATGTTTTGGGTGAATGACTGAACTACTGGTTTATGCAAAGCCCGGCTGTATTCCCAAGCCATCCCACCCTGCCTCATTCCCTCTCACTTTCTGTCCCAGCTCATAAAAATATGTTCTCAGAGAAATTAAACTGGTCTGGGACCAAGATGGAAAAGCCAACCAGAAAGCAAGCCTGGCTCCCAGGACAGTGCACAGACCTGCTCACACCTTACTCCCACAGCAAAATTATCAAATTTCTCTGGCAGGCAAGTATTCGCTCCATCTGCAATTGTCTGAAATTCTGGTACTGGAGACATTTAATCAGCTGCATGCACTTACACATAGGTTAATAAAGGAGGACAGATGAAAAGCCACAATGTAAATCAATGGCAGAGTTTGAGTCATCTTTCTCACAGGAATGTTGGCCACGTCTTTGGGTAGGATGCAAGCAGGGAGATCCACCTTGGGTGCTCGTCTGGAAGTAAATCTCACTGCTTTAGGGTGAAAGGAGGAAAGCGGAGGGGAAAGGTCCTTCCCCTGCAATCCCACAGCTTTGCTTTGGGGGACAACTGTGAAAAACTGTCAAAAGTGTCCTGTCAAAATACCCAAGTCCTACATCCACAGCAGCCAAGGCATGTCTAACTGTACATATGAGAAGCTCTCTCATTCAAGTAAAAAAAAAAAAAGTTGTTTTTTTTTCCTAGGACAATGCAGATAAGGATGGGGTTTAGGTAGCAAAAGATTTAGAGAACTGTAAAGCATGAGGAAGTTACAGCCTGAAACTTTCTGACTTAGTCACCGTAGTAAATTGTATCTGAATGTTTTTTTCCCTTTTCCTCCAAATATTCAGTGTAGCACTTCCACTGGCAAAATTTATACATGCCATGCAAGCCAACAGAGGTGAGGGCAAACAGCAAAGCCCATCTATTCTCATAAGCTTGCATGGGACTGCTTGATATTTTGCTGCCTTTTGGCTGGGATGGCGTTTGGCTTTGCTGGTATCGAGTGAGGGACACTGCGAGCATTATTAACAGCCCCCAGTCACACAGACGCCTCTGAAGCAAAGGCGGTTCATGGTTCCACTATTGCTTATTTTATGGGAAGCTTGTTAATGCTTTTATTCATCGTGTACTTCAGGCCAAAGGATAAATGTACACTTGTTTATACGAAAAGTCAGTCTCTGTCTACAATAGCTTGTATTTCACACACACAGAGACACATACACACACACCAGAAAACAACGCAAATCTAGGCTCAGTGACAATAAAAAAAAAAAAATTAAAAAGAGCCCTTAATTTTGGAAATAATCCAAGAATTTCAAGCTGTGTTTCTCCATTCACTTCATCCTACCCAACTCACACAGAGCACAGCCCTACCAACTCTAGAACTCCGCCACAGGTGAAACCAGCCTGCCTGCCATGCTGCCCACATGGAAGCTGCCAGAACTGCACCTGCCCCTGGCAGAAGTAAGGCTGGCACCAGCTCAGCACCACCAAAACTCTGTATATTCCTCAGAGTGAAGACCCAAGTACTTTTCAAGGCTTTATTCATGGGAAAGGGCTTATCCTTCCTGTTGGCACTCCTCACCTACAGGTCTGGACTCTTTCATTAGTAGTAGGTGAGTTTGCCTCCTTAGGTGAGATGCTCAGACTTCCAAAATGTTTATTTGCTTTCTCTGATTTTTATTCCCCCAGTTTCAAACTTGCTCAGTGAAAATAATGGACAGAGATCTAAAATGGAATAAGTAATTGCCTGATAGCTCCTTGCTAACTCTTTAAAGTGCTGTGCAGCTGCTGATGTAATGTTTGTGCTGGCATCGCGGAGTGGAGCCCTGGGAATAAGGAATCTGATTTCAGAGAAACAAGAGCTAGCTTCAAAGAAGTGAGCAACTCTCCCCAGCTGATAGAACTTTTACTGAAGGAAAACAACAATGAAGTAAGAAACACACCAGCAATATCTCCTGTTACTCCTCTGCAATCCTTTTCAAAACTTTCTTCTCATTTATCTGATTATGCACTTCCATTTCTAAATTCTCCCTTGTGGGGTTTTACCTTTTCTGTTAGTTTAGGTGTTTGATTGTAGATTTCAGTGTGAGACCACATCACTTCAAAGCACATTATATTAGCTATTAAAGGCGGGGGGGGGGGGGGGGGGGGGGGGGTGAGGGGGGGGGGGTGGGGAACTCCTGTAATTGCAATATATCCTTGGAGGTCTCTCCAGAATGGGAAACCAATTTGAGGTCTATTAGATACAATTTTTTCTTTAATATAGATTAAAAGGGTATTATCCTGTAATAATGAGCTAGTCCAGTTTTTGTTCACTGGTGCTACAGTATTTAAATACTACAGCTAATCTAGTCTCATCGTATTTATCCAGGAATGAGCTGGCTGAAATAAACACTTTGGCCACCAAAGTATGTGCTTGGCATTTCAAGAAAAGGCTGAAAAACACAGGGTGCAAGAGGCTATGTGGAAAGCTTGTGTATTTTAAAATTTGCTTTTTCAAACAAAAAAGAGGAAAAGAAGCAATCTTTGCAGGCCCAACCCTCCTCTGGTTTCACCTAATACCAGTTTGGCAGCTTTCTTTAAAAGTAAGTCCAGATTCTCACAGCTGCAGATCTAGTCACTTCTACGGTGAAAATTCCTGGGCTGAACAAAATCAATATACCTACACCAGTTATGTCATTCCAATTTACACCAGCCAAAGCACTGTTTATGAGCAGACCTCCCAATCCACATTATTGACGTGCAATAACAACTCTGCCTTTCACTTATGGAAGATTTTTCTTTTTTCTCTTAAGTTTCCAAGCACAATTTCCTGACACTAATAGGTTGGGATATTTCCGTGGGAAGGCTCTGTGAAAGTTGTTCTTTGAGCAGGGAGAGAGCAGCACCGGTTTGTTTAGTTATTCTGAGTGTATGATGGATGAAATGTCAGAAATAATTCCACAGGCTGCTGATGCCTAATCCCAGAGGACAAATGCCTGCATTTGAAATCCCACTGCAGGTTTAATTTGCCCAGATGACACCCCGTTGCAACACCTTTTGTTACTTTTGCAAACAGTAATGAAGTAATGCTGACAAATTGTAAACCAAAAGCAAAAGGACTATGGAATTATTAAATATCACCCACAACTAAATTTAGCTGGTAAATTTGTATGGTGGAAAGAGTTTTCAGTAGGAAATACCTTCTCAACTCCCCATCACTTGAGACACTGAACATCTTTGGACTGCAAAAACTTTGGTGGTACCTGAGGGCACGAGGACACCTGGGAGCCCAGTCGATGCTTAACAAAGCATGGTGGATGTAAAGATGGTGGGCTTGTTTCTCTGAATTTGGAGCATGTGAGACAGTGGCACAGGCAGCAAGGCGAGAACTTTTTACACTTTCACAGCAGTAATACAATACATTCAACACAAACCAGAAAATCAGGTGGTCTTCTCACTCCTAGGGGTGTGGAAGGGCTGGAAGGGCAGCCTTCCTCAGGGATGAGAAGGCATAGCTGGCCAGAGGGACAAGCAAAAAGAGATCAGAGGAGAAAACACTGTCTATATTCAAAGGCAATTCTGATTCTACATTTACTACAGACAGTAAATAACAATTGACTTAATATAATCTAAGAGTTAGTCTTCACTTAACTTCTATGGCCTTGCAGACGCTAAAACCCACATTATACAGCTTTGACAATTATTTTAAGATCTGCCTATCCTTATTTATTTTGCCATAACTGAGTCCAGGGGAAGGAAGAAGAACCCAACCCTCATTTTCAGAAACGTTCGCTGATTATCCAAACATCAGTGTGCACCTATAACTCACTGGGTGGGAAAAGTTTTAGCCTCAGCCTGCACGAAATGCACATGTGGAGAATTTGGTAGCCATCCATTTCTCTCCCTGCATTATTGGTATACAACTATTCTGTAAAGACCTTTTCTGTCAGTTTGCTCCAACTGCAAGTAAGAGTACACTTAAAGTGGGAAATCGGACCCTCACTGTGGATTGACTCTTATGGAAAGAGCTCCAACATTTCGCTCCAAGCTGGGTGGTCAGATTGTGCTTCTCGCCGTCTTTATTTACCAGGACTGAATGTTACTTACAGTGTAAAAATGCCAATTTAAGAGGTATACAAATATATAAGTTCGTAAAATCACTATTCCATGTAAGCAATGTAACAGCTGCTTTCCTGGAACAGCAGTAATGCAGAAGAGTGCATTATATTTTAGGTGCCATCTTTTTTTTTTTTCTTTTTTCTGTAGGGGTGCTGCATAAAGATCTTGGATAAGAAGAAAGGTACTTCACAAGGTCCGCGACTAGACAGAAGTTGGTACACAGGATTCATTTGGTATTAAGAGGCAAGCTATTCTGTAAATGGGTTTGAGATAGTATTCTACCCACTGTAGCTTATGGATATTTTCATTATGCATATAGATGTCTAATCCTTTTTGAATCCTACTAATCTCTTGGCCTAAGTTATACCTAGTAGAAATGAGTTCAACAGGTTAATTGCAGCCTTTGTTTAAAAAAGAAAAAGAAAAGGAGAAAAAAAAAGCTTCCTTTGATTACATTTCCCCACCCCCCACCCCCTTCTGCTTCATTAAACTTTGTTTCTGGAGTGGATAAACAGAAGAACCTGTTTTACCTTCTCAGTACGATTAATTATCTCAAACAGTGCCAGTATGTTTCTCCTTACTCATTTCTGTTAATTGAATAGTCCCAATCTTCAATTTCATTTCATAGGAAAATGTGCGCATTTTATACATTTTTGCAAGGCACAGTCCATGTCATGCAGGTCAGCAGAAGGCAGCGAAACCACACCACTCTGTCATCCCACTCCCAGGACTGTGTATGCTTACATGAGACAGTCTTTAAATAAAAGACAGAAACGATCCTGGGAGCAGAGCATGGAACAGAAAGGATGCCCTGAGCCCTGAAGCCATGCTCCCTTTCATCTTTGCTCACTGGCCCAGCGAATCCTGAATCCTCCCCTTGACCACAGCCATTCCTCTGAAGGGTGGGAAACATTGGGCTTGAGCTGCCCGAGGCAGAAGGGGAAATCGGACCCACGTGTCCCCCTTCCTCTGTGCTGCTCTGACAATAAGGCTATTGCATTACGAGAAAGGGGCAGGCACTATCACTTTCTATCTCCTCTTCCCAAAGTATTTTAACAGAAAACAGTGATTCCTTTCTCAGCTCATTGAGAAACAAAGGAAAAAGAATGCAAGACCCACACTCATGAGGATGTTTGGCTACCAAGCGAATAGATGCTTCTGTCAGCTGTTTTGAATGCATTTTGAGGTGCTGGGTAGGAAACACAGGCTGCTCATTCAGCATTTCGGATTGCACACTTGGAGACACCTACCGCAAGATCAGCCTTGGAGACACTTCAACCCAGGCTCGCCTTGGTGTCCGCAGGAGCCAGCAACCCAGAGACTGCCTTTCTTACACACCTGACAGGCTGAACAGACTCCTGGCCACCCTGGTCCTCTTCAGCAGTGGTAGAGGCAGTCTAGACTGCCAAATATTTATAAGAATGAAATTAGGTAAAATCCCACAGTTCTGCAGGTTTCAGGGCTGTAGAGAAAACCAAAGCCTCAAAATCAGATTTGAGACCCTCGCAAGGAAATACAGACCTGACTTTCCATTTTTCTATTATTGTTTTTGTGTAATTTGGGTGACACCAACATGGGTTTTAATCTGAGCATTTCCTGCTCACACTGGAGCCTCTGTAGCTGGCTTGGCCTGACTATCTTGCACTTTAGCAGGAAAGAGGAGACACTTGTTTCATATATTTGGCATGCAGAGTTCAGCTGTAAACATTTGTAATTCTTCACTACTTATTGCTAAACGTTATGGCACATGTTTTACCGGATCGATGGCTTCTCAGTGATACAGCTCCCATTACGTCATTCTTTGCTGCTGATATCATCAGCCATGACAGCAATTTCACTGAGAACATACAACAAAAGTGACAGGAACTTCTCAAACCTTATCAAAACACTGCTACACCAAGCAAGGTAACACATCTCTGGCAGTGGCTATTAACCAGTGTTTTGGATGACCCAAAGCTATTTCCAAAACATCTCCCTTACAAGCATAGCTCTAAGAATAACAAGAGAATTGGCTTTAGCTGAGTATTTATTCAGCTTTGTTGAGTTTTGCTAAATTCAAATTCCCTTTTATTTATGCGTTTAGTTGGACTTAGTGTGTGTATAAAGGAGTTAACTCGTCTGTGTCCTCACCTACCTGGGAAGACCAAGACCAAAAGGCACTTTGACGTCCCGTTGGAGGAGCTGCCTTGTGACACCGTGGTAGTAGGTTTACCTTGGTGCCTGCAGTTGATACTGCAAGCTGGGCAGGCAATGCTGAAGGCTGCAGGCTGCTCCTCTTTGTCAGTTCTAAAGCATGTTGGTCTTGGGATCTGTGTAAAAATCTGTGAATCATGGTCTTCGTTGCTCTGCTTGAAAAGCAAAATAGAGGTTTGTTGTTCAGTGAAGAAGTTGTTGATCATAAGTTCAATGTTTATACACTAAACATCTCAATTGCCCCTCTTTTTTTTTCCAGTGACTTTTTTCCACAAGGTGGAATTCCTTTCATAGCAATGACTGTCGATGAGACACGTTACAAGAAAAGATGTGAGGAAATAAGTGTTAGACAGTTTGTTCTCGGCTTGCAGTGGTGTGTAAACTCCCACAGCTCCTGTATCTTCAAAGTGCCTTGCAAATGCTAAATAACTATCACCCTTATCCCCACCTCACAAAGGCACATCACTTAAGGCTTTAGCTACAAGCAGGCATGGTTTAAAATGCCTGGTGCTGTGGTCTGAAGCCCAGCTACACCAAGGATCTCACAGAACAAGCTCTGGAGAAGCTGCTTCAGGGCTGGTAGCAGCAGATGACTCTCAAGCATCTCCCTCATGGGGAGCAAAGAGCTGTGGACCATCTTGAAAGCACCACCAGCACGTGTGCCAGACCAAGGAATGCTGCTTGTGGAGCACTTGAAACCCATCCTTGCACTCAGATCATAATGTTTTCATGAAAACTGTGTCCAAAATATCACTGGTGGTTTAATTTAACAAGTTCCAGCACTTTCCAATGGTGCCATGTCTATGAATTACAGCATTAGTACTGCAACCATTACTTGCAAAGTTTACAAACACGTTATCTTTATTCTTCTCATAATTACCCGCAAGTCTCAACTATCCTGGAGAACATAATCTACCAGAGTACTTCCTAATGGGAGATGTGTGCCAGAAAGGAAAACGTTTCTGTAGCTGCAGAGAGCTGTGCTTTTCTGTGAAGAAGACCATGATGGCAAATTAATCCTTTGAGTACCCCTGACATAACACACAGATCCAGCAGAGCAAATAAATTTCATGTAGCTGACAATCGCTGCATTAGAGACCTCAGCCTTAGCTGTTGGGGCCCCTTTCTGCTGACGACCATAAAGAACCAGGTCAGACAGGGAACCTGTGGGCAACTTGGAGGAGGAATAACCACGTGCCCCTGGGTTCATCTGGAGCAGCTGAGCTCCTCCAGTCACCCTTGGGAAGCACTATATATCTTCAAGGGACTGTTAATGAGGCATTTTGGACCCCCTAAGGACCCATAAAGTCAAAATATGCTGTTCAGTCACCCCACTAAAGGCACAGGTTAGCTTAACCCAAAAACTGGAGTCAAATTCTTTTGTGTTCCAGCCCTGATCTACTTAATTTCTTTGCACTGAAAAATGAACTAGAAAGAGATGCAAATTTTTATGACGCTAAGCATTTCCTTCACTTTCATAATATGCACTATGTGCTACTACTCAATACGACTGCGACATATGCTGTTAGGTGGGCCCATTAATTACGGTATCTCACTAGACCTTTAAAATGAAAGCTGCTGCCTCTGGTGGTTTAGGTGGTACAGAGATATATAACCTTCTAAAATATCTACAGTAGCCCCAAGTTAACAGCCAGTATTTTTTAATCCTTTTAGTTATATTAATAACCCATTTTTTTCTGGAATGGAGTTTGCCAATATAATTTGCAATTATTACTTTGCATAATAAATTCATCATTTTGAGCTCCTGACTCCGAAAAGCAAATCACTCTGAATATATGATCTGAGGGAAATGAAATTGTTTGTGTGTTTCACCCAGATATACACAAAATATTCCTCCTCCTGGGGTGGAAGGGAAGGGTGGGATAGATTTTAATAAGACAGAAGAAGAATCGAGACGATTTTTGTAATAAAATCCTGCCTAAGCCAAGCTCTCGCAGTAACAAATCCCCTGGCAGGAGGCCTGTCGGTGGACCGTGTCCAAGACCTCAGCCTGAACAGCAGCCAGGGGCTCTGCCGAACAAGCCCAAGGTGGCTTATCACCTTTCCCCTCCGACTCCTCACCCCGCTCGGACAGCTCGGGGCCCGGGTGATTCCCCCCCTGCTTACAAACAGCCTCTTTATTCCTCGGGAGGCTGCTTTGAAGGACACATCCAGGTCATCTAACCCCATCTTGTCACTCTTCCTGCACGCAAGCCAAAAAGCAGGAACGTTAGACTGGCTGGCAGTGTCACCAGGTTGCTAAACTCTCAGCCCACACCTAATTCACCACCTACCGTAAACCCTGTCTCGAGTTTTAGTGTGTAAAGGTGTATTAAAGCCACCGCTGCTAAGAGTCTTGCACTCACTGGCTTTGCGGTACGTAATGGTGGATGTGGGCTCTGTTTACCTCAGCCTCACAAGTTAATTTTGGTGGCTGCGTTTCCCTTTATTCTTCCTGAGGTTTAAAACTGCACCGGCAGCTTCGTGCACATTCTTTCCCTTATTAGTTCAGTTCCCAGGCTGACATTTTTGTCTCTGCTATAATATTCATTTAAGCTAACAACTTAACTTGCCGGGCTGCTCATTTGAGTCAATAGTCATGAGGGTTTGCCGAGAATGCTAGCCAGGAGGCAATTGCTTGATGGTGTTTTGTCGCTGCTGTTGTTTCAGAAAAAGAATATAATAATAATTAGAAACAGTGAGTCAGTGCGGGTGCTCTCGTGGTCAGATACCATTTCTTTCATGTTAACTCAAAACCACACAACGACTTGTACAGTTTATCAACGGATTCTGCGAGTTGTATCCTGCACCAATTTGCAGGTCATGTTATTTCATTTACTTAACTGCTGTTACGTGGAGTGAGAATTGGTGAACAATTTGACCTTTTTAGCTCTATAAGCATTTCACAAGGAACCTCAGAAATCCTTCCTACTCCTGTCCTAATTCCGTCTCTTATTAAATATTCGTATTCAGGTTTGTAATCTCACTTGATAAAATTATTCATGTGCCTTTTCTTCCCATTGATATTTTGGCACAGCAAATGGGCAGATCAGAGTACAACAGTAAGATCCTGAGTTGTACACAATGTTCATCTGCCTCTGTGCAGACCAACGACTGCATGTGAATACAGTATTCACTAAGTGCATGAAGAAATATTTTTATTAGGCTTTTTTTTTGTGAGGCACAATGGACTACAGTCGATTTTTCTTTTTCCTTTTTTTTTTCTTTCCTTAAGAAATAAGACTGCCACTTCCATATGTGATATTAAAAAGCTGCTACCCCCGTATCTTTTACTTCTGTAGTCAATGCTGAGATCTCAGCCAAGGGCACAGCCTAGGCATTTGCATGTCAAGATGAAAATAATCCATTTTGATCCTCTATAGAAACCGTGGTAATAGTGGAAGAAGCTCAGAAAACATTACCCATCTCTCTGTGCCATGGGAGTCTTCAGGGAATAGCATTCCAGAGAGGGGTGTGATGCTGCAGTGCAGCGCTGCCTGAAATGCTGGGAAGAGCACAAAGAGGAATTCAGACACAACAGAAGTTATCCTGACAAAAATTGCATCTATGCTGATGGGAAGGGGGAAGAAAAAAAAAAAAATAAAGACAGAAAAAGAACGCTGAAATAAAGGCTGGCTTCATCCCATCTAGTGGTAGCACTTAACTGAGATGTCTAAATTCAGAGTGTTTGAAATGTCTAAACTAGGGATGTTGTGACCATAGTTACTCAGTGAGGAGAGGGAAGATCCTGAGATATTTATTAACAGTAGGTGGGTTGAATTAGAACCAAGATGGATTGGGCAGATACTGAAAGGATCAATTTATATGAAGATTTGCAGCTGGACACGTGGCCACCAGATACATGTTTTCTAAATGTGCTAGGTAGCTGGGGCTGACCTGGCTGGGGGACCTGGCTGCTCAGATCAAGCAGTGTATGCCTGTATGCCATAATACACTTTTTTGCTCTGGAGACAGATGTGTTTCACCATCCAGAAAGCCTTTGGAGAGTGAGGAGGATCGTGGCCCCCACTGAAGGCCAGCAGAGCTCCTTCCAGAGCAGAAGGGCACAGCCAGCCTGCCAGAGGCATCACCCAAGCACGACCGGCAGGGCTGCTCTGGGAGCTGCTTTGGGTGGTGGGCTGTGGGGACCACCACGTGCCTTGTCTCCATCCATGTCCTCACCTATGGATATCCTTTTTCCTCTTTGGAGCTGGAAGAGTAACTTCACCTTCACCTAGGATGTCTTGCTGCAAATGTTGGCTGAGCCAGGCTGAAAGGACAACCACACTTCGAACCTGCAGGACTCCCCTGAGCCAGTTCCCCCCAGGGCTTTCCTCAAGACTCAACATCAGCTCCAGGCTCCGGTCTTCAGAGCCACAGCCCTTAACCGATGTTGACTTAAAACTCTTTATAAGTCATGGGTACAGCTTGTGAAGTCCAAACATATGCAAAGACCAAGTTATAGGAACCCATAAAGCAAAGCAGTGAGGAGAGGCACAGCAATCACGCAAAGTCCAACCCTCATTTTGTACTGCCTTGTGTCTCCTCAGACCACCAGCCTCTCCAGCCGAGGCCCCGCTATGCTTACACATCTGCAAACGTCAACAATCCTGATTTTAAACTTGGCCTTTAGAATATCCATAAAGTGCTGGAGGAAATGCTCCCACACAACTTGCTCCCACACAAACATTCAGCATGCAATGCAGCATGCTCCTTCCTCTTTTTCAATTCCTGAGGAAACAAAAAGTCTTGCTGGACCAAAAAGAAAGAAAAAGGAAGAAGAGGCCTGGAACTGGAAAAAGCAAATAACATGAAATAAAAATCATGGAAGATAATGTGCAAGAAATCCACAGACTTAGGAAGAAATCTGTTACAGACTAATTTTTAAGTAGAAAAGTATTTGTGTGTATTAATGGGGTAACTACACCAACGGACAGATACTGGGATTTATGTTTTCGTGGCTCTTCAGTTGTAATCCCCCTCATTTTAAATGTGCTCTTTATTTATTGCTAGAACCATCAGAGCAAGCATACCTAATCTGTAGGACTGCAATACAGGATCCAGGAAAATTACTGTCTCTCTTTTTGTCTCTGTTAGTCCTGAAGGAATCCTCCTACCAAACTCTCATTTCTTTTCTTATCCTTCTCCAGAGCAGAACTGCTCCCATGTTCTTCTTCCCCAGCTCACCTGAGAATTATCCAGGGTCCTAAGTGTTAAGATTGAGATTTTTCTGCAGCAAAATCCTGTTTAAATCTCCTGGATATTTGGTAGGAGGCAAAGATTCAAAATCTGCAAAAATAATATGTGCTAAAATTTGCGGAAGGAATAAAATTAATGCATATGCCATGGCACTACCCTGTACTACTTCCCATCTGGGAGGAAAGAAATAGGCATTTCAGCTTAATAATATGCATGGTTCTCCCATTAGGTTCCAGAATCTCTTAATGTAGATACACATCATTTTCTGGATATAAACAAACCACTTGAAGTATTATTTATACTCAAGGCTAGAATGATTGCCATGAGAATAATTGTGTAAAGGCTGGAATAGGAAAACAAAATTAACATTGCTGAATGGTATTCAGGCCTCAGTGATTTGGCAAACTTAGCAAAGATCACATGTCAGTTAAATGACAGATATGAGCCGTTGCAAAAAATATAGTGGTATTTCTTGAAAATATCTGATAGAGTAAAGGTTAATGTTATTAACATTCTGCTTGGTATGTAGTTGGTGTGAATGCAATATGTTCTTTATGATTTCTGTTTTCAAATATCAATGATACTTGATTTTTTTATTAATAGTGTGTAAGGATGTATTGGGTTTTTTTCTTTGTAAAAATAATTAAAGCTGTTAAGCTTGGAAGAAAAAGATCTAAACAGATTAAATCCCAACCTACATAGCCGAGCCTACAAAACCAGTGCTTCCACCAGTCATTACAGTATTTTGTTCTTCTTGGTTAAATTCAGATTCACTTGCTTTTCTTTCTGGGATTTGAGAGTGGCTTTTTTGCAGTCGGCCTCTCCCCAGCTTCATTGGGACATATGATGTTTTAGGTAGCTTAAGTTCTCTCCATTCGCTTTCCCATCTTTCTTCTCCCTAGTCCCAGTGCCACAGGCTCTGGTTTCCTCTCACGTCCCCAGCTGGGAACGCAAAGGGTGCTGTCAATTCCGTAAGTTCTGATGACTCCAGAAACTCCTTCAATGTGCGAGTGTCTCCTGTCACTCATACAGAGTTTAAGGAACACAAGTAAAAATGTCTTGCCTGTTTTCCAGGTACGATAGAGCTACGCTGCTGTTACGAGAGGAGGCGAGCTGGGAACATCACACGTAAAGCCCTCTGCATGGTGAGGAATGGGGAGGTGGACATCATCAAGAAGGTGGTCACCAGAAAAGCTGCAATAATCAACCCCCAGGGAACATTTCAGAGCACCAGGAAATAACCTAGCAAAATTAATACTATGCTGACAGCTAGTGAATTACAAACGCACACAAGGACAGCGGAGCCGTGCTGGGAAGGCCCACACCCCACATCCTAAACCAGATGCACCAAACCATTGCCCCCTCAGAGCTGCTCCTTGCATGGCTTCAGACGATCATCCCCATGTCCCTGTGGGACACAGGCGTGCTGGGGGCTGATCTGGTGTGCTTGAGCACATCAGGGGTGCAACACTGTCAGACACCATAAAATGTGAGCAGGCTGTTCCATCTCCTTTTCCACGTTGCACACCTTTGCCCTCCAACCAACAATGTGTGTTTTGTTGATCTGTAACTTTTAACTCCTTTTTACATCTCATGTTTAACCACATTACACTGAATGCCCTGGCATACCAATTCCGAGAAAGACAGGAACGTGGCCTAAAGGTAAGTGAATTTTCTATTTGAACCGTTCGTTCACTTTTTGACCCACCACCTCCTCCATTCTGACCGATCTCTTAATCCACTTGATTTTAAAACTGCGCGGGGTTTGATTTTACCCTTTGCTCACCCTTTAAATCTCATTTCTTATCCCCTAAATCAATTAACACAGCTTAGTTAAAATTGTTACAAACATCTTTTTTGGGATTATCCTCTTAATCATAATTTTAAAATTAATGGAATATTCAATAATCTGTACTCATGATATAATCAGAAATTTAAAAAAAAAAATCCTGTGAAAGCCATTTAATAATATTCTAAACTACTCAGCATTTAATTAAGGTTATTAGAAGATTAGAAATGAGATAGAAAGATGAATAAGGAATAAATCTGAAGTCTGTAACCACTGTTTCTAAAATGAATGACCACATTAAGGTCTTCCAAACACTAAAGTGGTAATACATCTTTTCTCCCACAAGATCCTGCTTTAGAAACATACTTTTGTGTTTGGGAGGGGATTAAAATCTTTGAAATTGTTCTATAAATAATGTGAACCCACTGAGTATCAGCCTGTCCCTTCACCAGAGCCAAAATAAGTACCCAAACACCAGGATGACCTCCCTAACCAGAGGAAAAATCCTCTCCTCCCTGCAAAGCTGGGAGCTGCGCCGAGGCTGTTGCTCAGAACACGGTGTGGGAAGATGCACAGCGTACCAGCGGGCATTGTGTCCCCTGTCCCTCAGAGCTGGCTGTGTATGGTGTGCCCACCCTGTCCCCAGCCCCTGCCAGCCTGGTGGCAGCTGGCTCTGCTGGCCAGGACACACTCGTCCGGAGACCACCACGCTCAGGGAACCCAGACCAGCAGCCCTGCCTACATCTGATGTGCAGATGCGAGGCATAAATGCTGTTTATAGTGGTTTTCACCTCGGACACTCGCACAGATTTTGAGCAGCCTCAGTCTGGTCTCTTTCTTTTTTTTTTTTTTTTCCAATTTTATTTCCCTGTAGCCATTCGAAGGTGAAATGCACCTCACACTAAACCTTTTCTAGGGGGATTTGGGATCTGATTGTGCATTTGTTCTACAAATAACTCCCACCCCAGCCTGCCAGTCATTCCCCTTGCATAATTTCCACAAAAGCCTGAGGGAGTTTTTCATGCAAGAGGATTTGAGGGTCAAGCACACTTTAGAAGAGATTCATTTTACTTTTTTCTTTTTTTTTTTTTTCCCCCCCAAAGTAAACTTAAACAGCTTTAAAACTCTTCGGCATTCCCAAGCTGAGATCTGAGCCAGGCACAAAAGGGCAAATTGTGTCCCAGGGTTTAGGTGTCTGAGGCTCATTTTCTGCAAGGGAAGGGACCGCTAGCTGCTCTTTGCCCCAGAGCCAAATTTTCACGGAGGTCAGCATGCACGGACTGAGGGTATAAGGCCCTTAAAATAATTTCAGCAAAGTCAAATACTCGAAAGCTATGTCATCACAGCAGATTGCACTCTGAGAATAGCAGGAAGGAATTACATTGCACACTGTTAAAATGTTAGCAACCACATTTCATTTTTGAAAAGGCAATTTATTTGTCCTGAAATAAAGAGTTGATTATATCTCTTATTACTGTTACAAGAACTTGATATATCACAAAGTGGAAGAGTTACAACATGTACCAACTCTCAACCAGGAAAAATGAACCTGATTCATAATTCACTTTGAGAATGTCTAGTTAGTCAATCAAGTGATTTGTAATCATAAAGGCTGCCAGGAATTGAATGAATAATGGACCGTACTAAAATCCTCAGATTTTCTAGTATTCTTATTTCATTATATGACTTTTATTGCTATTTCTGATAGTTGTCTCTCTTTCACCAGAACAAATTAAACTATTCATATTTACTGGAAGGAATATATTTGACTGTTTAATGCGCATAATGAATACGCAAATGGAGTGACCACCCTATATAACAGCCAAACGTGAGGCTTTTCTCCACAGAAGCTAAACCTTTAGGATGTGAAGCTTGGATAGAAACAGCCTTTCCCTTTCCCCTGCTCTGTTTTTCCTCTTGAAAGGATTTTGGGGGTAATCAATCCTAGCATACATCATATTGTTACAGTACATTTTCTCGAGTTGTTTTATAACTATGGAAATGACATAATTCATATAGCATGGCATCTGTTAAAGAGCAATTGCTTTACCCTCTTTCTGTAGCTGAGAAGCATCTTTACATTGTATGATTATCTAATAAGATGTGACCTCCAGCTCTGTATTTTTAAAATAACCTGGCAGAATCAGATGGATAGTTCTAGACAGAGCTGGAAACAAGAAACGGACACCCTAAATATGAAATTGTGCAGAAGTTGTAGCTTACTATGTGTTAATTACATTCAAAAGTGCAGATTCCTAATGTTTAGTTCCTTTTCCAGGCTTTTGCTGCAAAACCAAACTTTTGAACTAGTTGAACGCAGCTAGCTTTACACAGAAAGTCCCTTGACTGCAGATTTCTCTTACATTGGAATTTTAACTCATTGTTTGCTATACAACTTATTGTTATCCCATGCATTCCTAAATATACGTTTCTGATATCCTGACAGCTGAATCAGACAATGTTGTCATTTTTAAACAATTGACGCACCCACACCGTGAGTTACTTTATTCTTGGCGTTTCCCCCTACCTACAGAGCAGGTCTATTGACAGATTCCTGCCTCTTGTTCTCATTTACCTTTATACTGGTGTAATTCTCTTTTTTACATGGTGGGGGGCATGTGTGACAAAGGAAGAACTGTTAAGTGATAAAATTAGAATTATAATTTTATATATATATATATATATATGATATTTTAGCCAGAAGGACATAAAGGATTTTACTGGCCCTTTATTTGCTATGCAGATGTGAAGTTCAGCCTTTCCTAGTAAAAACAAAGTTTATTTCTTCATTAAAAACTTGGGACGTGGATGAGGCTTCACCTAGCAGTGAAGCACAACCAGTCCGGGACCAGAACATGGCAATGGGAAAACAGTTATTTCAGGAGGCTTTGGATCAAGCTCGCAAATAAGCCTGAATTTAGAAAAACAGGATGTAGTTAGCCAAACTGGAATATAGCCAGGACACTGCTCCTACTGTTGTAGGCATTCTCATGCTATTTTATAGTGATCACAAGGTATCAGCGGCTGCTTTTTACACCTTCTCTAAAGCTGTTGTCATTTCAAAGAGACAATGTCAAATCAGATGTAAACTACAACTGAAGTTGTAGTTGCAAAACTCACGTCTCGGGACATTTTTTACTTCCAGTAAAAACACAGCATTCTGAACTTAAATCTGTGGAAATGCTCATAGCCCAGACAGGGTGCCATCGTGTCAGCAGATGAGAAAGGAAATTTGAGAACTGAAACGGCAAAATTGAGGAGATAATTTTGTCTGTGTTAATGAAGCTGAGAAAAATTACAAAAAGCGTAATAAAATGCTGAGATACTTTTGTCTTTATTATTCAAATGCTAGGGAAAATCTCAAAAACATCACCTAGAAGATAAAACAGTTTTTATAGAGAAGTACCACAGTTAGTTTTAATGCTATTTCTCCCTCTTAATGTCCTTTAGAAAAAATGGCTTGGAACACACAAAAAATAAAATACTCAAGGTCAAAATGTAGCATCAGTCCAGTACACAGTGTCAACTGGATGTACATACTTTTTCCAACTAAAGTCACTGTCAGAGTTTCTGGCTGAAGGAGGACCACAGCTGTTGGTCAGCAAAGTTCATGTTCAGCTCTCTAGGAAAGGATGTCCAACAGGGATCATCTTCCAGTCACAAGCTCATGCACATGCATATGTAATGGCTGTCTTGTTAAAAATCAGTGGGTTTGGGGATGGGACCTCCACGCTTGCCTTCCACAGCCAGAATATCCACCAGCACACACACACAGTTTACTAGTGACGGTCTTGTTGGTATACTAGAATACAGTACAGCTGAAAAGCCACTTAGAGCCAGAACTGTATTTCTTCAACGTTGTTTAACACAGTGCAAGCTGAAAAGAAATGGTTGGTGCAGCTAATTTTAATAGTTATATAAAGTACTGGAACTATGTGGATCCTACCATTTTTAATGCATTCCCTGTGATCATAGTAATGAGGCACTGGTGTGGTAAGCCACGTATCCACTCAGAAAAAATGAAGGATCAATACAGCAATGGCTGTAAAATCTGAAGTAAGAAATCCCTGCTCATTCATTTGGTGTTTTCATTCATGCCCTTTGTGGACAAGCAGAAATTCATTATTCATTGATACTAAACTAACTAAACAAACAGATTTAACTATGCTATACTTCCCATGTTTTTGTAAATTGCAGAACTTTGATCTTCGATACAGCAACACATACAGCAAGGAGGTGAATTTTACTGCTGCTGGTATAAAAGCCCCATAATAGCAGAGGTTAATGGGTGGGCAAGAGACCATACTTCCTTTCCAAATACTGTTCAGAAGTGTGTGAGTGTTAACCACTTGAATGCCATTTCATACTTTAAGTAACCTCAAATTTCTGGGTGTATTAAAACCCAAGAAATTCCTGGGAAAGTTGCAATTAACCCTCAGTGGACTTTCAAGACACCCACAAAATGCAAGCTCTTTCTTGTCCTTGTCTGCCTCAATGCAAAAATCAAATTACTTGCCAGCAGAACGCGTTTCCAGAGAAGTGATGGTGCCTAGTTTTTGAGTATTTTAGTGTAGCAATTTTTTTCTAACCCTTCATCTGGCCATTTGAGCTAAATGACTTAAAGGTGGATTGGGAGCAACAGGACTGATGCCCTCCAGCTCCTCACCTCCTGCTTCCATGTACCCAGCAGCTCCCTGCCTACCCATGCACACAGCTATGAATGCATGGCCCTCAGTAATGAAAAAAAAAAATTCTACTCCCTGCTGCTGAACACACGAAAAATAAACTGTGTCAGAGGTCTGACTGAATGTTTACCTTTCCAGTCAGGATCTTCCCTTTAATACTATCCAGAAGTTGGGCCCAGGGCCCAGTAATTGTCTTACACAAAATATATAAAGAGATGGATACAGGCTTAGCAAGACATAAATCTCCGTTGTGCCCATCAGAGGAGACTTCTTTGTTTCTCTTCCCTGTGGGTTTGTTTTTCCCTATACCTGTCGATTCGAGCTGACCAAAGCCAATATTTGCATCTTCCAGAACTGCAGGGTTTCACCACTGCAGTAGCTAAGAGCAAAGTCCAAGACCCTCACAATTTGTCAGCAAGCACTATTAAATACCTTGATATAACCTGACTGAAAAAAATCTAAAACAGCTGCTCTCGCCTTTGTCTTGCCTCCCTTATTAATATGAACTCAAAGTGGTGGATAATATTTCAGGATTGCTCCAGCAAAGCGTTTTGATGCTCCCCTATTTAAAGAGCTGATGAAATTTATATATTACTCTGAAACATTCTTCTGCCAAATCAGCATTTTCTTTGGAAACTGCCCCGTAGGATAACTTTTGGCCAGTTCACAGCTTGGTCAGTTACCAGTACAGACTCTGCACCACCACATACGCTGGCAGCTCCTTCTGTTGAAAGTCGGAGAGCAGATTCTGGGAATCAGGTGGCTCCAGCATGAGCTTTTGGGTCAGGTAACTTACCACCAGAAATGTCCTTTGAGTAAAAACCTCAACCCTGTAAAGGACACCGAGCAGAGCTGGTGCCTGCAGCCCCTTTGCAAGGACCACCAGCCTGCCCAGCCCCTTAGCCCTGCCGTACGTGTGCCGGCCACGACAACATTCAGCGCAGCTGCTGGGGCTGCAAGTTTATCCTGGTCTTTAGCCTCCAACCCCTTCAAGACAAGCCCGCAATCGTGTCTCTGGCATGTCACTAGCTGCCTTCCCTGCCAGGTACCACTCAGGAGCTGGGTTTTGGCCACTTAAGGAGCATTTGGCTTGGCTGTTGCAAGCAGCAGTTCAGCTACTGCCTCTGCCCAGGGGACTGGGGTCCACTTTGCCCACTCCCTGTTCTTGCAAGACCCTCCTCCCCAGTCACAGGTGTCCCAAAGGGACATTGAACCAAAGCAAAGCCAGGCTGGACACGGCTTGGTGCAACCTGGGCTAGTGGAAGGTGCCCCTGCCCATGGCCAAGGGGTGGACTAGATGGTCTTCAAGGTCCTTTCCAATCCAAACCATTCTATGATTCTATGATTTTTAGTAGTGTGTGGCTCTGTTCTGTTCCATGTGCTAGCAAGGACTGTGTACAACCATCTGTAAGGGACACATTTGCCTGCAAACTCATCTCAGGTAGCTCATCATTTCAGCACATGCCCTAGCCATACCAGGCTTGTGTAAAAAGGCACTGGCTTCATCTCATTGCCTGTTCTCTCTCCATTCAACTGCCCTCATCAGGCACCTAGCTCTGTATGGGCCACCACGGGCCACACCACTGGTCAGTGTGCCCTTTGGGATACGCTGCAAGGCACGCAGGCTCCAACTGAGCATGTTCTGGGGCATGCACCTCCTTCCTTCCTTCCCTCAGGGAGCCTGGGAGCCCACAGCACAGTCATTTCTCCTACCATCAAGGGCTGGAAAATTCAATATTTGACATCTAAATATTTGTGTGGATCAGACTCCAAGAAACCATTAATGTTTAATATACAGGCTTAAAAAATAAGCATTTATTTTCATTTATACAACTAAAATAAGTCTGTTTTCAGAAATGCACTGAACCTGCTGTTACTTCTGTGGAATTCCTGTGTTATGAGAAGGGTTAGACTAATATGAAAACAGGGTGTGACCAGAGTGAAGCCCAGTGTTTGTACCTAATCCAGCAAACCCTAAGAAACAATCAACCTGTTTTTTCATAGCATGAAGTTTTCATATTTTAATAGGAAAAAAGTTTGACAAACGTGTTATTCACCCCTATTTCATTTTTTTCTTAGATAAGGGGTAAGGAAGGAAAATCTTGGAGAGGAGCCTTTTCCAAAGTAGCTAATGGGGAATAGATATGCTAATGTACAGTCAGCGAGAATCCCACGGGGACTTAAAACCCCATGTGGGCAGAGTCCAAGCAGTGCTCTACTGTGTGCAAATCCAGCATTGGCACAGGTCTGCGTTTTGCCCAAAGACGAGCCGATCCCAGGGTCACAGCTGGAAATTGTGTGTGGTCTGTATGCAGCAGAACCTCAGGGTGAAGCATGCAGATTATGGCTCATCTGCACTGTGGATGCCAGAAATGGGAACTGAGTTTTCAGAAGCGTGTCTTACCAGAGTACAAATGGCTTTTTCCAGCACTAGTCTGTTTTGCTCCCTGGTGGGGAATGCTTCTTCACACAAACTTCTCCCAATCGATAGAGTGACAGCCCTAATGTATAGTTAGTGTATGTGTGAGGGTCATACAGCTGTCCCTTCAGTAGACATTAATCCTACATCCAGAACTATGCGAGAGGTTAATGTTTGCTAATCTAACAGACTCTGTTTCTCTCCAGTCCTGCAGGGATGAAAGGATGTGAGCTTCACTTAAGCTTTTTGAGTTTGGTCTGTGATGGATTCTGCCTGTTTTATTGCAAACGGGAGGGATGGGGGTGGAAATCTGTCTCCGCTCCTAACTCAGACTTTCCAAGCCAAGAATATTGTTATCATTATTTACCAAGAGCAAAACTTTCCTTAGTGCCTAGCAAAGGAGCAGAAGGATTCCCCTGTGTGAGCTGAAAAGGATTGGCAAGGAGGAAGGGGCAGAGGGGATGGGAGCATTTGCTCCCAAGCAAGACGAGCCCCGCATTCAGAGCCAAGCCTCCCTGGGGCTTGGCCATCCAAGCAGGAAAAATGTGAACTGTTGCATTTTGTGCCTTTCCTTTCAAAGTTGCTTGACAGTGAAAAACCATCAGGAGTGGGAATGCCGAGCAGAGCAAGTCTGTGTTATGCCAGAAAAGGGGGGGGGGGGGGGGGGGGGGTGTTTCCCTGTTACACCAGAGAAGCCTTTGAAGGGAAGCTTGCAGCATTCCCCAGGATACCAGCATTTTCCAGGCTGCCATGCCTGGAGGCAGCCACCCTTGTCTTACTCCAGGCTAACCCACACTGCAGGGTTTCCCCAGAAAATGTAGGGATTTCTAGGGATTCCCAGGAGTGAACACATAACCCTTTTTACGACTACTATTATAGTTCTTTCAAGAACTGCATTAGGTGGAGAAGGGGAAAGTTAGATCCTATAGACCGCAGAGGGATCTCATGCAAGTAAATACAAGAATATTGCTCAGGCTGGGGCAAGGCATATTTTCTGGCAGGATATCAAGGAAATCATGCTGTGATCCAAGTACTGGTATTTAGATTCAACCTGAAATATCAGTAAATTAAAATAGGAAGTAGCAGGCTAACATCCTCCTGGAGAGCAGGATGGGGGAAAGAATAAAATAAGGCTGTAACTTCAGCATTTCCTAGGTTTGCAATGCTATCCAGTATGATAAATTTACCATCTCTTTGAAAGTAGCTATTGAGCTACTCTCATCATAAGGCAGATACAGAGGTGAAATAAATGCTTCTCTACCCTTGGTGCTATCAAAAAGCGCTGTTTCGGCACAGCACAACTTTGCACAAGCCCAAAACCGGAAAGACATTAGCACATGACAACATTACTTTTTGCTGTAGGACTAATTACATCTAAAGTTTAACTTGAGGACACTAAATCAATACAATTTTTAGGCACTGCATCGTGGAAACAAATAGATCAGCACAGCTGACCCATGTCCGCTGTCAGTAAAGCAGGTCTGAAAAGAGCCGTGCTGTGGCCAGGATAGCAGCAGCGGGCTACATGCGGCATGGGGTCTCCTCTCGTCCTCTCACCCTCCCACAGCCTGCACTGAAAGGGGTGCCCAGCTCTCTTTTTCCACTACACCCCAGCCCTTCAAGGCCAGATTTTCCAATTAGTTTAACCCCAAAAGCATGCAGACAAATTGAGCAGGGAGAGCCCAGTCCCACCCACCCCCACGTCAGACCAGTGACTCTGGGACCTGACATAAACCGCATTTATTTTCGAAACCCCAGACAAGCAGATGGATTGATAATAGATTAGCTATAGGCGGCCCGATGATTTTAAGGAAGAATGAACGGTGAGGTTTACTCAATCCTTCCGTGGTTCCTAACCCTGCTGTTAAGCATGAACAAAACATTTGCCCGTGACCATCAGATGCTCATCGTTCACACACAACTGCTTGTTGAAATTACTCTTGAGACTAAGCAGCTTCACCGCACCCTAGGACTCCTCAGCCTTCTTTCTGAAAGGAGAGTGGGGAGAGGAGGGAAGATGGACTCACTTTAAGAATCGGTGGTTTTACAGCACAACAAGGAAAGAACTTCTTTATGGCTTTCCTGGGACTTCAGGATTTTGTGTTTCTATTTTTACAAGAATGGGCTGATTTGTCTTAGGCTATTACTGTCTATTACTGCTGGAAGTCCTGGGGAAAGGTGGGAAGCAGAGAATTCTGGCAATCTGCCTAAAGAGAAATCAATGAAACAAATTAATCCTTCGCAGGCTGCAATGACACAGTAATCCATCATTCAGAGCTGCTTTTATACACCAAATCAGAGAGCAGAGGAAAGAGCCCTGGGGGACATCACAGACAACAACTTACAGCAACACTGGGAAAATACTAAGGAATCAGTTTATTTAAAGAGGATAGATTTCAGTTGATTGCCTATTTCGTTTTATAGAGATTTTTCTTCCATGGTGCTGCGAAGCTCTGGGCGGATGGCTCTATCTGCTGAAGGCTGGCTCCCCAGATCCCCTCCATGGGCTTCGGGTTAGGGGGCAATATGAACCTTTTTAGCTGTGATGGGCAAGCAGCTGAGATACTGACTTTTGGAGGGGAGGAGGGAGGGCAATGTCCCCCAAGCCCCCCCGCGGGCTTTGTTTGCAGGATGGGGCCCCTCAGGCACCCACGTTCACGTTTTCAGCTCCATGGGGTGGATGTGGGGCTGAGGAGCACAGAGGGAACCAGCTGCCTGCAGGGTGGGGACAGAGGGGGCTGGGGAGACACAGACCCCACTCTTCCCCTCCATCCTCGCACCCCCCACCCCCCACGGTTATCTTTTCGGGAAACCCACGCACTGGTGGTGGTGAGCACAGTTTTTAAACCATCGACCTGTGCTTAAAAGTTACCTGGTGATACCCAAAGGGCTGGAGGGGGAGCAAAGGGAGAGGGCTTGCCCACTGCCGGCCACAGCCCCCTGCCTAAAAAAAACACCCAGGGAGGAGCTGCGGTGCCTGCGGGGGTCCAGCCCCCGCCACTGCGTGGGGGCTGGTCCCTCCCCGCGTGGACGTGACCAAGAGCATCCCCCATCCCATGGGGCAACACCCCACCCCGGGCCACCCCCGCAGCTGCTGCACACACTGAGCCCTGTCTGCCAGGGGCAGGGGGGGCAGGAGGGGGGCAGCACCTCAGCACCACGCTGGAAACCAGCACAACACGCATGACACAGCCAACACCGGGGTGCTCTCAGGGGGTTATTCCATTTTTTAAACTCCTCTCCCACCTCCCACAGCCCTCACCCTGAGGGCAAAGGGGTAATTTTGGTAGCCCACTCACATGTTGGGTTTCACCACCCTGGACACTTGGGAGGTATGTTTTATTCTGGCTTTCCCCAACTTTGAAGAGATGGATAATGTAAGGACCTGGTGTTGCTGCTGGGGTCAGGAGAAGTATGCTAATTGGGGAGCCTAATTGCTTCAAGCAGTCATGCCTCTAAACATGGAGAGCACTGCTGATGGAGTCAGTCTGTTCCTAATAAAATGAAGAAGCGCTGAATTAAATTCCCAAGAAAGGGACTATAAAAGTTTCCACAGTGTAACTAAATGACTTCACCTATACTATTACCCCTCAGATGACATCCTGAAAGAAGGCAGACTCAATACAGCCTCCATATTCATAAATTGCTGCGCTTAGGCCAGTAAATCTGGGCTGGTTTAAAAAGGCTTTTTCATCCTCCCAATCAAATGAAGTCATTGTTAATTAGATGTTTTCTGTTAACAGTGTCGCTATTCCCTGCATAACCTGCTCACACATTTAGTGAACTTCTTACAGCATCTGGATCAGCAGATTTATTTTTCTTTTCAGTGTCAGGCTGAAAGGTGATTTTCCCTCTTGTGACTCTCATTTTCGGGAGAGAAGAGGAGCCATTCATTTGGCTCCTGGAGGGACAAATGCCACCTCTGGATCTTTTTTTAGAGGTCATCAACGTCCCTGAGGGAGCTGTGCTAAAAGGAAGCCCCGCAAACATCTTTCCAGAGGAAAAGCTTGACAGGATCCCCCCTGAGATGGCAAGCACTCCCAGCCAGCCCAGGCAGGTTTTGGGGAGCTGACAGCTTGCAGAGGGTCACCAGGGCCCGCTTGTGATACCTCCAAGGGGTGCACAAGCTCACAAGCTTGGGGACAAGTGTGTGGTGGGGGCGGGAAAAGAAAGGGGGGAGGGGGAAGCCCAAAACCTTCCCCTGGTAGCTTGGGATGTTTGCAAAGAAAAGAAGGCCCGCAGGTCGAGTTTTGCCTGGTTTAAGTGGTTTTTGTAAGAGGTGTGCTTTCTGCCTGCGAGGGTGCGACTCCTTCATGCCTCCCGCCCCCAGCACAGGGGCGCGACCCTGCCCGCGTGTCCCAGCGCTCCACAGCTCGCAGCGAAGCCCATGCGTGATGAGAAGGATGCGAGCGGCATCCCACACCTGGTGATGAACATCCCAACACGGGGTAGGGGAGATGCGTGGTGTTTAAGCGGTTCTGCCGCGGATTGCGAGAGGAGCACATCCCCCCTTTCCTAGGCTGGCAGGAGAAAGCAGGGACGTCCTGCTTAATGAGGTGGGTTTGGTCGGTTGGTTTTGGGGGGTTTGTTTGGTTTTTTGGGGGGAGGGGGGTTGCCAAGTGCTTTGCATCTAAAGCTGTGACCTCTCCAGATTTCCCCCGCAATCCTTTGTGCCGTTTAAGCTTGTCTTCATCCTACTTAGACAGATCCAGTCGCGTGCTTCATGTGTCTCTCTCCCGGAATTGGCTCCAAATAAACGGATCCCGAGTGTAAAACTATCCCCCCAAGACATATGACTAAGAATTGTCAAGGAGACTTTGGTCCACTATCCATGTCTATTATGCCAGTCACTCATCGTGATCCCTTGTGGTGTGTCATACGTCATCATGACACTGATCCATGACACAGTTTAATGTCATTCGGGGATGCTCTGGCATAGCACAGCAGCCTGCCTCCACCGGGCACCTTTGCAACTCGCTCCAAATGCACCCCCCAGATCCTCTCCCAAGGACCACAGCGCAGCAGAAATTAAAAGCCATCATCCCAGGCATTTTCTGGCCAAAACCACACTGCTCGGGGTGTCTAACTATTTCCCTGTTTCGGGGTTGTTTTGCCAGTTCTCCACGCCTCGTTTTTGCCTCGGGTCACTCAGCCCAGCGGCTGTGCACACCCTCCCTCCCCTCCCAACCTGGGACTGAAGGGCAGCTCCCGCTCGCCCCGGGGCGGGGGCCGGGGAGGGGAACCTGGGGGCGGGGGGGGGGGGTCCTCTGCCTGTCGCCGTGCACGTTAGGCGTTCGGCGCTCCTGACGTTAAACCGAGAAAAATGCCTGTCCACACACGAACTATCTATTCCACGCGTGGGTGAAAGGCAGCATCTCCGCGCTGGGTACAGGCAGGAGAGCCCAGCGAACGGGACGGAGAGCTGCGGCGGGGAGGAGGGGGGGGCGGGGGGGTGGGCTGCAGGCCAGCCCGTCCCTCTCTGCACCTCCATGGGTCGTTAGCTTGGGGGGGACCCGCGGGCTTTGTGAATGTGCGTGGCAGCGTCTCGGAGCCACCGTCGCACCCGGGGTCGGAGCATCCTGGAGTCTGCGGGGTGAGCGGGGGGCGGGGGGAGAGGCAGCAATAGCGGCGGCTGCAACACCTGCGATCTATCATGGCAATGAAATATGTACAGTAATGTGGAGTAATTGCTCTTTCCGCTTCCAGAGGGAGCTCAAAGCTGGAAAATCAAGGTTAGAGCCTTCCAAACTGTAAACAATTTCCACAGGGCACATCCAGAGCGCACGCAGATAGACAGGGAGACAGACAGAGAGAGTTCCCCGTTTGTCTCAGAAGGGACTTTAAGATTCATTTAGCATCGTGCGAGAAGGGATGAAGGCTCTGTCAACGTGCATTAATCTGTTTAGCTACAGCACGGAGCTGAGAAACTTTTCACCTGTGTGCAACGGGGAGAAACCCGAGACAGGGGTGGGGGTGTCTACAAGGTGAGCGGGGGTCCGGGCTGATGTATGGCAGGATCAGCGCCGGAGTAATGAATTCACTGCGGATTCGCAGCGTTGTTTAACTAGTACGTAAACTCCGGCTGGAAATAGCGACCTTGCTTGCGCACGTTCGCGCAGGGACCTCAAGCGTGTTGAGCGCGCACGGCTGCGTGTGAGCGCTGATGGGTGCCCCGGCTGCGGGTCTTGGGGGTACCCCCGCGTGTCAGGGTGTCGCGTGGGGTCTGGGTAAGTGCACCCATCTCCCCAAACGCACCTTTCTCGGCAGGTTTCCCTACATGTAACTCTGCGCGCATCCCTGCCACATGTTTTATTAAATGCAGATAATCCCACTCGGCGGTTCACAGTTCGGTAACGGCTGACACTTAAAATTTAATGCTGACTCGCAAGTGGCACACGCTAATTAGGAGATGCGTTGAGCACGGACCCCTGGAAGAGAGGCTGGGATTTGGGTCTGGGGAGAGGCGTTTGCTTCCCCGCTGCACGGAGCTCGGCCAACACTCAAGGGGTCAAAATCCATCCCCATCCTCACCCTCCAGCCCGGGTATTGCCCACCGCGCGCCGCCCGCTCACCCAGCCAGCCTGAGCTGAAGCTCACACACGCGGTCCAGCCAGGAGCAGCATCCCCGATCCCCATCTCCCCCGGCCCCTCCCCCCCGCAGCCGGGGGGAGCCGCTCCCTGTCCACCCACCCCCCCAGCCCCGGCCGTCAGGACTCCCAGCAGTGTCACAACCCGCGTATAAATCACCGAGAACAAGCCGCAGGTTCGTTTCCTTCGGGGAAAAATAAACAAGTAAAAATAAATAAATGAACTCAGCTTTATTGCTCTTTTAGCAGAGAGATGGCATGTCTCCGCTTAAAAAGGCGGGGAGGAGTTTTTTTTTGGGGGGGGGGGAGACAGTACCTTAAAGAGTCACGACCGTCTCCCTGACAAGTCACTACGCCTTTATCCCCCACCAACTAACCACCCTTCACGGGGCTGATGCTGAGAGCTAAACTGGGCTGGAAACTGAGGGACGCCCTCGAGTCTTGGCGTGTGCCCGGGATGGGGAGGTCCCCTCGGCCAGCCCCGAAAGCTCCGGGGGTCCCGGGTCAATACCGGGGAGCGGGTCCGGGAGAGCCGGCCTTCCCCCCGAACCATGTCCGGGAGCCCCGGGCAACCCGGAGCGGGGGTCGGGCCGGTGCGCGGAGGCGGGCGGAGCGGTGCACACCCGCGGTGGGAGGCAGCGGAGCAGCCGGGGGCGGGGGTCGCGGGGCGCCGGGAGCAGCTTCGGCCCAGGGATGCTCCTTCAGAGTGCGGTGCCGGGGGGACTCCTCCTCGGGCTGCCAAAACTTTTCCTTTCTTTTATATATATATATATATATATGTTGTTGTTGTTGTTATTATTATTATTATTGTTAAAAAAAAAACACTTCTCAGCCCGAGCTGGAGCCCTGATGCAGTCCAGCAAACAATTCTGTTTATCTCTCTCACAATAGCAATTCTATGCGGTACAACGCGACATATACAGCAATGAATATGCATAGAGAGCTGCGAGAGGACATGAATGCGTACTGTAAAATGCCACCTTCCCTACCTGTCCCTTTTCTTAGCTAGTTCGAACAAAGGCATCCCGGATGCTTTTTGTGGCACTGAATTAATTCCAAATATTTGGTACAACAAACTTAGCGAGCCTAAAGGAGATTAATTTTCCAGAGTAATCCAATTAAAAGATTTCTAAACTAATCTTTTTGGGGAAAAAAATAGTGCAAAGCTAAAGAGGAAAATCGTTTTTATGACAGTGATTTATTGCACCAGTTTGGTCTATAGAAAGAGGCTTCCCTCGCTTGGACATGACCACTTTCTGCCCCCACCCCGCACCGAGGTGGCAAATATACCCTAGCATACATGTGGCTGAATTTGTTTATTTTATTTTATTTTATTTTATTTTATTTTATTTTATTTCTATTTTCTGGAAAGACTATCATCCAGGCGCGAATCTCGCCCTTAATGCGTCAAGGAGGGGAGTTTGGTCGCTTAGAAGTACCCTAGACTTTTTAAAGTGCTAATAGATTTATGGTCCCTTTTCCGACGCCCATCCAGAGTAATTAGCACATATGTTCTAAATAGATGATAGTTTTGTGAGCAATAAAGCAATTACCCATCGCTAGAGCTGACAGTTCCTCCAACTAAACTCCAACCAGCAGCTAATTGGAAAAGTCATTTCAGCTCCATTGTCTGCAATTAGTCCTGCTAAACTATTACACCCAAACTACCTGGTTTGAGGTTTATTTATTCATTTCTATTTGCATTTATAAACGTTTACCAAGTCACGCTTAACTTTTCCAGGCGACGAGCGTCTCTGGGGCTGGGTTTTGTTGTGGGTTTTTTTTTCTCCTTTTCCAACCATGAGAACCACGCTCCCATCTTGGCGGTGCTGAAGGGCTCAGCGGCTCACAAACATGTGTCCACTCTGCTGAGCCGGGGTGGTAAAACCGTATTTTGCCGGCCAGTGCAGCCAAGGAGGAGCGGTGGGGGGGTGGGAGGGGTGGGAGAAGGCTGATCCTGCTTAACAAAAAAAAAAAAAAAAAAAACCAACAAACCAAACAACAAAAAAACACCAAACCTAAAAAAAAAAAAAAAAAAAAACCACTAATCCCCTTCCACCCAATCTCTGCATTTAGGGACAGCCTGGATGACCACCCAGCACCCCAACTCCAGGCGCCTCTATGCTGGAGGAGGAAGCCGTGCCTCCCCCCCTCCAGCCTTGCCTGGGGACACGGTGCCCCCCTGCCCCTTCCCATGGCACCGGAGTATGGGGAAAGGTCTGTGGGTCGGGGGAGCCCTTTTCTGGCTGCTCCCCGAGACCACCTCCTTCTCGAGGGTGGAAAAATTAAACAAGGCGGTGGGGGCTGAGGACTTGTGCACAATGAGTGGAAAAAATGCGTTAAACATCGGTTTGACGCCCCACCGGAGCTTCAAAATATACACCGGCTGGATTTTTTCTACTTAATTTAATCTTTATTGGACTGGGTTTCTTCTCGCCATCTATTCACCAGAAGTCCCAGCAAAACGTACCACAGGAGAGAAGGGGGCGGGGGGTGGGGGGGCGTACTGTTTAGTCCTTCATTTGAACCGTAGACTTTAGCAGGTATTTAGCAGGGAGGTACTCCAAAGAGTTTGAAGTAGGTCTCTTAAGTCAAGACTTCTGCCCAGGGCTTGAGCTGGTCCTGGAGTGGAAAAGATTTGTGTGTTGGGATGGGAACTTGTAGCCTTAGCAACAAAGTAGTCACTTGAAGGAATTTACAGCGAAAGCATCCCAGACTGAGAAAGAAACGCCAGTTTCTGAGCGGCTAGAAGGGAAGAGATAGTGCCCTGGTTTGAGCCTCCAGAACAAAGCTTTTTCTATTTGCCAGCAACCCCCAATTTTGTCCGGAAAACTTTTTTTTTTTTTAAGCCTCCACAAAAATAAATATATAAATAGACAGACAGACAGACAGACAGATAGATAGATAGATAGACAGACAGACAGATAGATAGATAAAATAACCAGCCTTGGCAAGATGACCCCCAGAAAACCGCAGGCACCCCCGTCGCTGTCTGCACACCGGCCGGGCTCGGGCAACCGGCAAAGGTCAGTCGGTTGCCCACCGAAGGGCGGCACCCCACTCCACAAGCCACGCTGCCCCCGCCGGCTTGGGGCTACCTCCCTGTCCTGGCACCCTCAATCAGTGCAAATCACCGAAATCCCGGGGTCTGAGGGTGAGAGGGAAAATAACGTCGGGTCGCCTCTCCTCGCTCCGAGCATCATTCCCAAGAAGGGTCCTTACCGGAGAGGGGGGGGTCTCTGGGGCGCTGATTGCCCCCCACCACGTCCCCGTCCCCGAGCAGGGGGCACCCTGCCCCGCGGGGTGCGCGGCGGGCACCGCCCGTGGCTCCGCGGGAGCGCAGAGTGCGCGCATGGCAGACGGCGGCCGCAGGGAGCTGCCCACGCGTGTCTCTGCGTGCGCGCACCCACGACCACGCACCCCTCCGGCCAGCAACCCCCGCGCAACAGCGTTTTCGTTGCTCCCAGAGCACACACACCTTTCCTCCCCCCCCCCGCCCATTTTCTATTACGAGCGATTAGATGGTGTCTATTCAAAGTTGCTGATCCAGAGAGAAAATAGGAGTAGATAAAAGGAGATTTCAAGTGACCTCCTCGTCCCTTTCACACCAACCTGAGCCCCAGAATAGCCAAGGATCAACTCGGACAAAAGCCTTTCCTTTTCCCTTTCAGCTTCAGAAGATTCAGTGCAAGGGGTTAACAATAAAACATAACTCCAGCCCCGTTTGGTAGGATCAGGCAATTTTGTATACCTTATTAACGACACTGCTGGATATGTTTCACCCCTAGAAACGTGTGAATAATAATAATAAAAAAAAAAAAAAAGAAGCCTTCGCGTGGTAAAATACATTTACAGCTTTTGTGTTGGGCTGGAGCGATTTTCTGTGTTTATTCTGTTTCGTTTAAACTTTATGTAAAGCGCATCCCCGTCCTCCTCACGCAGACAGAATACGCTGTAATAAACATATCTTATTCCTGACAGTTTAAGTGAAAATGCTAAGGTTTATTACTCAGATCAACTTCTGATGAGGTAAATATGATTATATCGCTACTGTTGTAGCGCGGCTGCATTTTCCCCAGCAAAATACTTTTGTACCATTTTATCTCGGATGCAGGGGAGAGAAAGTGACATTAAATACTTAAACGCCTTGGAGCCGATCTCTGGTCTGCCGAAAGTCCAGCTCGAATCTACTGCTGACGGACTAATCCCCGCAGTAAAAGAAATGGGATCTCTGACAGGTAACTATTAAGGAAATGATTATATACTGCCGTCGATTGCGTTGTCAGGACGATCTCACAACTTTCAAACTCGTTTCCAAACGTCAGCTCTTCATCAAAAGCTCCAGCCCAATTCGGAATCATAAATAACACCAAATTCATCCCTGACAGAAGCCGGGGTTTTAAAAATACAGCCAGAGGTGTTTCAGCGCAAAGCCTCATGTTAATGGCTTTTGTACACTTTTGTTTCTCTTGGCTTCGGCGCTCAGATCACCGCAGCTTTATTTGTGCCGAAAGTAAATATTTGGTCCCGGATTCGCCAGTGTGTTGAAAATGATTCTCAGATTTGCCTTATACAGGAAGGTTTGATTTGCATCAAGAGGTCATCAATTTCTTTTCCTGGAGCTCTACTTGGGAATTGCCATGCTCCTTTATGCTAGCCAAGTGGCCTTAGGTTTGGGTGCTTTCTCTCCCCTCCCCACGCAGACGTGGGGTTTTTGGTTGGGTTTCCGATTTGGGGTTTTGTTTGGTTTTGGTTTGTTTTTTTTTTTACTTCTAGGCACAGATATTTTTTTTCCTTTCCCTCCCCCCCCCTTTTTTTTTTGTTTAAATTAAAAAAAAAAAATAGGCTTGCGGATGCTCAGGCTCTTCTGTTTGGAGGGATGGCGAGGGCAAAGTTGTGATTCAGCGCCCTGCTTTCGGGTTGGCACCGGAGCCCGGTACTTTTGAGCGCTAACAAATGGCAAACCCCGGCTCGGCGTGGCCCCGCTGCCGGGGAGGCTGCGGGGACGGCAGATTGCTTTCCCGAGGGGGTGGCGGGGGGGACTGGGGGGGCCGCTGTCACGTCGCTTTTTTGCCAATCCCGTCTAAAATAATTCCAGGAAAGCAGGCGGCGTGCACGGAAGGGAAGGGCGGCCGCGCCTCTGGGTTAAGCACACGCGGAGGGCGAGGAGCAGCGGGGGCACCGCGGGGGCGGGAGGGTCACAGGACACGACCACCCTCCCCGAGGGTGGTGGGACCCGCTGGGATATGCAGCCGCTCCGGACACCGAGGGGATGTCGGCCGCGACCCCGGGAGGATGTTTCAGAGTGAAGGTGGGAGGGTAAGAAGTCGGCTCCCACGAATGATTTTTTTTAAATAAATAAATAAATAAATAAGGCAGGATATGTGTGATGGGGTGGTCCGGGGAATGTGCGGGGTGGGTGGGGGTGGTGTGTGAGGGGGTGGCCCTGGGTAGGGAAAAGCGGAGGCCCCTCTTTCCCAAGGCCAGCTGCCTTCAGTGGAATGTAGTGAAACGGCCTGGGCGGTGGGCTTGGGCGACAGTGACGGGGATACCTGGAAGGGAGTGGGGACATGCCCACCCTGGAGGCCAGGGGTTAAAGGGGGGCATCCCCCCCCCCCCCGGCATCGGGCTTCCTTTAGAAAGGGGCGAGGGCCTGCAGAAAGCGGCCCCGGGGTGCGCAGCCGGGCAGGGGCTGCGGGAGGCAGCGAGCGAGCAGCCCAGGACCCCCCCGAAGAGCCCAGCCCGGCCCCCCCACACCCGGGCTACCCAGGGTGATGCAACCCACCGGAGACCCCCTTCCCAGGGCAGGAAGGGACAGCTCCCCCTCATGAAGCACCACCTCCTGCCCACACAGCTTGTGTTGCACTCCTCGAAGAACTTGGGTGTTCTTCAGGTCGGGGCGGGGGCGGGGGGGGAGGGGGGGGGGAAGAGAGGGAAAAGAGGGAGTAAAAGGAACGGGGGGGAGGGGGGGGGGGGAGGGTAAAAGAAGAAAAAGGCCTGCAGGGAAGGGCCCCAGCACTGCTAATGCTAAATGAGGCCTTGGCTGGCCACTGTCGGCTGTCGAGGCCTGGCCCGGCACCGCCGCCCCCCGCCCGGCTGCGGGGACCCCGGGGGACAGCAGTGCCGGCACACACGATGAGGCTGGGGGGTTCCCGGTGTGACTGGTCACATCCCGTTTACAACCAGCCCGGCCCGGGAAAGAGGCCGCCCCGACGGCTCCCACCGAGGGGCTTACCCGGGGAGGAGGGGACACAGTGACATCCCCGACGCGACCCTCGGGTTTTGCAGCGGCCCGGCCCGAAGCTGCACGCCGGTCAGAGGGGGGGCAGCTAAAAATGCTGAAATTGGGAGCGACAGGGACATTTCTGCACGTCAGAGCTCCTCGCTGCCCCGTGACAGTAGTCTGCGCGTTTATTGTCCTCTGTCTGCCCGCTCCCTACGTGCGTATGCGCATATATATATACACACACATATATATGTACGTCCGCGCGTGTGTGAGTGTCTATATATATATATACACACACACAGTGCCTTGTGGAGCTTGGCAGTTGAAGCAGGTACTTTAATGTTTGTTTTTGAAAACGCAGGCTACGGGATCTCAGCCCCAGCTTACATGCAGCCCGGCCACTTGCAAAATAATAGTAATGGTTATAATAATATCATCGATTGGGGTTTATATTATACTCTACACACACACAAGCCTCCCTCCCCACCAGAAATAGCGTGTAGAAGTTGCCCTCACTAACCTCCAGAGGAACTTTTCCCTTCCGGGAGGGGATGAGAGGGCTGCAGAGGAGAGAGGAGCCAGCGACGTCCCGGGTTGGGTTACACCGGGGCAGGGGGAGAAGGGCAGGCACGGAAAGGGGAGGGGGAAAACAAGAAAAAAAGACGGGGGAAGGGGGGAACCCAGACCCTAAAACTCTGCCACCTTCAGATCCCAGCCTGGACACCGGCCTGAGGAAAGTGGGATCTGGGGCGACTGAGGGAAAAATTCTGAGCAAGTCCCCAGTGCTGTCTCCTCTACTCATTCCAGATCCGCAGAGGTTAAAAAGCAATCAAAGCTTATTTCCCAATTAAATGTGAGTTGTGACCATTTCTAAGTGTCCCTGTAATTTGCCGGGGAGAGGAAATGCCTCCCGTCGATTGAACTGTGCTTTAACCTGGTCAGCTGAGGTATGAGGCTACTCTCATTGATGGATGCCCTTCGTCCCGGCTACCTCCCCGGGCTGTGCACAACCGCAGCACGCCGCAGACGGGATTTTCCCCGGGACACCCGCAAACTTCACCGGTCCTTCATGCATCGGCTTTTTTTTTTTTTTTTTTTTTTTTTTTTTTTTTTTTTTTAAAACCCGCACTTAATAGTCACTTCCCCACCGCACGCAGCAAATGCAAACCGCCGAGCGCTTACAGCCAGGCGAGGGGAGAAAATACCTCCCCGCCGCACACCCCCCGACACCCAGACCAGCACAATCTGAGCGGGTTTGTGCTTTTTCCTGATTGCGGTTGCGCCCACAGCCCGGCTGGGAAGCATCTGATTGCTGCCCTTTTAATCTGTTGACACTATCACCCAGATAAACAGGCTGCCATCGATCTTTTCATTAGGTGATCAAGTAACAAGCAGAGCAGGTGAAAGAGAGGAGCGTGGGGATGCTCGCACTTCCCCACCCCGGCGCCCTGCGGCTGCTGGAGCGCTGGGAGTTGTGCTTGGCGTGGGGTCGGTGCCTGCGCTGCCCGCGGGGGTCAGCTCCCGGAGACACGCGTGTTATCTCAGCCGGAGGGATGGGGGGCGCTTGCAGTGGAAATAACACGCGTTTCTATAGGGGGAAAGAAGAAAGGCGGGGGGGGGGGGGGGGTGTCTCGGGACAAAGTGAGGTCTCGGCGCCTCTCCCTCCGCCCAAATAACGGGATGCCCAAAGAACAAGACGCCGGGGGTGAGGGGGGGGGGCAGCCCGGGGTGGGGTTGAGGAAGGTGTCCCCGCCAAGTGCCGCGGTCCCGCTCCCCTCCCTCAGCCCCGAAACCCCGAGGAGGGACGCGGCGACTTGCCTGGGGTGGCCCGGAAAGCCGGGGTCGGCGGCGGGGCGCCTGGTCCGGGCGGAGCCGGGCTGCGGCTGCTGGGTCCGTCCACCTTCTCTCAGGCTTTCTGCCTCTGTCTGTGTCTGTGTCTCTGTCTCTCTCTCTCTCTCTCCCCCTCTCTCTCCGTGCCTTGCTCTGCCTCTTTTACTCCCTGTCTCTTCACAGTCTGGGGAGTAAAATCTAGATGATATACATACCGAGCTTGCTTTTTTTGTCCGATTTAATCTTATTCGTTTCACCTTTTCACTGACCAAGAGACAGGACCGAGAGTTTATTTGGAAAGAGGGAGAGAGAGGAAAGGAGCCTACTGTTGCATAGTCAATAACATCCTTTTTATCAATGCATTATACAATAGAGACGGCTTGGCCAAGGGACTCATTGAAAATCTCTTCATTATTTCGGGACAAAATCAGGCGTTTATTCTGATCTCAGAAATGATGAAGGATTCTCCTCTCCCGCCGGCTCCCAGCCTCAGATTTCAGAGCTGACAGGGAAAGAAGAGGGAGGGAAAAAAAAAAAAAAGAAAAGAAAAGAAAATGTGATCACGATACATCAGAGTTGAAGGAGGTTTTTCTGTTTGTTTGTTTTTAATGAAAGCAACATCTCTTTACAAAAAATAACAATAAAACTTATGTCATATATTTCATCCCCTTTCTCCCCGGCAGTTTTTTTCCCCTAGCTTCCAATCTGATTATAAACTTTTATGGGAGCTAAGAGAAGGGTAGGGTGTCGACTTGGGGGGGGGGCGGTGTGTGTGTGTGTTTTAGTGTGGGTGGTTGTTTTTTTTTTTACAGTTTGTTTCTTCTTTGTCACCCGCAATCTTTCGACCCAAAGCGAATTTCAGACCTCTGGCAGAAGAGGGAGGTTGCCGGCAAGGCTTCTGAGAGAGGAGAGACAGAAACTGGAAAGAAGAGGGTTCTTCTCTTCAGCGCAGTTTTCTATTAAAAATCAAAAAGGAAAATGGGGGGAAAAAAGTAAAAAAAAGAAAAGAAGGGGTGCGTGAAAGGCCGCAGACAGGCGCGGCGCCCCCCCCCCTCCCCGGCCCCCCCGGCTCCCCCGGGCCGGCGGCTCGGTGCCCACTAGATGGCAGCCGGCGCCAGCGATTCCCGCGCCGCGCCGCCGGGGCCGGGGCCGGGCCGCGGAGGGGAGCGGAGCGGAGCCACCGCCCCCCCGCGCATCTCCGTCACCCGCGCGGAGCAACTCACTTTTGGGGAGAAACGGGGGGAAAAAAAGGGGGGGGGGTGTCCCCCGGGGGTGTGGGGGCGTTGCGCTAAAGGCTGTTCTGACTCCTTCCCCCCCCCCAAAAAAAAAAAAAAAATAGAAGGGGAGGGGGGATGCGTGATTTTCCGCGCGAGAAGCGCGGTGCGGTGGGAGGAGGGTGGCCGCGTTAGGTGACGAATGAGGGGTGAGGGACGGGAGGCAGAAAATAGCCCAAAGTGGGATGGGAGCGCGCTGGGATGTACGCGTGTGCGCGGCCGCGTGTGTGAGTGTGCAAGGGTGGCGCGCACACGCACGCACGCTTCTCCGTGCAGCGAGTGTTTTCTTCTCCATCGTTTAAAACCTCTGGCGTGGCTTTTGCGATCGGAAAGCAAGGGAGAAATCCCGATTTCAGACGCGGAGGGGAGAAAAAAGGGGAAGCGGGGGGGGGCGGAAAGAAAGGAATAAAAAAGCACCAACTTTTCGCGGAGAGCCCACATCGTCCCCTTTTAATTCCCCCTTTCCGCCTATCGCAATGCATCCTCCTCTGCCGATGTGTGTGTTGGGGTGTGTGTGAGAGGGGGAGAGAGAGAGACCGTAGACGACCCATACTAATCAGGTCTCAAAGTAAATAGCAGCGCAGGGCGATCTCAATGTAAATTGTGCTTGTCAGAAGAATCCCTTCTCCCTCCCTCCCTCTACCCTCCCTCCCTCACTCCCCCCTCTCTCTCTCCTCCCCTCCCTTCCCCATCCCAGTCAGTAGGTAGCGGAGAATTAAAAAAAAAAAAAAAAAAAAAAAAAGGGGGGGGGGTGGTTAGAAAAAAAAAAGCGATGGGGGGGTAACCAATGGAGTGAAGGAGGCTTGGCTAACCTTAGCCTCCCATTTTCTCTCCCCCCAATTCAGGGCTCTGACCAGTCAGTCGCCTTTGATTATCAGTTGCCAGCAAGCCCTTCTCTTGGCTCCTTGACACGAGCTCCATATAAGGCAGCGATCTCCATAGAAACGTGTCAGTTTCAATAGTAGTGTCAAAGTTCACTATATACAGACATTCGCGCAGATCCCCCTTTCGGAAACATTGCTCTGCTAGGCTTCCCGTTTTAAACGCATTCATTTTTTGGGTCTCTCTCTCTCTCTCTCCCTCTCTCTCCCCCCCCTCTCTCTCTCTTCCCCTTTCTTGCATATTCTATTAGTTGTGTGCTTCCCCCCCCCCCCCTTCATCTCCCTCTTCTCCTTCCTTTTCTTCTTTTTTCCACCCTTCCTCCTTGTGTCTTTCGCTTCATTCCTGCAGGAGAAGAGAAGAAGAGAGAGGTGAAACTAAAAAAAAAAAAAATCTTGGAAAGAAAGAAAAAGGGGGGAAAAGCAGAGAGAGAGAGACAGGGGGAAAAAAAAAAAGTCCGGAGAGAGAGAGAGAGAACGCGTTCACATCTTAATACCGTTATTATTTTGACCATTCTTGCATATTTTTTTATTTTGGGGGAGGGCTTCTCTTCTGGCTGATGAGTTTTTACCCGAAATACTTTTTTTAGGCAAACAAACAAAAAAAAAAAGAACCTTTTTGGGGGCGATTTCCACCGATTTTTTTTTCTTTTCCTCGCAACCGGCATCGTGCGCTCTCACAGGAGAAGAAGAAGGAAGGGGCAAGAAAGAGGAAAAGAAGAGGATTTATTTACCCGACCTACTTTGGATCTCTCTTTTTCCTGCGCGTGTCATTATTATTCCCGTTCTCTATTTTTACACTTCGCCGTGAATTCGTCTCCTCTGCGAATTTAGTCACATCCGATTTTTTTTTTTTTTTTGCGAATTTTTTTTCCTCTTTTTTTTTTTTTTAAAAAAAAAAAGGCGAGAGAGAGCGCGAGCGAGCGAGAGAGACAGAGAGCGAGAGAGAGCAGCTCGGGAGAGAAAGAGCAGCGACCGGCAACCTCCTCCTCCTCCGCCGCCGCGACAGGAGATCAAACTGCCTCAGCTCCCCGCCCGCCTCCGCCGCGCTCCCCGGCTCCGCCGCCCTGAATGGCTGACGGCGCCCTGCCCTGGACCTGGCCCCCGGACACCTCCATGCTCTGATCGCCGGCGGACGGCTCCTTTCTGCACCTCCCGCCTCCCCGAGAGCCCGCACCGGCACCGGCACCGGCGGCTGCAGCGGCAGCGGCAGCGGCGGCGGGAGCAGCCTCCGCGGGAGCGGCGGCGGCCGGGCCCCGGCGGCGGCGAGCGGCGAGCGGCGACCTCCTCCTCCTCCTCCTCCTCCTCCTCCTCCTCCTCCTCCTCCTCCTCCTCCACCTCCTCCTCCTCCTCCTCCTCCTCCTCTTCCTTCCCCTCCTCCTCCTCCTCCTCCTCCTCCTCCTCCTCCTCCTCCTCCTCCTCCTCCTCCTCGGCGGCGCCGCGGCTTCCTCTATGCCTGCACATCCTCCGCGCTCGTAGCGCCCGGACCGCGTGTGCCTGTGCCCGTGCGTGTGTGCGTGGTGCGCGAGTGGGGAGCCGTGTGCCGGGCGTGTGCGCGCGTGTCTGCCTGCGTGTGCGTGTCCGGCGTGTTACTCTCCTGAATGCCTCTCCCGACAGCCTTGTTTGCCGTTTCTGATTTTGCAACTTGAAGTGGCGGCGGGGGGGGGGGGAGGGCGAGGAGAGGCGGCGAGAGCCGGGGAGAGCGGGAGCAGAGGGGGGAAGCGGCCAGGCGGGGGTATTTTAAAGAGGGGGGGGGGAGCGCAGGAAAGGGAAGGGAAGGAAAGGGAAAGGGAAGGGAGGAAGAGGAAAGGGAAAAAAAGAGAGAGAGAGGGAGGGAGGGAGAGAGAGAGGGGAGAGAGAGGGAGAAAATCTTCCGTCGCCCCCTCCCCCTCCCTAAAAAAAAAAAAAAAAATAGCGAGGGCGCGAGCGAGAGGAGGGGGGCTCGCGGCGAAAAATAAATAAAATAAAGAAAACGGCAGGAGCGGCTCCAGCCGGCAGCAGCGGCGGCAGCAGGGCAGCGGGCGGCGGCGGCAGCCGAGGCGGAGGCAGGCGGCAGGCAGGGTCCCCTCGCTCCCCGCTCGCCCCCGGCGCCCGGCCGGCCGCCTCCCCCCCGCCCCCCGCCTCTCTCCCCGGCAGCCCGCAGCGAGACGCGCCGCTCCCCAGCACTTTTTTGGGCCCGAGATATGGCAATGGTAGTTAGCAGCTGGCGAGATCCGCAGGAAGACGTGGCCGGGGGCACGCCGAGCGGCCCCAACCCCGCCGCGGCGCAGCCGGCCCGGGAGCAGCCGCCCCAGCAGCAGGGGGGGCTCGGCCCGCCCCGCACACCCCGCAGACCCCCAGCCAGCCGGACCCCCCTCCACGCCGGGCACGGCCGGGGACAAGGGAGCGGGCCAGCAGGGCTCGGGGCAGAGCCAGCAGCACATCGAGTGCGTGGTGTGCGGGGACAAGTCCAGCGGCAAGCACTACGGCCAGTTCACCTGCGAGGGCTGCAAAAGTTTCTTCAAGAGGAGCGTCCGCAGGAACTTAACTTACACATGCCGCGCCAACAGGAACTGTCCCCATCGACCAGCACCACCGCAACCAGTGCCAGTACTGCCGCCTCAAGAAGTGCCTCAAAGTGGGCATGAGGCGGGAAGGTGAATATTTCTTCCCTACTATGCTATCGCTCCCTCTCCCCGCGGCTGTGCAGGCGTGCGTGTGCGAGGGCTCTCCGTCTGTGTGTGTCTGCCTGTGCATACGCGCACACACGCGCACCTATGCGCGTATACAGAGATATATACACGCGCGCACACGCGCGGCGTGCATATACATATATATATATATATGCACACATATATATATATATACACACACACACATCTACGGCTCTGCGTGGCGATCTAGGTCTCTCTATCTTTCCATGCACATGTCAATCTCTCCCTCTGCCTGCACTCCATCTGGCAGCTTTGCGCCAGGTTTTGTTGTTATTGTGGATGGTGGTTGGTGTGTTTTCTTTTTTGCTTTTTCGGTTTGTGCCTCCTGCCCTCCTCCCGCTCCTCCCCACCCCCTTCCCCGGCACCGCCGCGCTAGCCCCTTCCCCGCTCATTGTGCCGAGAATTTATTATTATTACGATCGCTCGCTAAATATTTATCATTTAGCCGCTACCTCTGCTCCCGCGCGCGCGCGCGCGCGCGCGTGTGTGTGTGCGCGTGTGTCGGTGTCTGTGTGTGTGTGCGCGCGTGTGCGTGTGTGTGTGTGTGTGTGTTTGGATGTGGTTTTGTCTATTGTTGGCATGAGACCGGGGGGGTGGGGGGAGATACATCTCTCTCCCGTACGAGATGTGCTTCCATTCAGCTTCCTTCCCCCCCACCCCCCCTTCCGCCCCATCATTTCTTTTTAAACCCGCAACACTTCTCGGTAGATCCATTTCCCAGCCTCATTTTTCCCGAAAGAAAGATGAAAGACGTGTAAGTAGGGAAGAAAAGAGGAAAAGGGGTGAAAAAGAGGAAAGGGGAAAAAAAGAGGGGGAAATGTGCTTCTGTATCTCCGCTTCCCTGTGCTTCCCGGTGCCCCGGAGTGTGCTTCTGTGCGAGATTTGGCCTTGTTTTCACTCCATGCGTCCAAAGGAAAGTTTGTGACTGAACCGGGTTTCTGTACTTCTGTCATTTCTTTTCTTTTCTTTCTTTTTTTTTTTTTTATAGCACGCTGCTCATTTTATTTCTTCATCAAACTCCACCCTCTCCTTAAAGCCTGCATACAAATCGCGATTTATAACCTATTTACCGGTTCTTCTCATTTTAGCAGAACCCGCAGCCTGCATCTGGCAGCGGGCTCCTCAGCATTTCCAACTGCTCTGCTATTTATTTATTATTTTTTTTTCCTCCTCCTTTCCATAAGTCTCTGTGGTTTTCCTTGCGTTCAGGCTCATTCTCGCGTAGGAAGATTTCCTGCCCTCCTTTCTCCTCGAAATGTATTTGCTCGGTTTACAGTTAAAGTTTACCTGTGACTGTCGTTAAAGATGTCTTAGAGTCACATCAGTGAAACAGTCAATTTTGCGGAGCGGGGATTACTACTGCCTTAATTGGTTTTAAAATTATATTTTATATGCCACAAGAAAAGGAATGAAGCTGCTCCAGATCTGAAAGAGCTCGCAAATATGACGACTTCATTGGTAGCTTCAGGGGCTGTTGGTAGGCGTCGGGGGGGGGGGGGGGTTTGAAAAAAAAAAAAAAAAAAAAAAAGGAAGGAGGAGGAAAAAATAAAAACAACCCCAGCCAAGTTTACAAGCAGATTGAAGAGGGAGAGGTGGGCTGGAGGGCAGGAGGAGAGAGGTCTGGCCCGGGAGGCGAGGAGAGCTCGGTGGGGAAGAAAAGAGAAAGTTGAGAAAATGTGGCACGCCGGAAAGATGAGTGATCTGCGTGTTCGTGTGCGTGCCAGCAAGCGTGTGCGGGTGTGCGTGTGCGTGTCTGTGTGTGCAGGGAACAAGCCTGAGTAGCCGTATCTTCCCCTGAAGTTACCTTTGTTTACATGGCATGCGGCTGCAAATGCTGGCACTGATGGAGTAAAACACACGCACACACTAAAAAAAAAAAAAAAAAAAAAAAAAACCAACTTTGGTCAGCTTTCGGGACTCGAGGCATGCTTACGCTCTGTGTGGAGATGGTTAATGAATCCAGTGTTTTTGCAGTTGCAAGCTTGTGCATTCACTGTGCAACGCTGACTGCAGGCTTTTGCAGTGGCAACAGCGCACCAAAGATATTAATTACACCGTCCCCTTTTTTTTCCACGAATGTTTGGCTATTGTAAGTTCGGACCTTTTTGTTTTATTTCCCCCCTTCCCTTGATAATATTTAATCTTTCTCTTCCTTTTAGCAGGCAGAACTTTGCTGGGCGGGGGGAGGGGGGGGTCTTCTATGGAAAGCTGGTTCTGTGTAATAAAGTTAGCAGTGGGGAGCTGGGGGGGCTGCGACCTGTTCCAGCTCGAAGGGTGACGACGCGGTATTTTTGGAGGATACGGACGCATTTGTTTTTTATGAATTATTTTGTTTTATTTTATTTTAAAAAGCAACACAGCAGTTCACTTATAAATCTCAGTGCTACCAGGGCAGTCGGCTGGGATCCACAACAGAGCTTGGCTATATTTTTAACAGCTGGCTGTGATTTTTAACCCCACTTTCTCACCACCCGGAGGATTTCTTTGATTTTAATTTTTTTTTTTTTTTACGTGCGGGGCTGCCTTTTGTTGCGGGGGGGGGGGGCGGGGTGGGGGTGGGGGGGTTGTGTGTGGATTTGTCTTGTTTGCCTTGGCTTTTTTTTTTTTTCGCCTTCTTTCTTTTTTTTTAATCTGTGTTTATTTTGTGAAGCCTGTCTGCATTGGGGGCTGGGGGGGGCTGCTTGGCTGCCGCTGGGCTGGGTCTGGCCTGAGCAGGGGTCGGGGCCGGGGCCGATGCCGGGGCCGGGGCCGGGCGGGGGGGGGCGATGCAGGTCGGCTGCAGCTGCCCGGCTCCGCATGCCTCTGTCTGTCCGTGCCTGTGCGTGTGCCGGGGGCGAGGCGGGGGGGGGTGGTGGGTGGTGGGGGGGTGGGGGGGGAAGAAGCCCGGCATTGTCTCCGGCTGGCTGGCAGCGCCGCCGGGGCGATGCCTGGGAGCCTCCTGGATGCACATTTCCTCTCCTTCTCTCCTTCTTTTTGTCAGCGGTTCAGCGAGGAAGGATGCCGCCCCACCCAGCCCAACCCCGGCCAGTATGCCCTGACCAACGGCGACCCCCTGAACGGGCACTGCTATCTCTCGGGATACATCTCCCTACTGCTGCGGGCCGAGCCCTACCCCACCTCCCGCTACGGCAGCCAGTGCATGCAGCCCAACAACATCATGGGCATCGAGAACATCTGCGAGCTGGCCGCCCGCCTGCTCTTCAGCGCCGTCGAGTGGGCCCGCAACATCCCCTTCTTCCCCGACCTGCAGATCACCGACCAGGTGGCCTTGCTGCGGCTCACCTGGAGCGAGCTCTTCGTCCTCAACGCTGCCCAGTGCTCCATGCCTCTCCATGTGGCCCCTCTCCTGGCCGCCGCCGGCCTCCACGCATCCCCCATGTCGGCCGACCGCGTCGTCGCCTTCATGGACCCACATCCGCATCTTCCAGGAGCAGGTGGAGAAGCTGAAGGCACTGCACGTAGATTCGGGCCGAGTACAGCTGCCTGAAAGCCATCGTCCTCTTCACCTCAGGTGAGAAGGCGGGCGGGGGGGTGTGTGGAGTGGGGAGTGGGGTTGCGCCGTGCAAACAAGACAACAAAATATCCCACAATGGCGGAAAAATTAGAAAAAAAAAAGATCTAAAATTTAATTTTTGGTGAAGAGAACAGGGGGAAGGCCAAGGCAGTGTAGGGCCCGGATGGGGTGCGCCCTGGCCCCCGGGATCAGCCTCCCCCTCAGGCCCACCGATGTTGTCATTTTACCACACTCCCCTCCCTCCCACCACCACCCCCAAAAAAAAGCCAAAACCCTTAAAAAAAAAAATCGAATTAAGTGGAGGCGGTGGAAACATGCATGTTAACAATTTTTCCCTGTGATAGATGGTTCGAATTAACTAGCGGGAAAGTGCATTAGCGTCGCCTTTGAAGTGCTCTGGTCGTAGCCTATAAGAATATAATACGTCTTCTATTATTGTAACCTGCGAGGGAAAAATTTATAAACATCAAAGGGAAACGATGTGGAGGAAATATAGGAAATGGAAACAAGGCAAGATAAGAGGCCTGGCAGTGTCATTTTTTAATTATTATTCTAATTATCGCCACGATGGGGCTAATTGCCACTTTTTCTGCTTGTTTGTTTTTCCTTTTATTTTTTTACCACCCCCCACCCACCCCCCAACCTTCCCCTTGTTCCTTGCTTGTCCCGGTTTCTCCCCCCCCACACCTTTTCCAAACCGGTCCTCCCGGTTAGCGATAACTAAACAGCTCCGATAAATCTGGCTTACAACTAGGCCGAGGCAAAATTAAAAGCATTCCTGAACAAAGATGGCAAAATCGTTCAAAGGCCTTGTTTAACAGTAAGCAGTTTATAATCCATCAATATTTGTTGCCTTTCATGCATGAAAAATAGTATTTACATTGTATTAAAATGACTCCTAAATTTTGCACAATATTGTAATGTAGCAAATGTAGTATTAATATCGATTTGAACATCAGATAATTTATTTAGACAGGAGTATCTAATTTGTATGCAGGGTGGTCGGAGACGTGTACTGTGACTGCCCCCTTTTACTTTCAGTGCAAATGCAGTCTCGCAGCGTTGGAGGGAATATTTCTTTGCAAAGGATAAAGTGCAGATCTTAAAACAAATGGAAGATTTACTGAATAGCCAGCCCGACATTTTAATGTATTTTATCTTAATAAGTCTTCTTGATGGAAACATGTTTTTCAAAAGTGACAAAGAGACCTGCCGGCATTTATCAGGCTGATTTAACTCCGCAGCCTGCCTGCAGACTCCCAGACTTTCCCTTCCCATTCATTTCAGGGTGCTCATCAATACACAGGGACAGTCGGAGAGAACCCGCGTTTTTTGATTATTTTTTTTTTTGGTGGGTGTGTGTGTGTTAGTCCCCAACTTTAAGACATTCTTCCCAAGCAGAGGGGGGCTGGCCTATGCCTCGGCCCTTACACTCACCAAAGGCCCCAAGAAGGAGATTGCCCCAGATGAGGGCATGTTTCGTGGTGGTGGTGTATTTTTTTTCTCTCTTTCTCTCTTCCCCCCTGCCCCCATCTCCTCCCCCCCCCCCCCCCATTACCTTCCCCACACAATCGACCTTGGCGAGAAATGTGGTTAGTGGCTTTAGAGGAGCCCTTCATTTACATATATTAAAAACAAATGTAATCATAACCAAACGTTTGCAAGGGGAGAACCCCCTTCCCACAATGGAGTAGAGCATGAATGGGGTTCAGGGAGGGAACAATAATATTATTTTGGAGCAGGATCGCACGGGGTATCTCAGAAAATGGAAATACAGCTGTCAGGAGTAATCTACCCCTCACCCCCATTCGCACATTTCCACTTTTCACTAAACTTGTTTTGATTGCTTAGCCAGAGGGGAATTCATGGGAAGCCTTTCTCAAAGTCATCCAACTTTTAAACAAACTTTGACTGATGGAAAAGACATTTTTAGGCATATTGTCCAAAGCACTTCACTGAGGACTAAGTATTTAAAGCTGGCATGGGTTTCTCCTGTTGTGGTTTTTACATTCGAGCTACGGATAGCATGTATTTAATCCGTAAAATTCTGGACACCATCCAACGACTGGGTCGTGACCCAAAACCTGCTCCTTTCTTGTCTCTTTTTCCCCCACCCCTTCCTCTGCCCCCTGCCCCCCCGCCAAAAAAAACTCCAAACTTTATAGAGTTATTAATTCCTGCACCTAGCTTTTCCTCATCATAAATAAACGTTTCCAGGAAAGGACCGAGCCAGATAACATAAATCCAATAAATCTATTTGCAGCGCAATAAGAACTTTGATTTCTAGTTAGATGCCAGCTGATTACATCTATATTTTCTCAACACTAAACTCTTCTGAACGCGTAACATGAAATACATTCCCGCCACTCACAAAGGGAAAGGCTGGAGTGTGCTGAACAGTAATGGTTATTTATTTACATAATTTCTTTTCCATAGACTGCAGGAAGAAATATAGAGCTTTCCCTTATTGACACACCTGCCATATAAAAAAGTGAGGCGCACACAGGATTTTCACATTAGCCCACTTTCTGAGATGGAATAATAATTCACCTCCAGTAAACACGGATTGCATTATTTCTCCCATGGATTGCACCTCTCTGGACTCTGTAATCTAATCGAGCTGTGCATCCCTTAATTACTATTATTTTTAATTCCCATTCTGAGGGGAGAATTAAGCCTTCCCACCGCCACCTTTAAGGATGTGGAATAAAACCCGAGTAAAGGCATATGCCAGGCCATTTTAAATAATTAAAGCTCAATAGATATTATCGGCATGAGAAAATCCTGAGTGTTAGGAGGTCTAAGGCAAAAACCAAGGCGTATTCTTCTTAAACACCCCCACCCCCACCCCTCGCCTCCGCAGGCTGCCGCCCTTCTAGCCAGCAACTTCCCTGTCTGCATTGTCCAGTGACCTGCAGTTGTAGGTGCACTTATCGTAAATATCTGATAAATATTTTACTAACCTTAAGGGTATGACATATGGGGCATAAAGAAAAAAGCCCTGCTAGGGTGTCAGTAAGACCCTTTCATATTGCATTGTTTGGAAGTTGAATAGGATCTTAATGCATAATGGGCAGATAATGCATGTAAAATAGCAAGATATATGTAAATATGGAGTGTGATTGGTGGCAATCAACATATGAACAGGCTTGTGGTTTTGATATATATTGCAAACAAGAACAGGCCTGAGCTTTTTGATAGATATATATGTTGTAACTTGGTGCTTCAGATGTTGCAAAATATCATTGCATGAAAGGTACAGTATGGATTAGCAGAGCAGACTAGCTCAGATAATTGTATATCTGAGGGATGCCAAGTCCGCAGCCCAGGTCAAAGGTTCTCCTCCTCAGAAGTTCCTGAATTATGGCTTGTTTTATTTGTATTTTTGCTCGAGGCCATAGTATTGTAGATGAAGGTGTTCAGAAATCTTTGTAAAGCCAGTTCTTGATATGAGAAGACTTAAACTTCAAAAATGCAGTTGCGACAGATTTTTTTTTTCTTTTCTTTCTTTTTTTTTCTTTCTTTTTTTTTTTTTTTTGGCTTTGAATAATTTGTTGTGTCTTTCCAGGGTCATAACTCTACATTCACAATTTTGTAATGTCCTTTTGGGGGCCATTAACATGCGTTATTTCATATACGGATCTATATATTAGCAAAGTCTGGCTTTGATCTATGTTAAACTGCACTGCTAGCTGACTGCCTCCCTCTGATCGTGATGTAGTTTTGGTTTTGGTTTGTTTGTTGTTGTTTGTTTTTTTTTTTTAAATATTTATTATTAATCTCCGCAACAATGTGGATGATTTCAACCATCCGGGCATACCCACCACTTTTTCCCGACCGTAGCCTCCTGAGGAAGTCCTTCAGCAAGGAGCCGGTGCAAAATTATCCCCCGTTTTTGGCTCTGCCTTCAGAGAGATAGGATGCGCGTGTGCATGTAAACGCACAGATGCATCTGTTACCTCCCTGCGCGTACCTATGCGTGGAATAACGTCTATAGGTACAGATGCAAGGATATGAAGGGTTTCTTCTGCGCTCGGGTTAGTACGCGTTTGCCCAGGTCGTATCGTTCTGAGAGGAGCTAGGGGTAGGCTCCTGGCTGTATACGTGCCATAGGGACCTATGGAGCGGGGTGGGGGTGGGGGCGAGTCTCCCAGGCCACATTTAGGCAAGGCTCACACATTTAGGCAAGGCTCACTCGCTGCAGCCCTCCCCAGCTTTGTGTCTGGGGGCTGCAGGCGCCGGCTCAGCGCAAGCCCGAACTAACCCAGCCTGTTTTCCGCCGGATTTACCGAACAGCCCTCAAAGATGTAGCTAATTTGCGATGGGCTGCCGGCGGGGCAGGAACAGGGGGGACCCCCTCTCTCCCCGGCATCCCCCGGCCGGCTCCCTGCCAGCCGCCGCAGGTCACAGCCGCTGCCTCCCTCTGATGTGCAGCCATGTCAACAAACTCCCTCTGCCTCCCTCTGCGTGTGCGCGCCTGTGCTTTTTATCTTTATTATTATTGTTGTTATTGTTGTTGTTGTTGTTGTTAGTGGTAGTATTTTGCCCAGTACCCTCCTTTCCCCTCCCTCCCCTCGGTGGTATTCACCGGGGGCTGGTCCCGCTTTCCAGCAGCCCGCTGCAGGGCTCCCTGGAGCCGGGACCGCGCTCGCCGGCGCGGAGTGTCCGGGGGTGCTGGGGGGTGTGTGGTGGTGGTGGAGTGTGTCTCTGTGTGTGCGTGTCTGTGTGTGTGATGGGGGTGCGGGGACCCCACCACACCCCCCGTGGAGAAACACCCACGAGGGCGGCGAGGCGGCGGCGGTGCGGGATGGGGTGGGACGGGACGGGACGGGACGGGATGGGGGGCTGCGCCTTTGGGGGTGTCCCCCCATCCCGGCGGCGCTTCCCCGTGCGCTTCCCCGCCACTAACCGTCTCCCCCCCCTTCCTCCTCCTCCTCCTCCTCTTCCTCCTCCTCCTCCTCCTCCTCCTCCTCCTCCTCCTCCTCCTCCTCCTCCTCCTCCTCCTCCTCCTCCTCCTCCTCCTCCTCTCCCCCCCCCCCCGCCGCCGATCCGCGGCTGCCTCCGCGGGCGCGGTGCGGCGGGCAGACGCCTGCGGCCTGTCGGATGCGGCCCACATCGAAAGCCTGCAGGAGAAGTCCCAGTGCGCGCTGGAGGAGTACGTGAGGAGCCAGTACCCCAACCAACCCAGCCGCTTCGGGAAGCTGCTGCTGCGGCTGCCCTCCCTGCGCACCGTCTCCTCCTCCGTCATCGAGCAGCTCTTCTTCGTCCGCTTGGTAGGTAAAACCCCCATCGAAACCCTCATCAGGGATATGCTACTGTCGGGGAGCAGCTTCAACTGGCCTTACATGTCCATCCAGTGCTCCTAGAGCCCGGCCCGCACCCCCGGCAGAGACGCGGCGGAGCGGCGGCGGCGGGAGCGGGAACGCTCGCACCGAGGGGCAGTCGGGGTGCGGGGGGGCCCGGGAGGCGGACACTGAACAAAAGAAAGGGCCGAGTAGGAGCAGAGGTGTGGCCGTGGTGGGGAGAAGGACGGACCTCGCGTCCGTGGAGGTTGTGGTGTTTCGCGCTTTGTTTTTTTCTTTTTTTTTTTTGCCTTTTTTTTTTTCTCTCCCCCCCTGGAGAGGAGGGAAAAAAATAAATAATAATAATAAAAGAGACAAAAAAAGCAAAAAAAGTAAAAAAAATAAAAATAAAAAAAATATGAGTATTGAGGGGATATTAATCAAACCTGAAGGGGATACTGGATCTTCCAGGATTTATTGTGGACTGTTGTTGATATATGCTGTACAGTAACAAACAAAACAAAACGCGTTGAAACTGAACTGAACCTTGTGTAGAATGAAAAACAAACAAACAAAAAACAAACAAAAAAATTCCACGCGCAAACACTTACCACGAGCATTGTTACTCATTTTGTAAAATATTAGTCTTTATTTTCATTTTTTGTAAAACTTAAAACATCGTATGCGCATAAAGAAAAAAAAAAGAAACGAGAATTAGGGGAAAATAACATTTTCCAAATAATTATAAAAAAAAATTGTCCTGTGTCTATGTATCTATATCTGTTTTGTATTTTTTTCTGGTTCCAAACCAGGTTTCCTGTGATTCTATACTAATAATTTTTGATATAACCCTTTGCTTCTTATAATGAGTGCGATATATGTTGTCGAAGCTGTTCTTCAAGAATTAAAATTGAAGTGAGAATTTAAACAAAAATAAAAGAATTTAGCAAAAAAATTCAACTTATCACCCCACAACCCATGAGTCTTGTTGCTTGAAACATGCCAACAGTTCACCAAAAAACAAACAAAAAAAAACAACAAAAAAAGCTAAGCATAAAAAAAACCCAACAACAACACAATCTCCCTAGATTTTTAACTCCTGTACTGGTGTTAAAAGGGAGAACTTTAAAAATGCTTGTGAGGGGTAACCAAGTTGCATAAACCACGTGATGTTCCCAAACTGACTTGGCTGTGTAAGTTTAGGGCTGAACTGTTGAGGCCTAGGAAGAGGGAGCGGGAGGTGCGGCTCGATGCTGTAGGTGACCTCACCTCACTGGGACTGCGCAGTACACTTTCTGCCAAGGCTGATGGGCCTGTCACGCTGGCCTACCCTTTTTTGAGACACCTTTTCCCATCAGTTGGAGTTTATGATGAGTTCACACCTTGCTGCTTGCTCTTAGACATGGTGTGCATGGATTGAAGTCACCGTATGCCACCGTCATTGCGCAGACAGTGGGAAGGCATACTGCAGCCATGACTCCTGCTTGTTGCAGGCATGGTGGCTTTCTGCTTTTGGGGGCTTGGGGTGGGGTGTTTTTGGGGAGGGTGTTCTTGCTTCTTCTCTCTTCTTTTCCACCCCAAGGACTCACAGACCCTGGCATGTGCTCCAGTGTGCACGCCTTGTGCTTGCTGTCAGCTGAAACATCCCTCTCCCTGTTTCTCCTGACTCCAGTCACTGCGCATGGAGGGTATTCCCAGCCCATTAATATAGAAATCCAACTGGATGCTTGCTCATTGGGTGGCGAGCCAGCACATTTCACGTGTGCTGGTGTGCCATGGCCACGCACAAAACATGGGCTGTGCCCCCCACACCGTGGCCACCCAACACAGGAGCCCGAGCTTTGTGCCAAAAGCCCCGCTTCATTTCGGTTTGTCTTTTTTTGCAAAGAAAATTAAAAATCGTTGCTGTAATGGAGCTCCTTTGAAGGTAAAGGCTTCACAATGCTTCTAGCTGGTGGTGCAGATCTCTGTAACAGCTTTCAGTGCATTAATGTTTTATAGGATCTGAGTCGGAGCTGTAAGAACACATACTACCAAGGGAGCTTTTTCTTAACGTATTAATAAAGCTGGATCTTTAAAAATAACATTCCCTCCCCCCCCTCACGCTGACACCTCCTGTGCCCTCCAAACAAGGCCGGATGAAGCAGGCTTTTTAGTTTGTGGAGTCATGGGCAATGTTTTCCTTTTAATTTGCTGTCCTCCGTACTCTCCTTCTCTCTCCCTCTCTCTCTCTCTTTTTTTTTTTTCTTTTTTTTTTTTTTTTTTTTTTTTTTGCATTAACAAGATCCTTCAATCCAACCCGCTTGGGGTTTTTAATATTCTAGGCGCAGCAGATCCGAGGCGAGAGCAGCTCTATACAGTAGGCACTTATAGCTGGATAATCAACATTGCGGGCAGATCCTCTATGGGAGTAGAGCCCATTTCAGGATGGAGAAGCAGCCTGTATTCATAGGTGCTGGGACGGGGGGACGCGGGGGGACGGGGTCGTGGGGGAGACACGGATGATTTCAGACCTGGACACACAAGGGGACGGGAATTAGACAGACAGACAAACACCCTGCCTTTTCTCACTCGCATGGACGCTGCATAGGCGACAGCTTTGCTCCTCGCCCTGGTTGCCTTCCCCGGGCAGAGTGGGTCCAGCAGCCCCCCAGGGCTGCCAGCGGGGAGCGAGCAGGGATGCTCAGCCCCCGGGAGGTGCTGCAAGCAGCTCTTCAGCATTGCTTTTTGGTGGGATGGGTGACTGCGTACCTAGCTGGATTAGCAGTTAAAAACAGAAACAAACAAACAAAAAATTAAAAAAACCCCAACAAACTCAAAACAGCAAGAAAATCACAAAACCCACAACAAAACAGCAAAAAAGAAGAAAAACCCAACAACCTACACAAAACACAATAAACTAAACAAATGGGGATATCGGAAGAGAAAGACAGGTCTCAGTTTCTTCCAATGAGATGTAAATATATTCATTACAGTGTTATCCCACTGATGAAAACAGATAAACTTTTTCGTAGGTCAGAAACGTATTTTTCAATTAATTTTCATATTTATGAATAATAATAACCCACTGATTGCCAAGAAACTTGCAGGTGTAGAGGAGGTGTACAAGATGCACTTATTTCCATGTATGTGCCTAGAAAGAAGTGTTTCAATCCCTTATTAAACTTTGCTTATAAGACGGTATCGTGTTCTGAAGTGTTAACTACCCAGTCTGTGGTTGTGTCGGTGGATGTTTTCATTTGCCACGCTCCAGCCTCTCGGGCATTCATACGGCGGCTAAAAATATTGTATGATCGCATCACCGAGTGCCATTTGTTGGGGAAAAAAAGGAAAAAAAACCAGAAAAAAAAGAAAGAAAAAGGAAAAAAAGTTCATGTGGAGAGGGGCCGGGGTCCCTCCACAAGTTTCTACTGCCTTGTTCGTAACCTGCAATATACTGCTTTAAAACCAACTATAGCTACATTTCTCCTGACTTGTTGTCGCCGGGCCCGGGCTTGGTCCCCCGCGGAGCCCCCCGAGCTCCTCAGGGGGGGCTCGGCAGGGCATCACCCTCAGCCCTCCATCCCTCCCTGCCGCGCAGGGCTCCGCGGCCCCTCCGCGCCCACCGACCGCTGCGGCAGCGCTTTGGGGCGTAGGGAGGGGAAGCGGGTGGAGGGCTGGGGTTTGGGGAAGGGGGGCGAACCCCCGGCCCAGCCCAGCCCAGCCCCGTGCCGGGGATCCGCTCAGGGCACGGCAGATACAAAGCCCCCCCCCCCCCCCCCCTCTTAGCTCCTCGCTAACTAGCTTGCCTCCTCCCACCGCCCAATTAGGCCTTTTTCTATATATTCAATCGAATAAATATTTGGAAATGCTGCTAAGTGGTAGGCTGAACTCGAGGTGAGGCGGGGAAGGCGGGGTGGGTGCCGGCAGTGACAGGGGCAGAGCCGGGACAGGGGTCGTGCCCGTCCCCTGCCCTTCCCGCACCTTCTCCGGCTGCTCGGCAAGGGGAAGGGGCTGCCGCTGTCCCTTCCCCGGGGCTTCTCCACTGATACCCCCGACCCGGGGAGGGGGACACGACCGTTTGAGCGGCTCGGCCTCCACCCACCCCCTTCATCTGCAGGGGAGAGGTCGATGAGCCCGCCCCCGGGGTGAGGGGAAAGAGTGACCCCCGACTTTTCCGGGACTCCTCTGAATTTGGTGGAATTGGGGGGCGTGGGGGTGGAACTCCACCGCGAGTGGCCTCTCTGGCGGCCGTCACTAAAAGCGGCGGGTCAGGAAGCAGAACGGCTCCTTCCCTGCGGGAACGCGGAGGGTCTCGGGTGCGGAGCTCTGGCTCGGGGTCAGTGCCAGTGGCAGCAGCAGCAGTACGAGAAAAAGTGAATTCTGCACTGCTTCACGCCCGGGAAACTCTTTGGCTCCCCACGTGAAGACGGAAACCTATTTTAACCGACGGAAAGGGCTTAACACACCCTCAGAGGCTTTCTAAATTATTTTGTGCATTTAGTTATTTTGCTGTTGTTGTTGTTACCTGTGGGGTAGGTCAGCCAGGCAGCCCCTTCCCAACCACCGCAGGCTGCCGAAGGATGCGCAGGCAGGGACGGTGGTCCAGCCTGGCCTGGACGGACCCTCCGACGGACGGACAGAGGGACGGAGGGTGGGACCGGGGGGGGGGGGGGGGGGTCGGGGCTCGCTACTGCCCCCCCACCAGCAGTGTCCGGGCGCGCAGCCATTCATAGGCAACCTCCGCGAATGCATGTGCACGGCTATTACAGACACTGTCGACATGCTTCCTCTGGTTTCATGGGGCATTTTGACTATTCAAAGCGTTAGGTTTTAAGTCTTGAAATAGCAAGTTCGGGTTTTTTTCCCATTTTCCCTCCCCCCCAACCCCTCCTTCTTCTCCAGACCTGCGTCTTTATCCTGCCTGCTCTCTGCTTTGCTGGGAGAGGTAGAAATTCGTCCCCTTGCCCTTCCCCACTTTTCTTCCCGTTTCTTTACATCCTGGGGCTAATTTCTGAAACGGCGTGACCTCCACGAAACATGTCTATATAGTTGTTTTAAAAGGCTCCCTTTCTAATTGGCTTCACAGTCACTGACTTTGACGTGAGATTTTTTTTCTTTTAGACACCCTCCCCTTTCTAATTCCCCCGTGGGTCAGAGCGGCTGAGGATGAGTGTTCTGCAGTGATTCCAGAGCTCAGTAAGAATGACAAATAAATACATTTCGAAACCCACGACTCTCGGTTGCCATGGGCAGGCTCCTGGTCCGACTTGCCCGGGTACCTTGCAAATCTGCCGGGTTTCCTGGTGACGTGGGGGATCCCTCTTACGAGAAGGCGTTTTCAAGGGGAAAATATTTTTTTTTAAAGAGAGAGAGAAGGAGGGGAAGGGGAAGAGAAAGAAAAAGGGTAAAAGGAAAAAAGAGAGATATGGAAAAAAACAGAGGCGTAAGAGAGGAGGTGAGCGAGAGGGGAGATCCGAGAGCACAAGTGGAAACTAATAAAACTCTTGTTAAAGTGCTTGCTCAGGATCCATGGCGTCACCACGTCTTTTACTTAGGAAGCCAAAGAGTTTTATTCCTAAATGAGTTAAAGACCCATTTACCTCTGTCGTGTTCTATTCATCAAGCCACAAGTCGAGAGTCCCTAACATGAAACTATTTGTTTGCTTACACAACCAGCTGGGTGCAATTTCACGTCTGAGATATCTATCTGAAAGCGCCTCTCATTTATTATCCTTACTTGTCAGCGAATCCATTTTCCAACTTTTTTTTTTTTTCACCCCCTCCCTTTTCATTCATGGAAGGCTCTGGGTTTAAATGCTCCCTTAAATATTTCAGCACCTTCTCCCCTCTGATCACCTTCAGCTCAAAGGAGCCAGGGAATGAGACTGAAACTGCAGAGATGGGAAAGGCGACTACTTCCCAAGGCGATCCCCTCACCACAGCTCCTGCCCCTCTCTCCCTCCCTCTCCCTTTCCCCCAGAGGAAAAGCCTGCCTGACAGTGCTTTGGGGCTCCCCTCCACTCCCCATCCCTTAAATTTTTAAGCGGGGTCATCCCCGCTGGACGTTTTCCCATGGCTGCTCTGGTGCAAGATGCAGCCACCTAAAAGAATTACATTACCCAGCTGTGGGAAAGGGTCTCAGACATCCCGCCACCCCCGCCGCACTGCCACTGTTGGGGCTAGGGGCGGGGGGGCAGGCAGGGTGCCCTCTCCGGCCCGATTTTGGTAGTCACTGATGTGCCAGGTTTTGTGTGCGGAGGGTGGTGGCGGTGGTATTCGGAAGATGGCTTGAGGAGGGATGTCAGGATCTCTTCTCCCACCCCCACGTGGCTTCCACTAGAAATACAAAGACACTACGTGAAACGGGCCCAATTTGGTTATAAACGTAATTGCGAGGAAAGAAAACAATTAACAAAAGGGACAGTGGGAAATTGTATCTCCCCTCCCTCTCCTTACCCCCAATTTTGAAAAATCAGGATAATGTGAGTAGTGTTTCAAAGCAGGACCGTCTGGCTGACAAGAGAGTCACTGTTAGTAATCTCAATGATGGCTGTATAATAGTGTATATACATCTCCTTGTCTGCAGAACCCTCCATCAAGCTTAAAGCAATGGATCAAATCCAAAACTACAGGGTATAAAATATCCCCAGTTGTTTAAAAAAAAAGAAAAAAGAAAAGGAAGAAAGGATTGGGGTGGGGGTGGGGGGGTGGGGGAAGGCAGGCTCTTCGAAGGAGAAGCGGGCTGGTGGCTCTAAGCTATCCTATTGTGTTGATTTAGGAAGACATTTGCTGTATATAACGTTCAAGGCTGGTCATAGCATTGCTCGGCCAAACAAACGAAGCACCGTCCCACGCGCGGGGCGGCGGGGGTCGAGGTGTGTGCGTGTGTCGGGGACCCGCCGCTGCGCGTGTGCGGGTGCGCGCACCGGGAGGCAGCCCCGGCCGCATCCCGCTCGGCGAGGGCTGATTAGCATTCCTCGGCAGCCCTGGACCTGCACTGACAACTAACAGAGATATCCAGCTCACCATCAGGCTTTCTCCTTTTGTCTAAAAACCCCCGCCGGCAGCCCAGACCCCGGCGGCCCCGCTGCCCGCACGGCTGCCCGCACCGCTGCCCGGCCGCAAGCCGCCCGCCCACCTGGGGTCCCCCCCGCCCACCTCCCCGACACTTTACTTTTATTTTATATATATATATATATAAAATTGTTATTATTATTTCCCTCCCCCCTCCCTCTTTGGACGTGGAAGCGGGGGGCACTACGCGCGGCCCCGAGCATCCCCGCGCCCCTCGGTGTTTGCAGTAAGCCAGGGCCGTCATTTTTCACCATGTTTTTTCCACTTTTCCAGAGACACTATCCGTGATGCGGGGTCGAGTCTGCCGATGGCTTCCTTCAACAGACACGAGTCCCCACGTTTGCTCTCCTCCGGGGTTATTCTTTTGGGGGGTGTGGGGGCGTGAGATAAACTTTTGCAGCGCTGAACCTGCTCCACGCAAAGAGCCGGCAGAAGAAGGACTTGGGACTTCATTTCACAGGCCAGAAAAGCGCTTTAAACTCCCGGTTTTGAGTCAAAGTGCATTTCTGAGAGGCTGAAGAGCCACACAAACTTCCAGCAAAGTAGTTGTGGCTCCCTGAAGTGATAAATAAAACTAGTCAGGTACTTTTTTTTTTTTCTTCCCCCCCGAGAGCCATAC